>NC_137010.1:7248600-7291049 GCF_032717465.1 Coenobita brevimanus
TTCCCTAGAAACTTTTCCACTATAGATTTAAGAATGAGTATCTGATCTACACAACCTCTTCCCTTCCTAAAACCTCCTTGTTCTTCTCCAACTAATTCCTCTGTTGTTTCCCTAACTCTGTTAATAAGTATCGTACCATATACTTTTCCTATTACACTAAGAAGACAAATGCCCCTATGATTACCACACGCTTCTTTTTCCCCGTTTCCTTTGTACAAGGGAATAATTATACTTGACTTCCAATCATCTGGGACTCTATCTTCCTCCCATGCCAATCTGCACATCTTCCACATCTTCCTCCCAGGCCAATCTGCACATCTTCCATATCCATTCCACTACTATCTCTCCCCCATGCTTCAGCATTTCACCACACATTCCATCAATTCCTGGGGCTTTCCCCAATTTGACTTTCTTCATTGCTTCCACAACTTCCATCCTACTGATTTCTTCCTGTCTTCTCACCTCCCTCCTTCTCCCACCTATTCCCCAGCCACTTATACTTGCATTACTTTCATTCTCTGTGTTAAACAATTCCTTAGTGTGTTCTCTCCATATGTTCACATTTTCTCCTTTCTCCAGTAGTAATCTACCATTTTTATCATTCACTCCCCGACTAAGTTCTCTAACACCCTGTCTAACTCTCTTTACCTCTTTCCAGAACATTTTCTTGCATTCCCTCTACTTTATACTCAAATTCTTTCCAAATTCCTCTTCCACTCACTTTGTACTCTTTCTTACTGATCTTTTTACCTGTCTCTCCCTCTCTTCATATAACCCTCTCTTACATCTCTCAGCTTCCATGCCCATGTTTCTCATCCACTCACTATATGCTTTCTTCCTTTGTGCCACAGCCTGTCACCTCTTCATTCCACTATGGTGTTCCCTGCGCCCCCTTTCGTCTTCTCTTCACCCCACACACACCACCTCACATGCTGCACAGATTTCTTCTGTGAATATCTCGCTCACACCTTCCATGTCCCCTATCTCCTCCAATCCTTATTTACCCAATCACTTCTCCCTTCTACAGTGAACCTCTGATAATCCGGCATCCAGTGGTTCGAAATTTTCAGCCCAGGGTCATTTTTAGCTTTTTTGGGTTAAAAAAAAAATTGGGAAAAGAAAAAAAAAATATCAATGGTACTACTGTACCACCCCAACACTACTAGCACTGATATTACCTCAGACGGCCTACATCAGCACTACAATACAATGGTAAGCAAACTATCATTTTTAAATTATTATAATTGTTCCCTTGTACAAAGGAAAAGGGGAAAAAGAAGTCTGTGGTAATCATAGGGGCATTTATCTTCTTAGTATAATAGGAAAAGTGTATGGTAGGATACTTATTGACAGAGTTAGAGAAAGAACAGAGGAATTAGTTGGAGAAGAACAGGGAGGCTTTAGGAAGGGAAGAGGTTGTGTAGATCAGATATTCATTCTTAGATCTTTAGTGGAAAAGTTTCTAGAAAAGGGAAAGAAGTTGTATGCGGCATTCATGGATTTGGAGAAAGCATATGACAGGGTGGATAGACAAGGATTGTGGAAAGTATTAAGAATATATGGAGTAGATGGGAAGTTGTTGAATGTTGTGAAGAGTATGTATGATGGTGCTAAGGCTGCAGTGCGTTTGGATGGTGAACTAAGTGAATTTTTCTCTTTGAAGGTTGGGTTGAAACAGGGGTGTGTCATGTCTTCATGGTTGTTCAATCTGTACATGGATGGGTACAAGGTAGGGTAGTGGATGTTGGAGTGGCCCTGGTGAGAGAGGATAGTGTTTGGAAACTCCCTGTGCTGTTGTTTGCAGATGATACTGTGTTGTTGAGTGAAGACAAAGGGGAGCTGCAAGGCTTGGTGGATGAGTTTGGGAGAGTGTGTAAGAAACGGAATTTAAAGGTGATGTAGGGAAGAGTAAAGTGATGGTCTTTGAGAGATGTGAAGTCAGTGAATGTACAGCGAGGTTGGATGGTGAGGAATTGGAAAATGTGAGTATGTTTAAGTTCTTGGGTAGTGTGATGAGTAAGGATGGAGGTTTGGAGGGTGAAGTGCTTGAAAGGGTACAGCAGGGAAGAAAGGTTGCTGGTTCCTTGAAAGCGTGATAAGTAACAGGGAAGTGAGCATGGAAGTGAAAAAGTTACTACATGACAGTATTGTGATACCAACTCTAACGTATGGAAGTGAAGCTTGGACATTGTTGGAAGGACACAAGTCAAGAGTGAGAGCAGTGGAAATGAGTTATTTAAGAGGAGCCTGTGGAGTCACATGGAGAGACAGGCTGACGAATGAGGATATAAAAGAGTGTTGTGGTGTGGATGTGGATGTGATAGAAAGCGTTATGAGGAACACACTGAGGTGGTTTGGCCATGTGGAGAGGATGGAGAGTGTGAGACTGATGAGGAGAGTGTATGTGAGTGAGGTGGAGGGGGAAAGAGGGAGGGGGAGGCCGAGGATGAGATGGAGGGATGGGGTGGAGAGGTATGTGAGAGAGGGGGGTGTGAGTTGGGAGCAGGGCAGTGAAATGGTAGGGGACAGGGCGACGTGGAGGCGATTTGTTTGTGGCCACCCCAAACGGGATTGAGGCGTCTGGCAATAGATAGATATATATATATATATATATATACTTGTACACACCCACTGGAAATTGACTTAGGACCTACACACAGAATTGCTATGGGAGAGTTGTCTGTCTTTTGCATTGTGTTTCCACCTCTACCAAAAGAATTTTTGCGGCAAGAAGTAACTGGCAACTCCTCTGGTGTTGGCAGGAGGTAGTGAAACACTCAGCACATCAGTGCTTGCCCAGAAGCGAGAGTGGGAGTATATGGTCACATTGCTCCAATCTTGCACCTCCCTCTTTTTTTCATATGCATTACTGTTTGATTCAGAGGAGAGATTGAGACAGTTGGTAGAGGAGTTTGGAAGGGTGTGTGAAAGGAGGAAATTGAAAGTAAATGAGAATAAGAGTAAAGTGATGAAGTGTACGAGGTTGATAGATGGTAGGGGGATGAATATAGTTTTGAATGGTGAGTTGCTTGAGGAGGTAGATTGTTTTAAATATCTAGGGTCACATGTTGCTGTGGATGGAAGAATAGATGCAGAAATGAAGTTTAGAATAAATGAAGTAGGAAAGGTGCTGGGAGGAATGAAAAAAGTGTTTAAATGTCGTTCGCTTAGAATGGATGTAAAGAGAAGGCTGTATGAGGGTGTTGTGGTACCGACTGCATTATATGGGGCTGAAACATGGAATATGGGTGTAGCAGAGAGGAAAAGTTTGAATGTAATGGAGATGAGATGTCTGAGGAGTATGTGTGGAGTGACGCGTATGGATCGAGTGCAAAATGATGAAGTGCGAAGGAGAACTGGAGTTGTTCGGGAGATGGCTGGTAGAGTTGAGCAGAGGGTGTTGCAATGGTTTGGGCATATGGAGAGAATGGATAATGATCGATTGGTGAAAAAGATAACTAGATCTGATGTGAGAGGTGTAAGACTGAGAGGAAGACCACGAATAGGATGGATGGACAGTGTGAAGAGAGCACTGGATGCGAGAGGGATGTCTGTTGAGCAAGGAAGAGTGGCTGTGCGTGACAGAAATAAATGGAGAGAAATTGTGAATGGATAAGTGATGACGCAGCCCTGAGGGGATATTCTCCCGCATTTGGTCTGATCAGCTAGTCAGGTCAGGTGCGGGTAAGGGGATGGGTCTGTTATGATGTGGCAGGGGTAAACCAGTTCTGCTGTCGGGCCCTGCTGTGGATGTCACTGATTGCATTGCGCAGTTGACCCTTGTGCGGTGTGATGCGGTGAGGATCTGTCCGTTCTCCCCTTTGGGGCTAAGATGCGAATGAATGTGTTTGAATGGATGAGTAAATAGAGAGTGAGTCGTCCTGTCTCGGCTACCTCCCTTTCCTTGGGGGAAGCAGCCTAGGTATATAGATAGATAGATAGATTACTGTTTGCCCTGTTATTTTCCTAGAGTTGAGTTGTCATGCCTGGAAAGTGCTGCTCAAGGGATGAGAAGGTCCGTATCATTGCATGGAGATAGGATAATGTCCCTATCAACACGGTTTGTGAACATACTAGACGCACAAAGTCGACAATCATGAAGATTCTTGCTGTAATGCATGGCCTGCCACCTAATGTGTACCAGAGCACAAGCATGGTGGTGGAAAGAGGAGGACGACTTCCAGAGGTACAGATATGCTTCTGAAGAGGGAAGTAATCAGGAATCCTTGACTGACAGCACAGAATTGAAGAGAATTTATGCCCAGCTATTACAAGACGTCTCAGTTCGAACTATCCAACACCGCTTGCAGAAGGAGCTGGGTTTGCCAAGCCGCACTGCAACCAAGAAACTGCTTCTCACTGACCGCATGAAGAAGCAGTGCATTCAGTTTGCCAAGAAGTATGCTTACTGGACATCGGATGAGTGGAGAAAAGTTATGTTTTCCGATGAAAGTACATTTCAGGTGTTCCAGGTGTGTTCTGCCAGGGTTCATCTCCCTGCCTCCTGTAGTCAGTATGACCCTGCTCACACGGTGCTGACTGTTAAGCACCCACAATCAGGGATGTTCCTCACATGAAATGGGAAGGGGAGGCCTCTTCTTACTTCCTAAGAACTTGATGATGAATGGTGGCCAGTACATTCAAGTTCTGAAAGATCATTTGTTAAACTTTTTTGCTATTCATGGGTGTGACTTTTTCATGCACGATTCAGCTCGATGTCACAAGTCAAGAAAGGTGACAAAATGCCTTCAGGATAATCAGATTGAGGTCCTCGTCTGGCCTGGCAACAGTCCGGATCTAAATCCGATAGAAAACTGCTGGGGAAAGATAAAGAAAGTCATGGCAGAGAACAAAACATCCAATCTGGATGACCTCAAGACTGAACTGACAAATGTTTGGTGCAAAGAAATGTCCTAAGATTACTTTAGAGGTCTAAGTGACTCCATGCCAAAATGCATCCAACTGGTCCTGAAAAACAAGGGAAACTTGAACAAACATTGTGATATACTATGATTTCTGTGTTGTTTAATACCTTGTGGGGGAAGGTCCTAAGTCAATTTGCGGTAGCTGTATATATGTGTGTGTATATATATATATATATATACACATATACACATTAATCTCTCCATTATCCGATGTAATACAGCCAAAGGCGTGTCCGGAAATTGGGTCCATCCATTTATTGGACCTGAGTCTTCTGGACAGGTACTTATGGACCCTAACCCACCCTAACTCAGAAAACCACCTACATACCTCCCTACAGGACATTCATAGCACCTATATAAGACCCTGTTCACATAACTAAGGGACGCAAAGCATGAAATAAATGAAATGGAACCAGAGAATGAGGATTTAGAGGTGAGTATGGAAAACAGCAGTTGACAGCCTACTGACACTTGCTAACAGACATGAAAATCACTATGAAAATTGCCTTTTTAAGACCCTATGCACACAAATAAGGGACACAAAGCATGAAGTAAATGAAATGGAACCAGAGAATGAGGATTTAGAGGTGAGTATGGAAAATATTTAGCAGTTGACAGTGTTGTACTTACAACATGTCTGTGGTGGTTGTTACGAAGATTACTTCACCTCTAAGGCTCTGACAGTGGTGAAAATGCTCTTGAAGCATGTACAGTAATCCAGTGTTGTGCTGCACTTAATCCTTAGCACTGTGAATAATAATTGTTTAAACAATAACGAGCACGAGCGGCAGCCATCCAGACGATCATTTACTCACGCTGGTAGTTGAGCAGGAACTGAGGAGGGGAAGGGGAGCCAGGGGAGCGGGAAGTGTGTGTAAACACAACAGCTGTTCGGCGCTGCACACCAAATTCAAATTATGGGTGATTTTTTTTTTTTTTTTTTTTGGGGGGGGGGGGGGGGGGGGCATTTTTGGGTGGTGAAGGCCCAGTCCCAAAATGTCCGGACATTGGGGTGTCTGAATATTGGGCGTAAGGATATTAAATGTCTAATATATATATATATATATATATGTGTATGTATAATGCTCATCATCACTCATTATTAATCATCCTTGTCATCAGTCATTAATGATCATTATCATTAGTTTTTAGTCATAATCATCATTATCATCAGTCTTCAGTCATCATTATCATCATCATCATCATCAGTCTTTCATCATCATCATCATAGTCTTGTCATCAGGCATTAATCATCATCATCATCATCATCATTTACTGTTGGATGCAGGAGTAGAAGTACAAAATAGGCTTGCTTACTTATTAACTCACTGTATAAAACAGAAGAAAATTCCCAAAACATGGTGTAATGCAATATTTATTTGACTTTACAAAAAAGGTGATTCAAAAGATCTTAGTTCATCATTCACTGCCAGATGCCATGTATCCCAAACGGGGTGGCCAAAGATCTTAGTAACTATCGACCTATTAGCTTATTATCAGTCATTTACAAACTCTTCACTAAAGTCCTTACGAACAGAATACTGTAACAACAATTTTGGAGGAAAACCAACCTCGTGAACAGGCAGGATTCCGAAGTGGGTATTCAACCACTGATCATCTACACACAGTGAATCAGCTAATTGAGAAAACTACAGAATATAAGAAACCACTGTGCTTAGGTTTTGTTTATTATGAAAAGGCTCTTGATTCAGTTGAGCACATAGCAATTATAAATTCATTGTGAGAACCAGGAGTAAATGATAACATTGTAAAACTGCTCGAAAACATATATAAAGAGGGAACTGCTACAGTTAAATTACATAAGGACTTGGAAAAAATTAAGTTTGAGAAGGGCGTGCATCAGGGAGATATAGTTTCACCAAAATTATTTACAGCATGCCTAGAAAGTATTTTCAGAAAGCTAGATTAGGAAAAGGAGTGAACATAGATGGAGAAAAGCTAAACCATCTAAGATTTGCAGATGACTTTGTCCTAATATCAGAAACAGCGGAGGCATTGCAAGAAATGTTAAATGACCTGAACAGAGAAAGTCTGAAAGTAGGGCTGAAGATGAACCAGAGTGAAGCTAAAGTAATGTTTAATCCACAAATACCAAAGAGTGTCATCAGAATAAGCGATGAAATTCTTGAAGAAGTTGAGGAGTACAACTACTTGGGACAAATACTAAAATTATCGGAAGATCATGATAGCGAAATAAAAAGATGCATTACAATTGAATGGAAAGCTTTCGGTAAACATAGAGACATTATGAAAAGTAGCTTGCCAGTTTGTATGAAACGAAAAGTATATAATGAATGTATAATTCTAGCTATGACGTATGGTTGTGAGACCTGGAAACGGACGAAATCAATGGAAAATAAATTAATCCATTCTCGAGAGCAGTGGAAAGGTCAATGTTGGGAGTATCTTCAAGAGACAGGAAAAGATCAACTTGGGTGAGAGAGCAGACTAAAGTCAAAGTTATTATAGAAGTTATAAAAGAACAGAAATGGAGGTGGGCAGGCCATAGTGTAAGAATAAGGGATAACCAATGGAGCAAGAGGCTGACTGACTGGACACCAAGAGATTGTAAGCGTAGCAGAAAAAGGCCAGACAGGAGATGGAGAGATGAGATAGAGAAATTTGCAGGGAAAACATGGCAAAGATTGGCCCAGTCAAGGAATTTGTGGAAAAGGTTGGGGGATTCCTTTGTTCAGCAGTGGACTAATTATGGATGCTGCTGCTGCTGTTGCTGCTGCTGCTGCTGATGACAATGATGATGATGACGATGATGATGATGATCATAAGGTACGTACTCTTATGAGCCATAGTTTGTGCTCACCCTGTACCCTTACTCCTGTCTGGAGGAAGGTTGTAGTCAAGGTTTCACACTGCCCCAAGACCTTTTGTTCCATGCTTAAGGTGGTAGTTCAAAGCTTTAATAGACTAGCCCACTCTAGGAATAGTTCATGATGACACTGATATTTTTGCAATCAAGAAACACTTTGAACTACTAGGTAGATGTCTTCATTTAGTGTGAAACTCTTGCTGTGACATCCCTGGTCAGTGAAGGGGTAGAGGGTGAACAAAAACAATGGTTTATAACTGTACCTTGTATTTTACCTGCTGTCCAGCCCTTTTCCCTCTGGGGGTAGAGGAGACATAATATTACCCACCTCTTTCCTGTGGACCAATAGGTGAGTAAAAGTGGCAGGATCTAGGTGCTGTGAAATATTCTACCTTGTTCCTTTGGTGGCATAGAGGTGTGGTTGCCAAAATGACAAACATTTGTGTTGCCTGCAGTCTTGTTTCCTCCCCACATCAGGAAGGAGGGGAGAGTGATTTGACTTGGTGATTTATATCACTTCTGATTCATGTTTCAAAGAGAGCAAAGAACCTTGCTTTAGATTTCCCAGCCTCTTATAAATGTGGGAAATTAGGTGAAGTATATTTGTGGATACTGATGAGGAGTATCCTTTTTTGTAAAGTTTTTGATGTTCTGTTAGAAACACTCACAATGGTACAGGGTGACCCAGAAAAAACTCTCACATTCAGGGCTCTTGTTTGGCGAGCCACAGCTCGCAAATCCGAGTATTTTTCCCCTTCGGCGAACAAATTTTGCATTTAAGTTGCCTTTTGGCGAGGAGAAAATACATCCACTTCAAAACCCAGTAAACCACAAATTAAGTAAATCTCACTTAAATGAACAAAAAAGCACATTGTGATCGATTATTAAGTCTTTCCTTGTCGCCACTGTGAATGTTTAAAACGTCATTACATGATTCTAATCATCACAATGGGTAAATAAATAAATATATATATTGCTCGTAAAATATTTCGCCTCGTAGTCAGTTTGGCCACTAAAAATTTATTTGGCTCATAAATCTGAAACCTTAGGAGCCAAATGGCTTGCAACCATCGGCAGTTAGCAAGAGCCCTGACATTTCAAAAGGCTGTAGCACTGGCAGTAGTGAGGCAGGAGGGGCGGGGCTAGGGTCTGTTGGTAGCCCAGCCCCAGCTGTCCTCATTCGTCAACATGGCATGGTCGGGAGCACACCGTGCGTTTGCTGTCAAAGCGGTCTTCACAAACAACCATTCCGTGATCGCCGTGCAGAGGGCCTTTCGAAGACGTTTCAGTATTCCACGGAACCAAAACTTTCCAGATCGAAAAACCATCTTGCAGTGGGTTGAGAATTTCAGGGCAACAGGCTCACCTTTAAAAAGAAAATCACCTGGTTGACCTAGGAGCACTCGTACGTCTGAAAATATTGAAGCATTGAGGTGATCTGTTGTGCTGTCTCCGAGACATTCTGTGCGGAAGCATGCTTTAGCTGTAGGAATATCCTGGGAAACTGCAAGGAGAATCTTACACAAAGACCTTCACTTCCATCCATACAAAGTGATGGTTGTGCAAGAACTCAATGCGAGAGACTGGATAAGCCGCAGGGAATTATGCGAGAACATTCTGCAACGTGTTCCGGAAGATGCTGTTCTCTTGTGCAGTGACGAAGCTCATTTTCATTTGAGTGGCTCTGTAAACAAACAAAATTTTCGCTGTTGGTCTGAAGACAACCCTCGCATGCTACACAAAAGACCTTTGCACTCCGATCGAGTGACTGTGTGGTGTGCTGTTGCCGATGTTCGCATTGTGGGTCCTTATTTCCCTGAAGAACATGACGTGTGGTTTCAGCAAGATGGAGCTATGGCACACACAGCTCGAAGATCATTGCAAGTGCTGAGGGAAATGTTTCCGGATCAGGTGATCTCGTTACGTGGCGATGTTGGGTGGCCAGCCTGTTCCCCCGACCTCGCCCCTTGTGATTTTTTTCTGTGGGGCTACCTTAAATCACAAGTGTATACCCATCGACCCCAAACTCTTGAAGCCCTTAAGGTTGCTGTTCAGCAGGAGATAGCTACTATTCCACCCGACATGACCTGTCGAGCCATGGCAGCCTTCAGAAATCGCCTCCAAGCGTGTATAGACAGTGACGGCCACCATTTGGAGGATGTCATGTTTAAAACATGATGAATAAAAACTGTATTGAATGAAGTTTCATGTGTGCAAATAATATTTTGATTATCTTTAACCATTTTTTTTCATTTACCTTTGAAATGTGGGAGGTTTTTCTGGCTCACCCTGTACAAGCCATGCAATCATATTCCTGTGGGTGTAGGAGACTTAGCACTTTTTGCTTAGTGATTTAGCACATTTTACCCAGTGATCTGTTTGGCTTAACAGGTTTTACACCTTACTTATTTCTCATTTGTTTTATATATCTTAATATCAAAATAGTTTGCATAATTAGTTTATAAAATATTTACATGTTGAAATAAACTAGTAAGGAAGAGGTGCTACTGTTCATCCAGCTTAACTGGATGTAGAGATTCATCCTTTTGCAGTGTACCTTACGTAGCTCAGCTGCAGAAAAAGACATCCTTTTCATGACACTTCACTGTGACTAGCATTATATTCCAGCATCAGTCTTGTTACAGCTCAGGATTCAAGATGGAGAGATGGCAATATCAGGCCAAGTTAAAGTAGACAGAATATTCTAAGCTTCCGTAGCTTACTAGAATTTGGTCCTTAGCCTGTCGGTTTTATTTTTGCATGTAGACCAGATGGCATTCCATCATGTTACTATGTGTTCCCATGCTGTCAGAACTACTCAAGCTTGCTGTCTGCATCACAAGTGCTGCTGCTGAACTCATCCCTGCCAGCCTTCCTGCGATCTGAGTGGCGTCTGCTCTTCTCGTCAGTGACACACGGATGCAGTTTCAGTATACTCATGAAGCAGGTCGGTATTGGCAATAGGTCAGTGATCTCTTCCAAAATCTTATAACCTTTTTCATACAGGGGGAGATGGTGGCTGAATCAGTAGAGAGGTGCCTTGCAGTCCTAATTGACCTAGGTAGTAGTAGTAGTTGTTCCCTAGGCAGTCTGGCCGAACAGCCCCGAGCCCCTTAGGAAGGCCATGGCCGAGACTGGGCTTTCCCACAGAGCTCTCAAAGAGTGTATGTTGTGTTGTTGGCGTAGGTGATTGTGTGCAATGCAGTCTTCCATAATGTGCTTAATAGTATGGGGTGCTGTGTTGCATCCTGGACAGGCATTAGCGATGGAGTCATCCAGCCTCTTCTGGTAGCTTAAGAGGGCTGGATGGTGCCCACATCTCAGCCTGGCCAGGTGGACCCTCTCCTCACGAGGAAGATAGGATTCAGAAGGGTGGATGTCAGGAGGCCGTGCATGCAGCTGTGTGTTGTCTTTAAGTGACTGAATGGTGTGGCGAGTGATCTGAGTGTGGATATGCTTCTGGAAGCTGGTCTGAGGTGGGCGAGGGGGGAGAGATGACAGTATTTGTGTATGGTATCATGTGCTGGGTGTTGTTTTGATGTTTCTTGGTGTGGCTGGATGTGCTGCCATGTACTGTAGTGGATGTTGTGGGTTTGTGGAGGCTGCAGCAAGAAACTGGGTGCCTCTCATGTCTAGGTGATCCTTGACTTTGAGGACTTTGGTTTCTTGATGTAGGTGGTCTGTTGGTGTAGTAGCTGTGCAGCCTGTGATTATTTTTAGGGTCTTGTTCTGTATGGTCTGTAGAGTGTTGTAGTGTGTTTTGGTCAGGTTAGAAGCCCAGGCAGGGCTTGCATAATTCATCACTGAACATATGTATTGTTTGTATACTGTAGTGATGGTTTCTTTGTTGTGTTAGAATGTTGTATGGGCAAGTGACCTCAAAGCATTGAGTCTTGGTGTTATTTTATTTTTAATGTTTGTGATGTGTTGTTTAAATGACATTGATGTATGTTACACCAAGGATTTTGTGTGTGTGTGTGTGTGTGTGTGTGTGTGTGGTAGGGGAGTGTTGTTTATGGTGAGGTGTGGGATGTGACTGTTCTGCTGTCCAGTTTGTGAGAAGAGTCACTGTAGATTTGGGTGGGGCTATTTTGAGTCTGTTTGTGATGAATCATTTGTGTAGTGTGTTGAGGTAAGGTTGAATGATGTGTGCAGCTGTGTTTGCGTTTTGGTGTGTACATGTAAGTGTTATATCATCTGCATAGGAAGCTGTGTGTATCTGTGGGGTGTGGGTACGTCGTGCATGTATAGATTAAAGAGTGTAGGGGACAAAACAGATCCTTGGGGGACGCCGTTTGTGAAGTTTCTGATGTTAGAAGACTGACCGGCAAATGTTACGTGTGCACATCTGCCTGCTGAGTAGTTTGCCAGCCATCTTTTTGTGTTAATGTGCATGTTTGTGTTGAGTATTTTGTTTGTGAGGTTGTGGCGGTGGATGGCATCAAAAGCTTTGCTAATGTCTAGTGTGACTAGGAGTGTTCTGTGTGGTGGCCTAGCTGAATTCATGCCTTCGAAAACTCTCTGTGTAAGGTCTGTAAGAAGGGTGTTTGTGGAGTGTAGTGGCCTAAAGCCATGTTGTGACTGGGCTAGGGGAATGTGAGGTGTGACTAGTTGTAGTATCAGTCATTCAGTGACTTTAGAGGGGGTGCAGAGGAGTGTGACGGGGCGATGTGAGGAGGGTAACGTGGGGTCTTTGTTGGGTTTAGGGATAGTGATGATATTGCCATGCTTCCAGATGTTGGGTATTATGTTGTGTGAGTAGCTGTAGTTTGATATGTTGGTGAGTGCTTGTATGCCTTGTGGTCCAAGGTGTTTAAGGTGAATGTTGCTTATGTTGTCTGGTCCACAGGCAGATGAGTACTTGAGGTTGTTAATGATGTGCTTCGTCTGGTTGTAAGTGAAAGATGCGTAGTCTGGGTCTGTGGGGAACTGTCTCTTATGTCTGATGATACGTCGGTCATCCGGACGGGGGGTTAGATGGCTGACTTGTGAAAAGTGATTGATGAGAGTGTTTGCTTGTTGTTTGTTTGAGGGTATGGTGTCTGTTGTTGTGATGGCAACGTGTGATTGTGTGGTGTTGCTGTTGGAAAGTGTGATGCTGTTTAGTGTTTTGTAGAGTTTGCTGATGTTTGTTTTGTGGTCAAGTGTTTGGAGATAATTTTTCCAATTTAGTGTTTGCTGTTCTGATATTTTACTGTTTATCTGAGTGTTGAGTTCTTGTATTTGTTGTATGGTGTCATGTGTATGGGGTTTTGGGGAGTGTCGCAGTGTGTCCCATTGTCTGATGAGGCCTTGATTTTCTGGTATGAAGTTGGGTTGACCTAGGTTTAAATCCCTGCTGGGGCAGGGAACAGTTTAAGGATTTGAATTTCTTTAAAGCAGACTTTACCGATGTCCCGGAAGACACACCAGCATGTCGTTAAAACCCCCCGCTAATAACAATACACAGGTCATGTATAAGACATCCCTACCATGTATTCAATATGGACGGTGGGTATTAGCACTGAAGTGGTGACATGTGGAGGTGTATGAAATACAGGAAAACTATTAGGCCTTGGGAACAGGCTGTGAAGCCAATGCCCAGAGTCAGACCCATACAAAATATGCAGTCCAGTACCATATTATTCTCTTTCATTCTTGCTATCTCCAGATGGTTATATATAGATCTAGGGAAGCATTTTGAACTGGAGGGGCTAAATATAGCCCTAACTCTCTTTTTTGACAGACCCATATAAGAAGGATATTGTAAATGTCATAACTGTTTACAGTATTTATCTATCACCAGATGCCGTAATCCCATGAGGGGTGGCCTCAAACAAAACACCTGCATGTCATGCAGTTCTCTGTCATTAGACTGCCCTCTCTGCAGCTCATACACCCCTTTGTCATATACATCTCCAGTCTATCAGTACTAGTGTATTTATTTTACTTTATTACCACTTCCAGATAGTGGGCAAGGGGCCAACACTAATTGTCGTTGAGGACCAGTCAGGCAACAAATTTGGAGGGTTTGCATCAGTGTCATGGGAAGTGCGGCCTCAGTTCCAAGGTAACATCTTGGGATTGTATGTGGTTTTGGGGGAGTCAGCATTACAGTATATATAGTCATTTAGGATGCTAGCATACAGAGAACAGAATTATATACCATCGCTGTTTCACTTTAGGAAGACATGACTCCAACAAACCCTTAAGTCACACTCTTGAATGAACAGTTCCCCATAGCTAAACCTGCCGAAAGTCTTGGACTTCCTCTGGAACCACACATGACCAGCTATCAACACAAACAACATCAGCGCAAAAGGCTTTTAAGCTCAGCACAGTACTCTGAACACTCAGAATCATCTTTCATGAGCATAGAGAACCACTGTGAATACTGTTTACAAACAGTTCATCTCCACAGCTCTAAATTATGCTAACCCAAGCTGGGCTCCTACCACATCACCCACAATCATGGAAAGCTTTACACAGCAAAGATTCATACCATTCAGATGACACTACTAACTAACCCATCCACAAGGAAAAAAAGTAATATACAGAATGCCTTAGAAATATCCCTCCACCACCATCTAGCACTGTGGTACACAAACTTATACATAAACAAGTGACCACTTCAACCCTTCAGTGTCTTTAACCTTACAGTTTCCTTAATGAACCTCCTCTAGATAATCATCCCAAAGAATCTTCATAGGATTATGTATACTGCTTTTTCTGAAGGAGCCTAATTAGTGAGGTCTCCAGGACCAGGTGGTCGTGAGTTCAAGTCACACCCGGTAGCTGCCGTGCCAGGAGGGGTAGTGCCCTCCTGTCACCTGGCAGGGCTATATGATCTAATAAGGTCTAGCTCAGGGGAACATTTCCCCTTTACTGTACTTCCATATCGTATTTCTTTTTGCCCCCTATCATAGATATATCTGCCCCTTTACATATGTACCTGTACTACATGTCTCTTTACCCCTCATTGTATGTCTTTCTGTCTGCATCTCCCCATCCATCTCTCATACATCTTCTACCATGTTTTACATCGATCCTAAAATAGTATGCTTTTCAACCTTTTATCATCCAAAAACAGGTACAGCTGACTGCTTTCTGTTCAGCCTGGAGCCTCGTGCCGGAGTCTTCCTCACCACTGGTTACAACTCCAACTACATGTACCTCAACTACCTCGAGAAGAACACCATGCCCAATGGTCTGGTGAGTGCATCAACCAAAGCACACCAGAATGTACTTGTAGGAATCAGTGGTGCTGCTCTATTAGGATGTCATTTTTCTCTCATTCAATACATTTTTCTTTCTCTGTATCTGTCTATCTATCTGTATCTGCCTGTTTGCATCTCCATCTCTGTGTCTGTTTGTCTGTCTGTCTGTCTCTGTCTCCTTTTAGCAACTGCTTACCATACATCCCAGAGAACTATCTTTTTAATACAGTAACAGCTGGCAACAGTTGTTTTGCAACCCCAGTCTGTCTGACTGAACAGACCCATCAACTGCTGGCGATCAGTCGCCCCAGCAGGGCTGTCCTGTACAGTGAACTGATGTTCCCAAGTGGCTGACAGTGCTTTGCCACAGCAAGGCATAGGGATTAGTGAGGAAGTTTGATTAATGGATGGACAGTGCATTTTCATCTCTCCACCCAGTTAATAGGGGCACCATGGTATGCTCCATGTCACTCCATTATTTGGCTATATGGTTACCACCCAGCATTGTAAATGGTTTCCTGAGTTAAGGAAATCACTTGGCTTGCCACTCACTGTAGTGCCACCTGAAATGGAAAAAAGTGTAATAGATAGTGACAAGAAGGATGGGAGAAAAGGAGGAAAGGAGGAGGACAGACACAGAAAAAGAATGATAGACATAAAGGTAGAAGTAGGCACCACTACATCAAGTGAGTGAATGATTGGCACCTTCACATACCACCACACTGTACAGTAAAAGTAGGATAATGATCCTTTGGTCACTCTACTGTAGTTACCCATTTTATGTGTTGCCTGACCAGTCCTGTCCCACAGAATGGTCTAGTAAATGCCATCGGTCATTAAAAGAAAACATAAGAATAGGACAATGATTTAATATTACTGTTAACTCAGTTTGTTGGTTTGTCTGTCTTTCTATCTGTGGCTTCAACAAACACCTTGAAGCTTCTTTGTCACCACGTCCTTATATCACTCCAAGCTTCTGCCACCTCTCATCACCACTCTCTTGTGTTACTTCAAGCCCCTTTGTTACCACAAATATATATACATACAGTAATAGTGTACCCCACTTGTCCAATTCTGTATTACCAGACATACATCATTATCCGACAGAGCAAAAAATCTGGCAGAATATCGTTTTTTATTGCATTACTGTAATCGAGAGCACATGTTGATACAATTTTTGAAAACAACCAACGCTGCTCACAACACCCCTGCATTACTGACGATATCCTTCAAAACAAAGGCCACATTCTGCTCATGGAAACAATTTTTCAAACCACCCGCTGCTCCCCACAACACCCCTGCACTCCTGACGGTGTCCTTCAAAACAAAGGACACATCCTGCTTTTGGAAACAACTTTTCAAACCACTCACTGCTCCCCACAACACCCCTGCACTACTGACGATGTCCATCAAAACAGCCTGCTTTTGGAAACAATTTTTCAAACCACCCTCTGCTCCCCACAGTACCCCTGCATTACTGACAATGTCCTTCAAAACAAAGGCCAAATTCTGCTCCACCTCAGTCACAGAGAGTAGCCTGTCCAGTGTTGATGGATGTTAAGTCTGTCATGGAGTTTGTGGTCTTTGTTGTTGTACCAGAGCTTTTTCTTGGGCTTATGTTGCTTGCTCTTGTGCTTTGTGCATACTTGTAGCTCCTTCTGTGGAAAATAATATAATGTTTATGTTAAAATTCATGCAGGCAGTGCTGGGCTATCCTGTGTCTTAAGAAATGTACGTAGTTACTGGTAGTTGCTCGTTTTCGGTTTTATTCATATCCTTCTAAGCATCTCACTCTTACTTTTGATAAACAACAGAATGCTGTATTCGAAATGCCTGTAAAAGATCTGGTGAAAATAATGAAATGTTTACCTAAAAAAGCACATATTTGGTGCCAGCATGTCTCATTTGTGTTATGTAACTTACGTAGCTGGTTGCCAGCTTTTGGTTCTACTCATATCAGTCTAGTCATCTACACATGTTACTCTCACTTTTTATAAATAACAAAAAATATATGTAATGATTGCAGTGCCTTGTCTGAAAAATGATAAAATTTTTACATATATGCATGCATTTGGCACCAGCCCATCATCTTTGTTTTGCATAAATTATGTTGCCAGTTACCTACTTTTGTTTCTGCTCATATCCATCTATGCATCTCAATATTACCTTTAAGAAATAGCAAAATATTCTTAGTGCCTGTAGCTCTTTTTTTGGAAAATAATAAAAAGTGTATGTAAATACTGTATATACATACAGTCACCCTTAACATCCACGGGGGTTAGGTAACAGAGACACCCACGAATGTTAGAAATTCGCATATATCTGCTGCCCCCCTTAAAAACATTTCTGGACCCCCCATTTCCTTTTATAACTAAAGAAAAACCCTATGTACATGTTTACAACCACTTTATTTAATACAAGAACACTAAACAACTATTTAATACAAGAACACTAAAAGTTATAAATAATGAATAGTGTACTGCATGGCCTCTTCTGACTACTGTGCTCATCCCAGCTCCCTCCAAAAGGAAGAGTGTTACAGTATATTTCATTCACTGGATAATGCCATTACTGTACTAAAACAGCCATGAACTGTGCCTGGGATAATGTTACAGTGTCAGCAGAGTTCAGCGAAATATTATATTTTTTTCTGCAGCCATCCGCGGATATTCAAAACCGTGTATGTTCAACTGCGGATGTTAAGGGATGACTATATACAGTAGGCTCGCCCAGTGCGCGTCATCACAGTGCGTGGATCGCATTGTGTGTGAGTGACCAAAAATCATAACGAAAAACCTTGAATGCGCGAGTTTACCCCACAAAACACAAGGTAGAGGCAAGAAGTGGCTTAGAAACACCATTTTCCATCATTACGCGACCCCCCCACACACACAACGCGCCAATAGTGACCTAGAGGCTCATGGGGAAGGTGCTCAAGAGGAGTCTACAATAAGATATCGCCAATAACAGCTTCAATAATAACGTTTTCGGCAATAACAGTACGTTAGAATAGATACCCAGTTTCTATAATAATGATGTTTATTTCGTGAATACCAAGTTGTTATACTGCCAATACGTCCATAAGATGAGGAATGAAACAAACAAGCAAGAAGAGATGAAGGAAATTGCCGAAAATGTGAGCAGCAGCGAGGAGGAGAGGGAGGATCCTCCCCTCGCCACCTCCCCTGACTCGCCCACCGCCATCCTCCACTGCCCCACGTGACTCACCAGCCGCCTCCCTCTCCACCTTCACAGCCCCACCTGACTCACCTGCTTCACCTGGCATACCTGCAACCCCCACCATAATGACTGTTGCTGCATTCTGGAAGAAATGTAACATTCAACAGGCCGTAAATTTCTCCGTCAAAGCCTGGAATAATACAACATTGGCAACCGTTAAACAAGCGTGGTGCAGCCGGGGTGGTGGCGGGGGCACTATAAGTGCGTTGCCGCAGCTCAGAACCCCTGTTGTTTAAGTCCATCAGGCCTGTTGTCTACTGTTGTTAAGGTGACTGCCCATATTTTTGTTATTGCAGCTATATCTGTAGTACAATGTCTGAAAAATTTGACATTTTTTATGTCTCTAAGGGCCAAAAAATGTCCAGGTATTAGGGGGTACCGCCCATATGTAATTTTTCCCATAAGATTATGTATTCCCAGTACGCGAATTCCCAGTGCACAAGGTCGTGGACCGCCCAATCTCTCGCGCACTGTGCGAGCCTACTGTATATATATACTGGTATATATGGTAGGTAGGTGGGGGCGCCCACCATCCACTCACTCAATGTAGTGCTGCTCTCGGGTGTCTACCCTGTCCTCTCCTCCATCCATGTTTCCTTCGATCTTCTTCTGTCTTGTTTTCCTTCATTCTTTTGTCTTCCTTCTGCCTACGGGTGACTTTGCACTCCCTCTTCTGCCTTTCATTCCTTCATTCTTTCCTCTCCCTTCTGCCTGTGGGTGACTCTACACTGAGTGACAAGCCAAATGGTTTCCTGTACACCAGGAAACCATTTAATACGCTGGGTGGTAACCATATAACCAAATTTTGGCGCCTGGTGGTTTAGTGGGTAATTATTGTGCTCCAGTCGGATTGAACCGGTGAAGGTTTATATCCAAGGGGTGATTGGGGTTGATTGCTTATATAATGCCACTCAGGGGTGAGTGAGGCTGGTCACTCTCATCTTAAATGTCAGGACCAACTGCCTAGCCCCCGGCTTCTACGCTCCTCATGGGGCAACGTAAGATTGGAGGATATATATATATATATACCGGTACTGTATATTTATAAAAATTACTCCCTTCCATCACTCACTCCAAATCTCTCTGTCACCACTCTCTAATACTGTACTCCCTTACATCTTTTCAAGCCCTGCTCCCTCACTCACTTCCTTATACAATATTCAGGGCATGGGGGGTCGAGAGGAGCTGTTTGGATTCTGGCTGGACTATGACTTTGGTAAGGGTTCAGTGGCGCCATCATGCACAACATACCGCAGCCCACCCCTCTCCCCAAACACAGAAATTCAGATGACGGCCCTTGAGGTATGGGGAGTAGGACCAGAGGAGAAGGATTCCGATGAGGAGGTGAGTGTGATGCTGTATTGAGCTGTTGTTTTGCTGCTTTGTTTATTGGGTTTTCAGTTAAATGGATGGACAAAGAATGTGTGGAAATGCACATGACAAAGGGCCGATCTCTTTCGTTAACTTGACAGTTGATTGACTTGTTCCATCCTACGTGTGCATGTGTAGTGCATACCAGTATGTCTGTCTATCTATATATGTTCTCTTCCATCCCCCACTCATATTTCTCTTCATACCCCCTACCCCTCTCTCCCCTTTAATCATTCACCTCTGGTTTTCACTGTCATCCTTTCGCTTTTGTATTCTATCTCCTGTGCACATCCTTTTCCTTGCCTCGTCTTGCCTTGCCTTTGCCTTGCCTTTCCTTGCCTTGCCTTGCCTTCTCCTCTCTTCCTTTCCCTTCGCATCTCTCACTGTTCATCCTCACTCACTGTCTTCCTTGCCCACTTCACTCTCCCTCTCTCCTCTCTCACTCTCCTTCCCACCAGTCATTCTCCTGCACATCACTCTTACTCTCTTTCTCTTATCTCTCACTCTTTTTCTCTCACAGGAAGGAACACGAAGCAAGAAGAGTGCGTTAGACAAGAATCCTGAAGCCCGTGCTATGTTGGACATGATGGGGAAGACGAGGGTGAGTGAGGGCTTCAGAGAGGAGGAGAAGGATGACTGAGAAGGAGGAGGAGGAGGAAGTGTGAGAAAGAAGAGAAGATCAAGACGAGGGAAGTATGGGGGATAAGGAAGAATTTGAAGGGAAGAGAAGATTAAAAAGAGGAAGGTAAGGAAGATATTGAGGTATGTGAAGGGAAAAAGGGAGGGAAAAAAAAAAAAAAAAGAGGATCAAAAAGAGGAAGGTATGAGGGACAAGGAGGAGGAAGATGAAGGGAAGTAAAGAGGAGGAGGAGGAGGAGGAGGAAGGTATGAGGAACATGGAAAAGGAAGATAGGGGGAGAAGAGAGGAGGAAGAGATTTAAAAGAGTGATTTAATGTCACTGAAGAACAGGAGAGGCGAAGAGAGACTAGGAAGAGGAAGGTGTTAAGGTAAGGAGGAGGAGGAAGAGAATGAGTTAGGAATAACAGGACAACTGAGGTAGAGGGTGAAGAAGGAGAAGGATGAAGAGAGGATGAGGATGAGATAAAGTTAAAAAAAGAGAAGAGATAACTAAAAGAGATGAAGAAATTGAGAAAATGAAGAAGATAAGGAAAAAGAGAAGGAAGGGAAATTTTTAAAATCACTAAATGAGGGAGAGGAACAAAATATAATAAAGACCAGTAAGTAGAGAGAAATACAGGGAAAATGGAGGATTGAAGAAATGGAGAGAAAAAAAATTAAAAGAAGGAAATAATGGTAAAAATGAGAAGGAGGTAAAGGTAGAGAATGGAAGAATGACAGAGAGAATTGATAAGAATAAAGAAGAAAAAGAGTAAAAGCAAGGGGAAAATTGATGTAAGAGAGTGAAGAAGGAAATGGAAGAGAATGGAGAAATGATGAAGAGAGGAGATTTAAAAAAATATATATAATAATAATAATACAGGTGAACAAACAAGAAAATAATGTAAGTTCTCAAAGTAAGTATTCATAAGTAAAGAGAACTAAGGAAGAGAAGGAAAAAATACAGGAAAGACAAACATTTGAGGAAGTATTAAAGTGAAAAAGGAGCAAGACCAAGGAAGGAGAGTTATCAAAAAGAGAAGAAAAATTGATGTAAGAAAGCTGTGGTGTAATCTTGTTTACATTCTTGAATATTTGACATTCCTCATTTGCCGTAAAACTACCATAATTTATTTATTTTTTTACATAATTTAGATACTGGACACAATTCTTGTAACCCTTACATTTCAGCTGGAATCAGTTGATATCTGGCTTTCCCAAAAAAATTTGAAATCCCAGCCATATTCTAGCCATATTATTTTCAACTCTTGGCTCTGCAACATTTTTGGTTCAAGGGGTCTTTACTAGGGAAAAAAAAAAATTCCAGTGTTAACCAGAGTATGGTATTGTAAAATATCTGTATAAAAATTGTTATCACACTCTAGAAGATTATAAATATTATTGCTAACTTTTTGAATCTGATGGAACTGTAAAACTGTTCAAAGACATCTGGCATTAGCCAGGATAAAATAAAAACATTGCCTTGTTACTGAAGGGGTTAATTTACTTTCATTCCCATCATCATCATCCGGACCTCCTTTCCCACTCTAGGGCAGGGTGAGGAGTAGCAACGTCCAGACAGCCCAAGTTTGCCCAATCTAATGGGTCACGCTTCCATTCACTCATCGTTCAAGACCCCAGAATTGTCTGATATGCCATAAAACTTCCACCACATTCTGTAGCTTCATAAAAATGTATCTGATAGAGTCAGTCCGAGCGCTGTCACGTTAAAAGGGGGTGCCAAATCCCTCATCGTCCACTTCTTCTCACAGCATTCATCCACCCAGCTCGATCTCTTGTCAGTACCCTAGCCTCACCGACTTCCATACCTCTCTTCCTCACACACTCATTCACCATATCCCTCCCCTGCTGTATGCTGATGATTTGGTGTTGATTGATGAAAATGAAGGGGAGGTGCGGGAAAGGTTTAGGAAGTGGAGAGATGGTATGGGGTGCAAGGGCTTAAGAGTAAATCCATATAAAGCAAAATTGATGATATCTAGGGTTGGTGGTAATACTGTCAAAGAAGAGGGAGAGTGGCCATGTGCAATTTGCCCTAAGGGCGTGGGAAGTGATTCCATCTTGTAAAGTGTTTGTGATAAGTGGGTGCACAAGAGGTGTGGTGGTATTAGAGGTAGAATGTAAGATAATGCTGATTTTATGTGTGTGGCATTCCAGGGAGAGCAGGTGGAGATTGTCAGGCGTGAAAGGATTGAACTTGCTGGTGAGTCTCTTGAGTGTTTGGAAGAGTTTTGTTATTTGGGAGACATGTTATGTGCTGGTGGTGGAGCTGGAGCTAGCTCTGTGGCTGGGGTGAGGAGTGGTTGGAAGAAGTTCAGGGAGCTGTTGCCTCTCCTGACATTGAGAGGACTCTCTCTACATGCAAAGGGGTCTTTGTATGCAGCATGCATTAGGAATGTAATACTGTATGGTAATGAGACCTGGGCAGGAAAGGAAGAGGATATTCGCAGACTGAAACATGCAGAAATGGCAATGATTAGGTGGATGTGTAGTGCGTCCATGCGTGCAAGGCTTTTGGGGCTGGGTTTACGATGGAAGAGTTGAGAGGTAGGATGGGACTGGGGTGTATTGGTGTTGTGATGAGGAGAGGTAGATTGAGATGGTTTGGGCATGTGGAGAGGATGGGGGCTGATAATTGGGTGCAGAAGGTGAGAAGCATTAATATTGGGGTTGAGGTTATGAGGAGTAGACCAAGAAGGACATGGGACGAGGTCATTAAGTATGACCTTAGGGTCAAGGGACTGAACAGGAAGGCTGCCATAGATTGGGCAGCATGGAGAGCCACCATTAGGTGACCAAGGCCGACGCATGCAAGCATCTTGGAGCTTTCAAAAACAAAACGAAACAAAACTATTTAAAAAAAAAAAAATGGTTTTACGCCAGGGATCCCTGAAGGGCTAAGGCGTTGCCCCTGAGTAAAGAACTTTGGATTGGAGAGTGTAGCATTTTATGAGCAGATGCCCTTCCTGATGTCTACCAATGGCTCTTGGGTGGATTTGATCCTCCGACTCTTCGGTCAGAGCGGAGCGTTTTAACCCACTGAGCCACAACTGCTACGAAACTATATATATATATATATATATATATATATATATATATATATATATATACATATATACTGTATATATATATATATATATATATATATATGTATATCGTTTCGTTTAGTTTTTAAAGGCTCCAACATGCTTGCATGTGTCGGCCTTGGTCACCTAATGGCGGCTCTCCATGCTGCACGATCCATTGCAGTCTCCCTGTTCAGTCCCTTAACCCTAAGGTCACACTTAATGACCTCGTCCCATGTCTTTCTCGGTCTACCCCTCATAACCCCACCCCCAATATTAACACTTCTCACCTTCCTCACCCAATTATCATCCCCCATCCTCTCCACATGTCCAAACCACCTCAATCTACCTCTCCTCATCACAACACCAATACACTCCAGTCCCATCCTACCTCTCAACTCTTCCATTGTAAACCCAGCCCCTCCAGGCCTTGGACGCAGTGACGCACTGCACATCCACCTAATCATTGTCATTTCTGTACGTCTGAGCCGGTGAATGTCTTCCTCCTTCACTGCCCAGGTCTCACTGCCATACAGCATTACACTCCTAACACATGCTGCATACAAAGACCCCTTAGCACGTAGGGAGAGCCCTCTCATATATATATATATATACAGTAACCTGTCAACTAACACGAGTTTAAAAAACGCGTTTTCGTTTTAACATGATCAAATATTAAAGGAGATACAGTATGTTTAACTAACAAGGGTTTCTCGATTTAACGCGACTTTACACGTACATGATGGTTTCAAATTAGCTGCGCGCGCCTTGGACAGTCCCGAGCTGATAGACCATGTGTGGCAGTTTATGCATAAATACAATTTTTTATTCGTCTGTTGCTTAAACTGGTTTTATTCAAACAATAATATTCGAAAATGAAGTTTGGCCCCATCCTGAGCAGTTTGGCTCATTTTAGGACAAAATTTGGCCAGGAAAGTGATGGCAGATCTATATTGTTACAACTTGATGCTGCAGAACAGAAGGAAGAAAACCACTTACACCAAGATAGAGCAGTTCTTTATGAAAAAGACAGAAAACTTGAGGGAGTTATCTTTGTCACCAGTAGCACAGGTGTCAGAGGACGAGGAAGAGGAAGGACAGTAGAGCCAGGAGGGACAACAAATTTAGGGTGGGGAGCGGCGGGAGGTTGGGTAGCGGGATGAGGAGGGACAGCAGCAGACGACGAGTGATGCTTAGATTAAGTGAGGCTGTGTGTTGTTATTGTTTGTGACCTACTTACTGTAATGAAAATGTTGCTTTTACTTTAGTGTTTTTATGACCTACAATTGCATTAATAATGTTGAGGAACTTTCACAATGCCGTGAATGAAGCAGAATTGAAAGAAAATCCACATAAAAAACGAAAACAGTATTTTATTTGGGGAGAAGTAAGCAATGCTTTGCCCTAACTAGGGCTCAAATGTTGTTTATTTCTCCCCAAATATACTGTTCTTGATTTTTATGTGGATTTTCCTTCAAATTAATATTGTTGCTTTTAAGTTTAGAGTAGCATAACTGCCCAAATGGGTAGACATTCCCAGCATCCAGGAACATAACCCCCAATATTACCATTGTTTCTTATGGGAAAATTATGTTTAAAAAACACGTTTTTAACTAACGCGACCTATCCAGGAACCTAACCCTCGCATTATTTGAGAGGTTACTGCATATATATATATATATATACAGTAACCCCTCCAATATCCGGATCAATAGAGCCATCGGTAGGTTCGGATATTGGTTTCGTCCGGATATTGGGCCCCAGCTTATGGACTTGTACTTACGGACCCTAACACAGAGAAACACCTATACAACTCCCTCCGGACATGCATAGCACCTATTTAACACCCAAATCACACCAATAAGGCACATAAATGACTGAAATAAATGCAATAGAAACATAAAATGTGGGTTTAGAAGTATGTTCATACATTAATAAACGTTCTGGTACTTATGGACTCTAACCGAACCTAACCTAACCGAACCTAACCGAACTCTGAAAAACACATTCCTACTGCACATGCATGAGGTAAGTTTAGTATGGAAAGAAGTACAGTATGACACTTTCTGGTAAGTATAGTATGGGAAAAAATACAATATGAAACATTCTGGTAAATATAGTATGGAAAATAGTACAACATGAAACATTCTGGCTACTTACAGCAAGTCCCTGGCCACCTCGATGAATAACCGCCTCCTCTCGGACTCTGACAGTAAGAACGATTTCCTGAAGCACTTGCACTACACTCTTCCTGAAGTCTTGCACTGAACTTAGTCACTAACACACAGAAGTCCGTTCTTTTCACAGTGTTCACTTTAGTCCAAATAATGTTCCATTAAATTTAAGTGTTGCACATTAACTTTTCCCAAGTTTTTTTAAGTTTCCAAAGCCAAAACAAAGAAGGTTAGTTACGTTAAATTTCTTTTCTACTTAGTCTTTTCTCCCAACTTGAAAACCTTAACACAACACACCGTTTTTTTCACTGCACAACACTCAAAATTCCCGTGTGGTCTAGTGGAGAAGTTCTTGCTGTTTATTCACTGTCAGAGCCCGAGAGTATCACTGGCAGGCGTCCAAGGGGTGCATCGGTGGGTAGTGGTGATGGCGTACCGACTACAGAAGACTCTGAAGACAGCCGCAAACTCACGTCGAGCAGTGACTCTTGTCGCGGTGAGAGACAGGCGGGAAGTGGGGAGGATGCAGCGGCGCTCTATCGGACGTCAGAGGAATGACGAACCAAAACAATGCTCTCACGCGGGGCGCGCGGCAAGTTCAAATTACGGACGGCAAAAAATCGATTTTTTTCCCATTTTTTTTGGATTTTCGGACCATTTTGGGAATGTTTGATCCCAGGACGATAAGGTTCGGTTAGTGGGGATGTTCGGTTATTGGGCGTCCGGATATTAGAGTGATTACTGTATATATATATTCACAGTATATGTACATTTATATACACACACACACACACACACACACACACTAGAAATTGGGCACATTTCCTGTAACTTATATGGAGAGGCAGTCATCAGTCATCATTTTGCTGATAAAGATGAGATATGGCTACTAAAATAACACAAACATTGGCAAAGCGGTTTGAGCATATTGTTTCGTCAGAATGATCACTGATACTTACTTAACTCGTTGACTCCAGTAACCTTTCTTATTAGTTTCTTCATGCTGCTTCCAGACATTTTTATATTACATGGGGCCTCTTTTAGTGAAGGAATTAATGAAGGCTATATCTGACCCTTTGAGTCAAATAAGGCCTTTTCTGAAATGAGTGCAGTTGTCTAACAGTAGCAAGAAATGTATTGTGTAAGAAATATGACTTGGTTGAAGGGCATAATGGAACTGTGATATACTGAGGTGTTTCCATCTTAAGGCTTCTGTGTTACAGGTTGATTTTTAAGGCAACGGGAGGCAGTACAAATAGAATGATGTGGACAGTTGATGGTGATGGATAAATTAGGGTGGAATGGTTTGTTTCAAGTACATATAGTGTAGGAAGTTATTCAATAGAACCTCATTGTATTGGATGCATGAAATATGATGTCAGTTTTATGGGATACTACATCACCATCAAATTATTGTTACTGTATTTATAATGTACTACAACCCAGTACATTATAGTAACCAGATACACACATACATTTGGTACACCCAATAATAGTATAGTACACTATAGTAAATTGATTGTTAAATTTTATTAGAAAATGGGTATTACATATTGGATAAGAAGTTTTTCAGGCTTGTTCATTGTATGGAGGGTTTGTTGTATAGTACAGTAAAACCTCTATAATTCAGAGTAATTGGGGGGAACCCTATGTCAAATTATCCAAAAATCAGAATTACTGGAGCTCATGCTTGCCCCTATCCCCAAATCACATCCATGCTCACTGATACATGGCTTTTTCACAAAAACATTGAACAGTACAGTATATTATTACTTTATACTCAAAGAGGGCACAATACAATAAATTAGTGTCAAACCTTGATAATGAAGTCTTGCAACACAATAGTAGAGTACAGTACACTTAACTGTACCGAAGATACTGTACAGTTCTTAAAAGTTACATTTATTGCTACACTTATCACTACAAAAGCTGTTCATGTCACTTATCAGTGGAACTCTTTTCGGACTTGTCTTGCTTAATTCGAATTTTTATCCAAATTAAAATTATTTGTCTGGTGGTCAGAAAAGATCCGAATTAACCGATTTCAGAATTATTCGGGTTCGAATTAGAGAGGGTTTACTGTTTATGGTTATTTTGTTGTATTTTCATACATTCTAATATGGAGCATGTGTACCATAAGATTCCAACTTCTGGCAGCTTTACCAAAAACTCATTATGTCTTTGTCTTGAAGAACTCAAAACTGTGTCACCATCCACTCACTCGATGTACTGCTTCCCTCGGGTGGCTGCCCTTTCCTCGTTTCCATCTTTCTTTCCTTCCTTTCTCATATGCCCTTCTTTCTCTCCTCTTCCTTCTGTCTGTGGGTGACTCTACACTGAGCGACAAGCCAAATGGTTTCCTGTACACCAGGAAACCATTTACTATACAGGGTGTTAACCATATAACCAAACTAGGGCACCTGGAATAATTATCTCCAAACACTTGACCACAAAACAAACACCAGTAAACTCTACAAAACACTAAACAGCATCACACTGTCCAGCAGCAACATTACACACTAACATGCCGCCATCGCAACAACAGACACCATACCTTCAAACAAACAACAAGCAAACACACTCATCAATCACTTTTCACAAGTCAGCCATCTAAATCCCCATCCCGAAGACGGACGTATCATCTGACGTAAGAAACAGTTCCTCACACACCCAGACTACACACCTTTCACTTACAACCAGAAGAAGCACATCATTAGCAACCTTAAGCACTCATCTGCCTCTGGACCAGACAACATAGCAACATTCACCTTAAACACCTTGGACCACAAGGCATACAAGCACTCACCTACGTATCAAACTACAGCTACTCACACAACATAATACCCAACATCTGGAAGCATGGCATTATCATCACTATCCCTAAACCCAACAAAGACCCCAAGTTACCCTCCTCACACTCCATCACACTCCTCTGCACCCCCTCTAAAGTCACTGAACGACTGGTACTACAACTAGTCACACCTCACATTCCCCTAGCCCAGTCACAACATGGCTTTAGGACACTACAGTCCTACAGAGCTTACACAGAGAGTTTTTGATGGCATGAATTCAGCTGGGCCACCACACAGAACACTCCTAATCACACTTGACATCAGCAAAGCTTTTGATGCCATCCCCCGCCACAACCTCACAAACAAAATACTCAACACAAACATGCACAATAACACAAAAAGATGGTTGGCAAACTACTCAGCAGGTAGATGTGCATATGTAACATTTGCCGGTCAGTCTTCTGACATCAGAAACTTCACAAACAGTGTCCCCCAAGGATCTGTTTTGTCCCCTACACTCTTTAACCTATACATGCACGACATACCCACACACCACAGATACACATAGCTTCCTATGCAGATGATATAATACTTACATGTACACACCAAAACGCAAACACACCTCCACACATCCTCCAACCTTACCTCAGCACACTACATGAATGGTTCACCACAAACAGGCTCAAAATAGCCCCAGCCAAATCTACAGTGACCCTTCTCACAAACTGGACAGCAGAACACAGTCACATCCCACACCTTACCATAAACAACACTCCCCTACCACACACACACACACACACACACACACACACAAAATCATTGGTGTAACATACAATACATCAGTGTCATTTAAACACCACAAACATTAAAAATAAAATAACACCAAGACTCAGTGCCTTGACGTCACTTGCCTAAACAACATTCGGACACAACAAAGAATCCACCACCACAATGTACAAACAATACATATGTTCAGTGATGAATTATGCAAGCCCTGCCTGGGCTCCTAGCCTCACCAAAACACACTACAACACTCTACAGACCATACAGAACAAGGCCTTAAAAATAATCACAGGCTGCACAGCTACTACACCCACAGACCACCTACATCAAGAAACCAAAGTCCTCAAAGTCAGGGATCACCTAGACGTGAGAGGCACCCAGATTCTTGCTGCAGCCTCCACAAACCCACAACATCCACTACATTACATGGCAGCACATCCACCCACACCTAGGAACATCAAAACACCCAGCACACGGTATCATACACAAATACTGTCATCTCTCCCCCCTTGCCCACCTCAGACCAGCTTCCAGAACCATATCCATACTCAAATCACTCACTGCTCCATTCAGTCACTTAAAGACAACACCCAGCTGCATGCACGGCCTCCTGACATCCACCCTTACGAATCCTATCTCCCTCGTGAGGACAGGGTCCACCTGGCCAGGCTGAGATGTAGGCACCATCCAGCCCTCTTAAGCTACCAGAAGAGGCTGGATGACTCTGTTGCTGATGCCTGTCCAGGATGTAACTATTAAGCACATTATGGAAGACTGCTTTGCACACAATCACCTACGCCAGCAAAGCAACATACACTCTTTGAGAGCTCTGTGGGAGGGCCCGGTCTTGGCCATGGCTTTCCTAAGTGACTCGGGGCTGTTCGGCCAGACTGCCTAGGGAACAACTACTACTACTACTGCTATGGCACCTGGTGGTTTAGTGGGTAATTAAGGCGTTCCAACCAGGTTGAGCCTGTGTTGGTGCATATTCGAGGGGTGGTTGAGGATTATTGCCACTCTGGGTGAGTGAAGGTGGTCAGTCTTATCTTAAATGTCAGAACCAACTTGCCTAGCCCCAGGCTCCTACGCTTTTCATGGGGCAACACAGGATTAGATGCTGCTGCTGCTGCTGATGAAACTGTTTATTTTTATCAAAGTGTATTATATGTATTTTTTGCTTCTTCAACAGTTCTCCAGTAACTCATTATCCAAGGTATTAATGATTAGTAGTGGGGGATATTACAAAAGTATTATTAAGTGAATACAGTACAAGTAATAATATGGAGTATGATAATGAATATTATTCTTTCAGGGACAGCTGGCACAAATAGTGAAAATATTATAAGTAGATTGTATTTTAATTGTTTTATCCAGTGTTTTAGAATGTTAAAAAGTTATTATAATAATTTTGTGCACCATATGTTATAGCATATCTCAAGTTATCTGTATTGTCATTTTATGTCAACATATTGTGCCATAATTGTACAGTAACTATATTGTGCTTATGTTGATCTTGTGCTGTCAGGTCCATAAAGTCTTTTAACAAGTGCTGGTACAAGCATTTCTGTTTCATATTTTCTCCATAGTTTTGAATATTTTCTCTGTAGCTTTAAATATGTAGACAAATATTTAATAGGAAGAGAAGGTACAGTATTTACAACAGCCTGCTTGTGCGTTATACACATTTTCCAATACTTTTATAGCTTTAAGCGTCATCTGACTTTTATATACTGTATTTTTGTACTACAGGTATTTCAGGGTGGTAGGTGGGGGCACCTATCATCCATTCACTTAATGTAGTGCTGCCTACTTCATCTTTCATGTTTATCTTTCTTTCACTGTGTCTGTCCCCCTGTCTTATTTCTCCCATCCTTGCTGTCAGTATTTATTACAGTTCATTTCACTTCAGGTGGCTCTACACTGAGTGACAAGCCAAATGGTTGCTTGTAACTCAGGAAACCATTTACAGCATTGGGTGGTAACCATATACCAAATAATGGGGTGATGTGGAGCGTACTATGGTGCCCCTGTTAATTGTGTGGAGAGAAGCAAATGTGACGTCCACCCAGGAACTAAACTTCCACACTGATCTCCACCCCTTGCAGTGGCAAGACTCTGTTAGCCACATGGGAGCATTGATTCATTGCATGGGATGGCCCTGGAGGGGCAGTTGCTTGCCTGTGGTTGATGGGTTTGCTCAGTCAGAGAGACTGGGGTAGTACAACAACAACAACAAGTATTCTAAATTTACAAATGATCACATCCCCACAATATCCTGTCTGCAGTTTTCAGTCCCCTGCTTTAGATTTAGTAATTCAGTTCACCTCATCCTTATGTGGGAAAAAAAAGCCATGATGATGATGAGGAGGAGGAGGAGGATGATGGTGGTGGTGGTATTTAGGATGGAATAAAAGAGTCACAAACATCATTCAACTTGTAATTCATCATAACTTCACAATCAAAACTGTCTCCATTCTCACTCAGTAAAACTAACATAAGGCGCCATTCATCGCAAATTCACATAAAAATATAGCTGCATTTCACATAATATATCACAAAATCAACACTGTTACAGAGAGGAGTTTCAAAAGGATAGTTTAATTGGACTTGTACCTTTATTCTGTACAGTACAGTAGTTGTCATAGCCTACTAACACTCGTCTTCCAGTTCATGGCAAAATTATTGTAATGTAAAACTCTGTTGTGATTAGAATGCTGTAACAAAAATATTATATTGTACAAAACACACAGAAAGAATGCCTTTAATTAATCTGTATGCAACTTAGAAACTGACTCTTTGATTATTTGAGCAAATTAACAGTGACAGCTTGCGAAGTGCACCATTGCTGTAAAAGTTCAAGATAACAATAAAGCATTAATTGTATTTAATGTACAGGTAATTGCATATACACTACAGTAACTATCTGTTTAAAATCATTATGAGTACAGTCCTAGTACAGCAGTCTGTACAGACGCACAGGTATATTTGAGGTTTCTGAGTAATTATGTAGCATTGCAAAGGGATCAGATAGTGTGTGCTAATTCCTCATTAATCCACTTGGAAATTAGATGAAGTCATTAAACCAGCTTAGGTTTAGTGCTCATGTGGTAGCAACAGAGGCTTGAGGGCATGGCTATTGTTGACATCTGGTGGTTGAACTCTGGAAGTAGGTGTCTGACAGTATTTTTCACAAAGATGGTTTGTTGTTTATGCAGGATTATACGGCTGGGTTGCTTAAAAAGGAAAAAATATAGACTTAGGATGAATTGTGAAAATGATTAACAGTGGTGCACAGCAAGTTAAACAAAAGAAGTGAAGGTCATTACAGTTTTAGTATAAGTACTGTAAAGCACTGTGAAACACTAAGACTACAAGTTACCTATATTCACCTCTGCTTAAATATTCACTGGAAAAAAAAAAAAAATGTACTTGAAGAGGAATAATTGCTAGTCATTGCAATCTATAAAAAAAAAAAAAAAAAAAAAAAATCACTATTTAATTTCCTCCATTTTCCCTCCTGTGTTTATGGTGGAACACTTTAGTAAGGTAACTCTTGAGAGCAGGATACTCTTGATTTTCATTCATTTACCCTTATTCTTTCTCTTTGTCATTCTGTATAAAGGTGAAATTAACTAAATACCGGTTACCCCAGGTTTGTCTAGAGTATTAAATACAACTCATGAAACAAAGTTTTAACCTGCTTTATGGGTGTCTCAGATGAATTAACTTCTCTGCAATGTATTCACCAAGCCTTGATACTGTAGTTACTTGGCCTTTAGTGTATGATATTTGTATTATGAATCACTGATATAATTTGGAATACAAAAACAGCAGAAAATGTTACATAATTCTCCAACGACCTCTCAGCATGGCAAGAAAATGCATATAAAGCTTTTTAAAGATTATCAGTTTTACACCATAATTGTCACAGTTCAATCACTTGTCTGTCAGTGAATCAGGTAATACAGTTTGTGACTTGTTTGACTTAAAAGATAACCATAGGCAGTTTTACAGAATTCCATAACAGTGGAATGTAAATAACGAATGGTAATAGCTAATAGATGTTACTCTCATAGAGGTGCAGGCACCTGAGGTTAGGCTACTGTAGTGTAGTATATGTTAAGGATTACAACTTTACGTGACAATGCCATGTAAAGGTGTATGTGTATTTGTGTCTATTTGTGTTTGCAGTCTTTCCATTGCTAAATGAAATCATCTGTTGTTGTTAAGAGTAAAATACATAACATCATACTGAAAGGTGTCCAGTATTAACCTCTTCAGTCTGATGATGTATTTTGTGTTATATTCTTGCTGCTCCCTGATGCTTTTATGCAGTTAAAGGAAGAACTCTTGTAGTGAAGGGGTTGATGAAGAATAGATCTAACTCCTCCAGTTCAAAACGCCTCTCAAGCCAAATACTGTATTATCATTAGAAAGCAAGAAGAGTAAAACAGAAAATCCTGTACATCATCAGACTGAGGGAATTAATGGAGATTGTATTTTACCCCTTTGCAATGAGAAACCTTCCAAAAACTGATTGAAATAACATTACATCATTCCACTGAAGAAGTTTATGAACAGAAATCATATCTACTCTTACATGATCAAGTCACACATTTCCTCACCCTTCATGTTGCTCCACATACACAAGCTATTTATTATGTGCTGAATTTAGACATACCTATAGTCTTCTATACTTTAATGTTTATTCCACTCTTCTTCTTTGTCATTCATAGTATAAAGTTATTTCTAATTCTCCCATAATCACAAAGTAATTATTATGCCCATACACGATTATTTCAAACTCTCATTATTAATATTTTTTTACAAAAACAAGGTAGAGTATTAATAAAGCTAGTACACCCATACCCCATTGTCTGGTGCATTGATAACCAGTGCTTCGCTAGATCAAACACAAGAAATAGGGGAATATTCCCACAATCCGAACAATTTGAATGTCTGTCACCCGGCTAGGCCGACACCCCACCTGTCCAGTCCAACACCTCGCCTCTCCCTGGGTTTGAAATAAGGCTGTCCCGGTCCTTTCTTTCTCCCTTCATCCCTTGTCTTCTCCTCCCCCCCCCCGTCCCTCCTCCATCCCCCACCACACTCAGCACTGCCAGGCATGTCTCCCCCCTCTCCCCCCTTCCTTCCCCCACCCCTTGTTGTCTCCCTCTCCATCCCCCCACCCCTGCTTGTCTCGTGTGTGTGTGTGTGTGTGTGTGTGTGTGTGAGAGAGAGAGAGAGAGAGGGGAAATGAGTGAGGTGAGTGATAGTGAGTGAGAGAGTGAGTGGTGAGTGAGTGACTGAGAGAGTGAGTGAGAGTGGTGAGTGAATGAGTAAGTGAGAATATGTGAGTGGGTAAGACTAGTCGGGGGAAGGGTAGTAGGGATGTTTGGCTTTCTTGCCTCCTTCCCTGTCCCCCAACCCTCCCCCACCCCAGCTTGTCTCCCTCCCCATCCCCCACCCCCACTTGGCACAATGCCAGCAGCCTGCCTGGCTGTTTAGTTGCCCTGAAGTGGTATTCAACACACATCCCACCATCCTATCCTCCTGCATGTGATGTCTGATATGCCATTTTTTAGCAATAATATTGTTTATGAGGATAATAACATTACCTATGGTGTTTCTGTGTCAGTCTCTCTTGACTGAATAAGATATATGAGAGTTTGGGTTTGGGTCTGGAATGCATCTTTGGCTTTTCTTTCAGTATCTTATGGGAAAATTGCTTTGATATCCGACATACTCACTGACTGAACACTCCCACTGGTACACAACATTGCTGGATATCGGGATATGGGTATACACAGTTACAGTATACAGTATCATTATATTTACTGCATATGCTTACCTTTTCACTTCCTGCTTTTAGATATTATGTCTTATGTATTGGTATTCTCTCTGCTTTCTACAGTGACAGAATATCTCCCTGATGCAACATACCTCGACCACCTTCCCCTTCATTTTCAGCCGTAGTTGTAATGTACTTTAACATACTGTACTTACTCAGATGGATAAATTATACCCACACAGTGACATTGTATTTTAAGTGTAAACATAACTAATCAGTTGTTTATAATCTCACTCAGAGCCATCTCACAGCACATAAAAGATTGCACATCCCTCAGGATGTTTGCATTCTGGACTATACATAAAGCATTATACTGATTAAAGGTCACATACAAAATAATCAGCTAAACCTTGCAACACTTTTTGAGTATGTTTGTTTCAAGTTTTCAGTAGTATTTTTAAACAATATGGTTTTAGTGGAATGATACAAGTACTTTTAGAGGTATTACTGGTCCATCCACTATTCATTCTAAAGAACTGTTAAATATTTTGGGTGTGTTTCTTTGAATCTTTCAGTGGTATTTTTATACGATATGGTTTTAATGCAATGACACTTTTAGAGGTATTATTGGTCCATCCACTATTTATTCTTAAGAACTATGTAAAATTTTCAAACATTCTGTGATAAAGAATATCATGTTCTCTTCCTTGTCCTGTGAAAGCAGAGTCTCAGTAATTCACAGTTCCAGGGCTGCCACATGTCAGACCATTCAACATGAACAAATTCAGCTACTTTACATCATGGGAATCGAGTCTGATTCTGGGTATGAATGGCATTTGAGTACATGTGACACAGTTACTGTACAGATTTATGATACTCTTGAATGAACTACAGATATCATATGTCAACATCATTCTATCTCACCTTGCCATTTTACAAAGACATAGGTAGGATCTGAACATAAGACAGAGAAAACAAGAGGGTAATAGAAGCAATCACTATATCTTCTGCACTTTTGTTTATCTTTACCTAAATGCAAAAAACAGCCATGAGAACAGTCAATAAAATCCTAACTGCCCTTCTTTGTAATACCTGATGTGTCATGGTAAGCTACCCAAACTCCAATTATTTTGGACCCCTGCTCACAGTCTTTGTCTCTGAATGTTGTGGTAATCAGTGAAATTACTGGAAGCACTTTCACATCAAATAAAACGAAGCAACTATGCATCCTTTCCCTTGTTCTGAATTATTTTGTAAGTTTGTGGCGTAGATGTAAATTGCCATATTGATTACTGTGTGAACATGCATAGATGGTAGGTCATGGTGACCATCATCCACTCACATAATGTAGTGTTGCTTACTTCTTCCTTCACCTTTATCATTCCTTTTCTGTGTCTGCCTTCCTCTCTTCCCATTTCTCCCATCTTCCTTGCCACCTTTTATTCTTCTTCTTTCCTCTTCAGGTGGCTTTGCATTGAGTGACAAACTTAATGGATGAGCCTAACAGTTTCCTGCAAGCCAGGAAATCATTAACAGTGTTGGGTGTTAACCCTATATCCAACCATACATGTTCCCTACATGTCAACAAGTGGGTTGGCAGAAGGTTAATGCCCCTCCCCATAAAAAACTTCATAAAAGACAAACAGCCACTCCTTATGGGATTATGGCGTCTGGCTATATATAGATGAACGTGCTTTTATCTTTTGTACCTGTACTGTATGTCACAACTAAAGGGGCAGTTTTGTTCTGCTTGTAATCCTGTGACCAGTATAATATTCAGTACATGACTTATCAATGCACGTAAATTAAACAGTGCCATTATGGGCATTTCCTTTTCTGTCACTTGTTTTTAAACTTTGTTTTTACAGTCACTCCTCACTTAATACTGGTACTCAGTTCCAAGAAAGTGCTACATACCGTTCATTGTTATGGTGATGTGACTCTTCAGTGTTTTTTGTAGTGACATTAGTATTTAAGAACAAATTACTAGAGATTCAGGGTCATGTGTAATGTGGAAGTCTAACTGGTGGGAAGGTTACAGTTAGTTACCGAGGCTTGGGGTTTAGTACCTTGGCACAGTAAAGCTCCACATAAAATGTATCCACGCAGAGGATATTAGATACAACTTTTCCTCTTTGTGCACCAGATTATCACAATAACCTCTTTAAAAAAAAAAATAAATAAAATAAAATAAATTATTGTAATATAGTCCTATAGGTTTTTGCATTAATGATTTCCTGATCCATGGTGTCTACAAAGAGGGCCAAAAAGTATTGCATTAATTCGCTACACATATTTCATAATGTAAAATATAACCAAGAGTAAGAGCAGAGGAAACAGGTTATTAAAGAATGTGCATAAATGCACAGGGTAAAAAGGATAAAGAGTAGGCTAATGTGATTCATGAAAAAATGTGCTAATTAAGTCTGTGGACACTAGAGCTGAAGAGAGCATGCTCAGATGGTACAGTCACAAGGAGAGAATGGGTGTAGATAGGACGATCAAAAAGGTGTACAATACAGTCTCTGAGTACGTATGAGTATGAAAGTGGGAAGTGGCATGGCAGGCCAAGAAGATGGATGATATAGTAAATAAGTGTGAGATAGTAAGGTATGGAGGTTGATGAGGCCAAGAAACCAACAGGGGATTGAGTTGTTTGGAAGTATATTGTATGGAGGAGTGTATAACAGTGAGATAGCACCCATTTTTACCTGGTGATGTGATAGTCATTGGATTAACTCTGTCTGATAGGTAATGTGAAGTGCATAAATGTGGACAACTATGCATGTCAGGTGAGTTGGGAGTTTAGGGATTCTTTAACTGGGTATACCATTGATCAGTCCTCCTCCTATCCAATTTCTTGTTTTCTGGTTCAACCTTATCCATTCCTTGGTGGGATGGCACCAAGTCAACTCTTCTGTCACAGCCATAAAATATGAATCTTTCTTGTAATCAAATGCTGCAACTAGATTTTGTTTTTCCCCCAGAGACTGCTCTGGCAATTTATTAAAACCATCATCTAGGAAGGTAAATAAATTAAAATTGTACCATGTGTGTGTGTGTGTGTGTGTGTGTGTGTGGTGTGTGGTGTGTGTGTGTGTGTGTGTGTGTGTGTGTGTGTGTGTGTGTGTGTGTGTGTGTGTGTGTTGGTACCAAATCTTTTGCAGTCCTTACTATATAAATTTGTCATGTATTTTACTACTGTACTTAATAATTTACAGTTCATGATCATATTGTATCACATTGCCTCATTTACAAAGACTCCAACATGCCTGCATGCATCAGCCTTGGGTCACCTAATAGTGGCTGTGCACACTGCTCAAACCCTGGCAGCCTCCCTATTCAGTCCCTTATCCCTGACTTCACACTCTATGTCCTGATCCTGGGTATTTTTTGGTCTGCCTCTCACAACCCTACCCTCAACGTTCACATCTCTTACCTTCCACACCCAGTTGTCATCTTCCATCCTCTCAACATGCCTAAACCCATCTCAATCTACCCCTCCTCATCACAACACCAATACATTCAAGTTCATCCTTCCTCTCAGCTCTTCCGTCGCAATCCTACCCCCCACCCTCCCAGTCTCACAATCAAGGATGCACTATATATCTATCTAATCACTAATTTCTGTATACAGTACAGTATCTTAGCCTACAAATATCCTCTTCCTTTGCTGTCCAGGTTTCGCTGCCATATAACATTACGCTCCTAGCACATGCTGCGTACAAGGATCCCTTAGCATGGAGGGAGAGCCCTTTCAATGTTCGGAGAGGAGACAACTCCCTGAAGTTCCTCCAACCACTCCTTACCTAAGCCACAGAACTAGCTCCAGCCCCATCTCCAGCACATAACATGTCCTCCTAATAAGAAAACTCCTTTACATACTGTGGAAAAAATTCAAGCCTGCTGTTGTTTAGTGATGACATGATCTAAAATGCAAACAAGTCTTCCATGTTTAAATCATGTGTAAGGGCCTAAACACCAGGAAACCATTTACAATGCTGGGTGGTAACCATATAACCGGATTATGGCGCCTGGTGGCTTAGCGGGTAATCAAGGTGCCCTAGTTGGATTGAGCCTGTGTAGGTTTATATCCAAGGGGTGGTTGGGATTTATTGCTCACATAATGCCACTCAAGGATGATTGAGGCTGGTCACTCTCATCTTAAATGTCAGGACCAACTTGCCTAGCCCCTGGATCCTACACTCCTCATGTGGCAACACAGGATTGTATGATGGATGGATGGATGGATAGATGGTAAGGGCCAAAGCAGCCTGATGATTCTTCTGTCTTGGCTGTCCTTTATGGGTACCTCCCAGGATTAGCAAGGCATTAGTTAGACAGATGATACTGTTTGGATGAATGTAGTCTGAGCTTTAGTAAAACTGTCTGACATCACAAATGGTATAAAGTGCTAAAGCTAACATAACATTCCCAATGTGAATCTTAAGGTACAGGTACTGAAGAGCAAATTTGTTTTGCCTCTATAATGTTTTAATACAGTGATGTAAAGACAGATGAAGGTCCAGTGCATTAGCACAACTTCATGTAGGTACAAGTGAGGAAGAAGTAACACTGTCAGAGAAACAGCAGATGAAAAACTTGTAACACTACATTCCAGAATACTGCAGTGTTATTCTAGTAGCAGAGCATAATGAGTATATTAGGTTTATGAACGTGAGTACTGTTTCTAATGCAGGCATTTACAAACATATACATCTCTATAGTTTTTTTTTTTTTTCCTCCAGAAATACTGTTGATTACACTGGTAGGTATTGATGAAGGTAACCCTTAACATTTAGTGCAATGTTGATTATGCTAGCAAATGTCATAATGCTGATAATGTTCCTAGATGATGGTGCTAACAAAAATATAAGCTATATGTTTATTGATTATTTTTAAGTCACTCAAAAGAGAAATACTGTAACTAGAGGTTTCACATGCCAGTGTTATAGCACAAACAGTCTAGGTACAGATGCAATTGTTTTGTACTGGATTTTAATGTCATCAACTGTTACACTGTTGTTATGACTTAATGTTGAAAAAAAAAAAAAAAAAAAAAAAAGTTTACACACACAAAAAGAATACACTATATACTGTACCACCCTGAATGTTAAAACTTGCAGCAATATTGGTTACAGCATATACTGTATATATACATACATATATATATATATATATATATATATATATATATATATCCATTAATCCATCATCTAATCCTATGTTGCCCCATAAGGAGCGTAGGAGTCCGGGGCTAGGCAAGTTGGTCCTGACATTTAAGATGAGAGTGACCAGCCTTACTCATCCCTAAGTGGCATTACGTGAGCAATAAACCCCAACCACCCGTTGGATATAAACCTTCACTGGCTCAGTTTGATTGGAATGCTGTAATTACCCACTAAACCACCAGGCATCATAATTTGGTTATATGGTTACCACCTAGCATAGCAAATGGTTTCTGGTGTACAAGAAACCATTTGGGTTGTCACTCAGTGTAGAGTCACCCACAAGTAGAAGGAAGAGGAAAGAATGAAGGAGAGAAAGACCGAAGAGGGAGTGTAAAGTCACCCGTAGGCAGAAAGATGAGGAAAGAATGAAGAAAAGAAAGACAGAAGAGGATGGAAGGAATTCAGTTTGTGTATCACAAACTGAATTTTGAACTGACCCAGGGCTATATTTTTAAACCAAGAGTGTGAAGTTATAGGCAGGCCCTAATTTTTTTTACTATTTTTGTTTGACTGGTGTACCCTGTGGCATGGAGCTGAGAATTTCTTATGCTTGGAAGCAGGGGTAATATATGACCATTTTTCTGGGCAAGTTAAATGAGGAATTTTTGGTCAATGCTGGGGTGCATCAAGATTCCATGGTGAGTCAATTGCTCTTAATCCTGGCACTTTAGGTACTGTCAGAAAATAAAGAAATGGGCTACCTTGGGAGTGTTTGTATGCTGATAATAAAATTTTGATTACTGAAAGAGTGCAGGAAGTCAAAGAAAAGTTTGAAATATAGAGGGATGGGATGGAAGCCACAGGACTGAAAGTTAATACTGGTATAATAAAGGTCATGGGTAGGGAGAACAAGAAGGTCATGGAACAAGGTGCATGGCCTTGTGTAATATGTAAAAAGGGAGTTGGGATGAATTCAGTTCTGTGTACTACTTGTAATAAATGGATTCACAAGAGATGTAGTGATGTTGGAAGTAGACTGCAGGACATGAAAATTTTTCACTGTTAAATAATGTATGTAGGGGAAGTCAGGTAGTTCATGATAGAAAGTGTCTGGGGATGACTGCTGTTTCGATACGTGGAGGAGTTCTGTTACCTGGGCAATATGTGGAGTGCAGGTAAAGTAACAGGCACCAGTTCTACTGACAGAAGAAATGGAAGGAATAAGTTTTGTAAGCCATTTGACATTTTTACAAAACATTCATGAGAAGCTTTACACTGTATGGCTTTGGGACTTGGCCACTGAAAGAAGAGGATACAAGTAGAATGGAATGCACTGAAATGAGGATGTTGTTATGGATGATTAGGTTATCACTGAATTACAGAAATGAGAATAGTGTGCTATAAGAGATGTACGGTAAGAAATACAGGTAATGTGACTAGTAAGTTAAGATGGTGGTTTGGATATGATGAGAGAATGGGGGAGGGTAACTGGTTGAGGAGGATCACAGTTAAGAATGTGTAGGAAAAAATGCTTAAGAGGGAGACTATTGAACTTGGTATGAGATTCTGCTTGGAAAGCTTCAGAATAGGGGTCTGAGAAGGGAAACTGATCAAAATCATGTCACATGGAGAGCTGCTACCAAGTGAAAAGAACCATGCTTACTAGCATGGTCTGTGGTCTTTAAACATAGTGTAACTTTATAATGTAACATAATTCCAGTAGCACTTTGCACTTTCCATTCATATTTCTGAACCCTTCTCACCACTTTGAAATAGGAGGGTAACTTGGTTAGGATGTCATTTACTGAATGCCGGTTAGCATAGAAATGATCAGTTTGCATGCCACATTCAGCTGCTAAGTAAAGACTGGAGTTGCTTCACCCTGACCATCTGGTTCACCAATAACTGGTAAAAATTGAGAGCTAGCCTTCACTCATTTAATCTCCATTTATTATATTAGACTTCAGTCGATGTAAATGTAGAACTTAAATGAAGATAGATGTGCAACAGAAGTGTCCCAACCAAAATTAAGGAAATATACACACTGTATACTGAAGACTAAGGACTTGATTCATTGGTGAAGAGTTAGGTTTAATCAAATGAAATATAACAAATAATGAGGGAAACGCCAAGATGAAATGGTAAGCAAGAGTGAGATAAATTATAAGGTGAGGTACAAAATTCATTTAAAAATGATTAAAATATTCCTTTTAACGTGACAGCATTTGGACTGGTTCTATCAGAGGGTATCATATTATGTGAAGCTAACATAATATGGTGAAGTTTTTTACGGCCTATCTAATGGAGCCAGGAGTCCATTCGGATTGAATGATGAGTGAATGGAAGCATGGTCCACTGAACTGGGCAAATTTAGGCTATCTGGACGTTGCTACTCCTCACCCTGCTCTAGGGTGGGAAGGGAGGTCTGAATAATGAATTAATGAATAAATGAA
>NC_137010.1:7291149-7376149 GCF_032717465.1 Coenobita brevimanus
ATATATATTAGTGCCCCTCCCTGTAAAATAGGTAACTCAAAGTCAGGTGGCCACCCCTTACGGGATTATGGCGTCTGGCAATAGATAGATAGATATATATATATATACTGTATATACAGTACCCTCGCGTCCAGTACGCGTTTGTCCAGTACTGTTCTCATTCAGTATGGTCGGCAACAAAATACAGGTAAAATAATTTATTACTAAAGTACGGATTTGTTGGGCTAGTACGGATTGGTCGTGCAAAGTGGGCCAAATCCGAGGAGTTCTTCTCTAGTACTGACGTGCTGTGTCCAGTACTATTACCCACCCGGGCATGGTAAGATAGTGAACACCGTGAAAAGTTTCCCTAGTACTGCCACACCAGTCAAGTACGCCTTCCTCGTGACTCTTGACGTGTGCCAGTCAAATTGCAGTATTGCACTTCCCCCTGATGAGGAAGACGACGATGTCAGTGTGTGACTATGAGGGATTTATGAGAGAGGCTGAGGCAGATGCTTCCTCAGGATCCTGAAGGCCCTCCTCCAGGGGATCAGTAGGACCTCCTACAGCCTCGGAAACCCGTCCCCCGTCCCCCTCAAGCCCATCACCACTCACCTTTAAAGGTTGGTAAAATCTTAGTTGTGTCAAAATGTTAGTTAAGTTGAATTCTGGGGGGACTTTTTCAGGGCTTGTCTGACATTATTCATTTTTCCCATAAGGTCTGTTGTTTGTCCAGTACGGTAGTACTGTCTGACAAAAATACCGTACTGGACGCAAGGGTACTGTACATATACACCTGTATATATATATATAGCATCTGGTGCCAGATGCTAAATCCCAAACTTCATCCAGGTGGTCACAATAACACCTCCTAAGCCTGTATTTTTGTCAGTTAAGGATGCTCCCCATTGCAATACCTCTTCTCCTAAGCTGAATAAAAGTTGCTGGAGGTAGCAAGAATAAGAAGTAGCCATAGGTATCAACTAAGCATTAGCCCTCCATGCATCCAAATTTCAAAACCACCTGAACTCATTCCTTGTGATTTCATACACTGTATTATATCAATCTTTACTTTCTTTTTATGCACTGTATGTACTGTAAAATAAATGATTATTTTTTCTATGGAAGATCTTGTAAGGTGCTAAAAGAAAATTAATGAAATGAACTACCTACTTAGTTCACACATGAGATATATATATATATATATATATATATATATATATATATATATACATATATATAAATAAAGTGGCTGTTTTATTTTATTATAGAACTTAAAACAGCACTTGTCACAAACTCCCAGACAACTGGCCTCGCAACAACAACTGATCTCACCTCCCATAACTATACATACACCATAACATAAACCTGTCTCACTTCGGAGTTCTCATGATTCAGCAAAGTTGGTAGTAGAAGCCCTCAAACTATTAAAAATCACAGTACTACACTGTACGTAATTTCATACTACTGTATAAATTCTGAAAAGATTCATGGACAATATATAATTTCATATCACACAGACTTGTGACATTATCTTGTCTCTCACTTATACTTAAATTATAATGGCGGATGTGGTTCTCAGACCATTATCAAAATACACATCCCTTATCATACTGTATAGTTTATCTCCTATCACTTCACTTCAGTATCTGTGAAAGTTGTGGAAAAACTGACTAATATTTCCTACAAACTGCACAGCCTCTGAGACACTGACTTGCTGCACCATGATGTTATAATAATCAGGCCAAGATTGTGTTGTCATTTCTTGAATCATTACAGATCACACTGGCCATTACTTTTGTGTCACACTTGTAAAACTCAGGGAGGAAATGATTTACAGTACTTCATCACAGTAATGATAATCAAGACAGGCCTTGGTAGCAGTTCAGCTCAAAGTGTTAAATCATTACAGCTCCCACATGGCATCAATTTGCACCAGTACCCGGTAAAAATCATGAAGAGAATTCTCACTTCCTTCAATCATAAATATCCAAACACCATATCAGAGCTACCAAACATCATATCAGCATTATAATAATCAACCATATTGGTTGTGGTAGCTCTCAGATTGCTAAAGAATTACACAGATGCCTTCACTTTGCACTGATATTTGTAAAATACTTATGGTAAAGAATGGCTCTCACCTCCCTGACAGCTCACATCTTTGCAGTCAGTTCATGATAGCAACTGTCACACACTCGTACAGACTTTTTGTTGGCCTCAAGCGGTGCCTGTTTACTGGAGCAATCATGGCAGAAGATCTGGCCACAGTTCCGGCAGTGATGGCGGCGCACAGTGACAGAGAAATTCTTATCACAACTGTGGCAGCTCACTGTATCAGAGTCATCAGCCCACTTCCGCCCGGCCAGCTTGTTTGTCTCCATCTGCAGGGTAAGTAATACTAGGTGAGGCTGGGGAAAGTTAACTCAGGGTACAGTAAAATAAGTTACGGAACATACTACCTATATCTCTATCTTTCTCTTGTAAACTCTGGTTCTTGTATCCCACTTTGAATATACTGTACTGTATTGCAGTGTTGTCTAGTCTGCATTGGAGTTTGGTCAGCTGCATGCCCAGAATCTTCACCTCTCCCTCCACCTCCCCATCTTTCCTTTCACTTGCCACTTCTCTCTTTTTTTTCTATCTTCTTTTCTTTCTCTGTATTCTCCCTTTCTTTTCTTCTTTTATCTCTCTTACTTCTTCTCCTCTTTGTTCATTCTTCCTTCCCTCTCTCATATTCTCATTTTCCTTCACCCATTTTGTCACTCCCTCAAATGCCACTCTTCATCCCTCTCTGTCTCTGTCTTTTTTTTTTTTTTTTTTCCCTTTCTTTTGTCTCTCCCCAAATTATATGTAACTCTGTTTTTTGTGGTCCAGTTCATGTAGCACTACAATAGAATCATCCAGTCAGTGTCACAGTTGAGTCAGCTGGGTGCTCAATTACTCCCACTTACCCTCCTCCACAACACACTGTTCCACCACTCCTCTCTGCTCCTTCCCTACTCTTCCTTTTCCTTCCTCCCTTTCATTTCTCATTTTCCCTTCCTTGTTTTACTCCATCCCTCTCATTTCTCTATCAAGCCCATCCCTCCCTTTCTCTGGTAGCCTCTTCTTCCTTCTCTTCTCCTTTCCCAGTTACCTGCAAATTCTGGTTTTCACGCCCCAGTTCATGTAGTGCTGCGGTAGAATCATCTAGTTTACGTCGCAGTTGAGTCAGCTGCGTGCTCAGTCGCTCCACCTCACCCTCTGCCGCAACACACCGCTCCACCAGGCCTCTACGCTCCTCCCCTGCTGCCTCCACCCGCACCTGATGTAGTGTTGGAGAAGGATTGTTGGAGATGAAGAATGAGAGAGACTAAAGGAATGTGATAAAAATGATAGCTAGAGAAAGATGGGGAATGGAAAGATGACAGGGTGTTCAAGAAAGGGAATGTGAGACAATGTTGGAGAGCAGGTGAAAACGGACAGTTGGAAGAATAAAGATCATATGAGAGACAAAGAAAGTGAAAGTGCTGAGGAAAGATAAAGCATGGGAAAGATGAAAAGTGAAAGAAAGTGTTTGCAAAGATAAAGAGGCTATACATACTGATAAGATAGAGACTATACAAGAGATACACATTTTCTGGACAGAGACAGAGAAAAGGGATGCATGGGACGAGAGTACTGGTACTGGAGAGAGGTAAAGAGAGAACACAAGAAATATAAAGGTAACTGTACAGATACAGAAAGGGGGTTGTACACGATATTTGTTAGAGAGATATGTAAGAGGTACAGTGACATACCTTCAAGCCATACCTTCAAGCCCAAACTGAAGTGAACAATACAATATGTACTTCCAAGCACAATGAAGTGTGAAGGCAGCAGTACAGTAACATATCTTCCGACCCAATCTAATGTGAGGTTAGCAGTACTGTGGCATAGCCTACCTCCAGGTCCAGCTTGTCCCCAGCTAGGCCAGCAGTCTCTGCCTGGAGTGTGGCCACACGACCCTCCAGTTCTGCAATGCTGCTCTTATGCTCCTCTAGTTCCTGTTGTAATCTGGTGACCTACATCAGAGGAAAACATACAGTTACCAACACAATGCATGCGAAGGTGAACAGCATGGAAATGAACTGGATGAGAAAAGAAAAGAAGATGGGACAGGTTTGAATGAAGGACTACACATGTTGTTATTATGGCCTCAGAATCAAGATATGACTCCTTAGAATCAAGATATGACTCCAGTGAACAGCATCCTGAAGGTGCTCTTCTCCTGTAGTCCAACATCCCTCTTTTGGGGAACAGGGAGAGAGCTGAGGGACACCACATAACGGCATCCCTCTTCAGCACCAGAACTGCACCATGGGGTTATTTATGGCTGCACAGAGGTCAATGTCAAAGAATAATACAGCTAGGTAGCAATGGATCATCATTAACATACAGTATTATCATCTCGTTTTCACTTACTACAGTAAACTAACAAACATCACACATGTCTAATTTCACTGAACCACTGAGAACACTGTTGAGGTGAATGCTTAATCTGGTCTGGATTAAGATTGGAACATAAGATGTATGTGGGTCAGAGAAAAAGCGATTCAGTTTTGGTGCTGACCAATCAAAGGTCAAGGTCGTGGACTAAACTTGAAGTGATTCATTTTCGGTGCAGATCAATCGAGGTCATGATCATAGTTTGAGCACAGTACTAAGCACTTCTTATCAAGCTGTTGTTGCTGTTGCTGCTGCTGTAGTTGTTGTTGTGGCCACTGGCTCAACTGGATATGCAGCAATCCTGTCACTTTAGATGGGCACTTTCAGAGTCCTTTGGTCAAGGCTAAGTGGGAGGTTTGAGCATTGAAGTGTGTTCTGATGTGAGGGGTGGCAATACTATGAGAGTGGAGTGTATTTTTTGTGAGTTGTATTACTTGCCGTTAAGAAGAATGGAGTATACTGTTTGTGAGATATATTACTTGTTGGTTAAGAGAGTGGAGCGTACTGTTTGTGAGTTGTATTACTTGTTGGATGGGGGGGTGAAGTGTATTGTTTGTGAGCTGTATTAGGCTCTTTGTTGGTTGGAAGGGTGGAGTGTATAGTTCATGAGTTGTAGTACTTTACTTGTTGGCTGGGAGGGTGGACTGTATTGTTTGTGAGCTGTATTATTTGTTGGTTAGGAAGGTGGTGGTCTAGTCACAGTTAAAACAATCCAAGCTGGACTGACAGCCTTACAATGCATGCAATCTGAAACCATGATGTCACAGAAAGTTTTCCTGTCACCAAGGGGAATAAGCTGGTCACCTTCACTTAAATGTACAAACCTACTGTAGCCTAGCTTTAGGATCCATAACCTTGAAGTACTAATTTGAGAGAAGCCACTACCATTTGTACAGAAGTAGAAATAGGTATGGTAATGGTTTATAATCCCTTCACTTTAATTATGTCTCCCTTTTTTTTATTCTTGCAATGACCAGATGACACTATGGCTTTTTGCTTTCTATGAGCAGATATCACTATTTACCTGAAAGGAGACTTCTCATATAGAATACCTGTATTTGTTCTAGCATAACAAAGATCCCAAACCCCTTTCAGCTCAGTTGATGGCAAAGTGTAATCAAACTGAGGGTTCAATTTGACCAGTAACCAAGGAGATTCATTCCTACCTCATAACTAAGGCTCACCAAATTCCAAGCAATCATGACCTAGTTCAGTACAGAAGTTGTGGGAGTGACCAAATTTCATCAGGTGAAAACAAACCAACTGTAGTGATGGAAATGAAGATAATTCTTACCCTCCTGAGTGCAAGAGACCCTTTCTGAACTTGATAAAATGGTCTTGTAGTTGCCAGAATAAAAGAAAAATAGACATCATAGTGAAGGGGTTAGTCTCTTCACTGCAATGACTTCTATCTTAGCATATTCTTGTTACCTTCAAATGACCTTATTCAACCTTGGAGGAAAAATTGGTAAAAAAAAAATCAGAACAAACTCCATTAACTCCAATGTTACTGAACATCTCCTATAAACCAAATAAAGTAATCTGTATGTTGCAACAATAAAACAAATAATACATTCTCAAGCTAAGCATGCAAAGAGGACTATAACAATATGGCTGCCCTGACCTCCTCCTTGTGTGCCTGTGTCCTGGTAGTGACATCCCTCTCCATTCTGACGGTGTTCTCCTGCAGCACCACCAATCTCTCCTCTGCCTCCTCCCGTGCCTGTTGCTCACTCGCCACTGTCGCTGCATGCTGACCAGCCTCAGCTGCACGCATATTACTCTCCTCGTTCAGCTGACGCGTACACAGTAAAAGAGAATTATCGTCATCATCATCACTACCTCATCACCACCACTACCACCACCACCTGGGTGGTAGGTGGTGGCAAGTATCATCCACTCACCTGATGTAGTGCTGTCTACTTCTTCCCTCCTCTTTCTCATTCTATTTCTGTGTCTGAGCTCCTCTCTTTCTACTTCTTACTTCTCTCTTTCCTTCCTGTCACTTTTATTGCTCTTCTTTCAACTTCAGGTGACCCTCCTGTACACTGAATGACAAGCCTAATGGTTTCCTGGAATCTGGGAAACTATTTACAACGCTGGACAGTAACCATATAACAAAATTACAGGGTGAAGTGGAGCCTCCTATGATGCTCCTGTTCACTAGATGGAGAGATGCCAATGTGACACCAATTCAAGAACCAAACTTTCACACTAATCCTCACACCTCATTGTGGCAAGGTGCTGTCTACTGCAAGAGAACATCAGGTCACTGTATGAACCCCTGCAGGGATGGTTGTCTGCCTGTGGTTGATGGGTCTGCTCAGTCTGACAGACTGGGATTGATTAACAGCAACAAAAGTAATAACAACAGCAACACCAACACCATCACAACCATCACCATCTATTATCAGTATCAAGAACCTTTTTTTCTTTCCAACTGAAGCATGTGGGGTACTGAAAAAAAGAAAAGAAAAAGCACAAAAGAAAGAGAACTGTCAACAGCATGCCCAGCAAAAAGAATTAAACTCATTCACACATTATTCAAGCCCCAGAATCCTAACTAAAAAAACATATGCCACAAACAATGATGTAAACTTCTTCGTATCATCATAAACATCATCTGTTTTTCCACTAATAATAGGGCTGGCAGGATTAGGAATTACAATCATCATCATCATTATTATCAATAACAACAACAACCTGACCTTCTCCCTTCCCTCAGCCAACACACACAGTTAAAGAAACATGTGTCACAGTCAATGAATCAATTCATCATTATCATAATCCAATGCAGTAAGTCCCTGTAATGTTGCCTTTCTTAACCGCTTCACTCTAATGATGTATTTTTCACTTTATTCCTGCCAACTGTAAGTGATTTACTAAGCCCAGGGAAGACTTTTCAAACTGTAAGGGTTGGACATAGCTTTCATTAACATCATCAGTATGAGAGAGCCTACTAAGATCAGTAAAACAGTCTGGAGATACGATTTTCTATTTCTCTCTCTCTCTCTCTCTTTCTCTCCCCTGCATATCTTCAGCCATTCCCTCTTCATTACAGTCTGTACAGCACATTACTTCATATCGTATCATATTGTTTATTAAGGCTCCAACATATTTGAATGTATTGGCCTAGGCCACCTAATGGCAGCTCTCCAAGCTCCTTGATCTTTGGCAGCCTTCCTATGAAGTCCCTTATCCCTGAGATCACATTTTATGATCTTGTCCAAGGTATTTTTCAGTCTCCCTCTTTCAACCCTACCCCATCGTTCACACTTCTAATTTTCTGCACCCAACTGTCATCCTCCATTCTCTCCACATGCTCAGACCACCTCAACCTACCCCTCCTCATCACAGTACCAATATACTCCAGTCTCATCCTTCCTCCCAACTCTTCAATCATAAACCTAGTTCCCCACAGGCCTAGTATTCAAGGATACACTACACATCCACCAAATCGTTGTCATCTGTACATTTCAGACTATGAATATCCTCTTCCTTTACTGCCCAGGTCTCACTACCATACAGAATTACACTCCTAACACATGCCATATACAAAGATCCCTTTGCACAGAGGAAGAGCCCTCTCAATGTTAGGAGAGGCAACAGCTCCCTGAACTTCTTCCAATCACTCCTCACTCTAAAGACAGAACTAGCTTCAGCCCCACCTCCAGCACATGACATGTCTCCCAAATAACAGAACTCTTCCTCATACTCAAGATACTCACCAGTCAGAGCAATCCTTTCATGCCTGACAATCTCCCCCTGCTTTCCCTGACACACCACACACAAGAAATCTGCATTATCTCACAGCCTACCTCTAATACCATTACATCTCTTATGCACCCACTTATCACAAATACCACACAAGATGGAATTATGTCCCTTGTGGCAAACCACACACGGTGACTCTCCCTCTGCTTTGACCAGCCTCAGACATCATCACTTTTGTTTTATCTGCATTTACTCTCAAACCCTTGTCCCCCATTTCATCTCTCCATTTCCTAAATCTTTCCTCCACCTCTCTTTTCTGCAATCAACACCAAGTCAGCATACAACATCTTCCATTCTCCCATTGGATTCTATTTCTGAAGTCACATGAGAGAGCTTCAAGCACTATAACAAAAAAATAAGGAGCTCAAGCCTGCTCCCCTGATGCACACCAACATTCATGGAAAACTCATCACCCAAATCTCCATTCACTCTCATCTGTGTGAAAGCACCCACACAAATAACCATTACCACTCTGACCGGCCCTTCCTCAATCCCAAGCTTCATTATTGCCCACTTCATCATTTCCCCTCAATCCCAAGCATTATATGCCCATTTCACCACCTCCCTAGCCCCTACTCGCCAGGAAACGTGATATGCAGTCGTGATTTAGATGGACGGAGGCTGCCAGGTGTTGGCATATGCCACAAGTGCATTCCCACCATTGTTTGAACTGGCTCATGTTTGATCTCACTACCAAAGGGTAGGGACTAGACTCCTGCCAGTGCATGCAAGCGTGCTTCTGTCTGTCCCATTACTTTGCCAGGTGTAGAACGATGTCTTCAGGTTCCTCCTTGCCCGATTCTGTTCCCACATCATGCAGACCCCTTGCCTCGTCCACCCCTACCAAGCCTCTGCTCAAAGATAATAGAAAGGGCTCTGTGATAGTGCCATAGGGGATGCCTTGGACACCACTGTGTCTAGTTTATCTAACAATGGAGAAGTCATCACTTTGAGAGCGAAGCCAAAGTTGGGGCTGTGAACACGCATGAATATATCCTGCCTCATGCGCCAAAAGTTACTTATCTCCTTCACGTCCTTACTCATTGACCCAACCACCTACAGACATGGGGATGCTTTTCTTCGCAAGAAGATGAGTTGGTATGTAATATGGATTTTAATTTGTTTCCTGTACTGCTATATTTTCCAAAATATTAAGGTCTGAAAACAAGCAATTTCGGGAAAATTGGCCATACTAAGAGGATGACTGCGGTAAAAATAGCCTGGCTCTAGGGGCTAGGGACCTCCCTTCTCCAATCAACAAAACCAAAATACATCTCCCTTTTCTTTCCTATATATTTTTCATGATGCTGTCAGACAATGAGTATGGCATCAGTGGTCCCCTTGCCTGACATAATCCCAAACTGCATCTCACTGATATTCACTCTTACCCTAATTATACCTTCCAGGACTCTCTCCACTGCCTTCATTATCTGGTCCAAAGTTTTATGCCTAAATAATTTCCTCTTTCCAGGGCATCACCCTTCCTCTTGTACACATCTACAGTCACACTCTTCAGCCAGTCATCTGGGATAACACACTCATATATAATCATATTTATCCAATCAGTAACTAATTCCACACTGATATCTCCTGAGACCTTCAGCATTTCAGCAGTCAACCCAGATACCCCACTTGCCTTCCCTAACTGCATCCTACCTACAGTCCTGCTCACAGTCGCAGCATCAATCAATGGCCAAGGGTCAAATACTGGACCCGCTGGCTCCAAACCCTCCCTGTTCAAGTCAAACTTTTCGCTCGGCAACTGGTTATAATGCTCTCTCCAAGCGTCTTTAATATTCTCACGGTTCACCATTACCTCTCCTTCATCATTCTTAACACACTGCCCACCTATGATATCCTTGTTTTCCCTTATCATCTGATTTGCCACCTTAAATATCATATACATCATAACATCATGATACAGTAATGTACATGAATTATCATATACAGTACCCTCGCGTCCAAAACGGGTTTGTTCAAGATGTTTTGTGTTTTAAGACGGAGACCATAAATAATAATCCAATATATTGCTGTAATGCAGCTGCATACATCCAATATGGAACCAATGGTTCATAACGGCCCAAAGCCAAAAAGAATACAGCTATGACAGTCTCACCCCGTCCAACACAGTTCCCGCGACCGGGAGAGTGATGTGGTTGTGATCTCGTCCAATGAAATATTGGCACCTAGTCACATGACGAGCAGGTGGGGCTTGCTTTCGTCTGACTAGTCTCTCTCACCAGTGCATCATGGACACACTGAGTGTTGCACTCCCAGCGTTTGCTCCTATGTTATTACCTCTCCTTACGTAACCATGGGAAGGTAACTGTCTGCTAACCCCTTGAAGCACCGCCATCTACCTCAGGATACTAAGCTGGAGATAACACGCTCTGAAACACACAAAAGATGAGGAAATTTGCTTTGGTGCCAAAATAGGTTTAGGTTGATGTTTTTTAGGGGCACTCTTTGAAGATTTTGTGACAATATTATTTTTTTGCATATGGTCTTGTGTTGGTCCAAGACGTTTCTCGTCCAAGACGGGACCCTCAGGTGACAATATTACCGTCTTGGATGTGAGGGTACTGTATTATATATATATATATATATATATATATATACACTCAACCCCCTGCTATCACGCATTCAGCTATCGTGTTTATCTGCTATCGCGCACACATCAAATGCACAATCATACATGCTATCATGCACCCCAAGACCGCTATCACGCGTCGAGTTTGAAGACAAGCTAAGTGAAACTTATTCACACCGCACTTCATATGAGGTTTGCCGAGGATACGATGGTTAATCGGAACGGTAACGTGGTAAAATTGCCAACGATACCACGGACATTTGGAATGCATCTAAATGGATTCCTGCCGAAGATATGACGGGCAAAAGTGTGAACAAAACCCATTCGACTCGAAAGAATATATCGTACTACAGCGCTGAAATTTAGACTAACACTGAATACTTATTATTACTGTATTTTAGAATAAATATCAATCGTTTTGAAACCCTTATAAAGAGTTAATATTTCCTATGCCGAGAAAACTGTGATGTCAATAAAGTAATCATGTGTTTACAACTAAGACGGGGCTCTGGCAACAGTATGAGGAACGTGTGTGATAGCATGCAAGTTTTGTTCCACTTAAATCTTCCTTGGCCGTTCCTGATACGATGTACCGTGTGATACCCCCTTTAGCTGTGGACACTAAGAAATCATGGAGACAGCTAAAGAGATCTGGCAGCAATTAAGCCACTCCCAAGCCTCGGAACCCATCAAACCACCCAAGCCTTAATCCTTATAAAAGTTTGATGGCCTTTTATGTTGTTTATTTATTCATTATACTGTTATTATTAATATAATAATGCTTTATTTCATGTTGGAGGAGAGATTGGCAGGAAATCGCAGGCATAAAGTGGTTAAAAGTTAGAAAAATGGGCCACCAAAAAACCAATTAAAATTTTCCCATTGATTGTTCAGTTCAGCTATCGCGTATTCAGCTATCACACGCGTTTGCTGTGACCAATTAGGCGCGATAGCAAGTGGTTGAGTGTATATATATATATATATATATATATATATATATATATATATATATATTTATATATATATATATATATATATATGTATATATATATATATATATATATATATATAGATAGATAGATAGATATATATACAGTATATATATATTTAACCCATTGGCATCCGGTGTCCTCAATATAGGACAGAACTGAGCATTTTCAAAATTTAATAAAGAAGAGAACCCCGGGCAAGGGACCTATGAGCTTCGCAACTATGAGTCAACAGGCAGAGGGCGGTACACCCAAAGTATACAGACATACAGTGCCTTCGCACAGTGAATGAGTTTATGGGCGGCAGACGAGCTCATTAAAAGTGAATTCGTTCACTGTGAACAACACATATTATGGAACAAAACAGCATATGGGCAGCACTGTTCCCTCAAAGTCCATTTTCTGAGCCACAGAGATGTAGTAAAGGGCACATTTCAAACACCTACAGTTCAGATATATAAAATATAAAACACACGGTAAGTTATCTTAAAAGAAGCAGATGGCGGCCCTCACTGGCTTGAATACAGGTGGTTCCGAGGCAGGGAGATACACTTAGTTTGACCTTGCCACATCACCTTCCACTCCCTCATTCCCATCACCAGTCTCGCCCTCATCACTTGACTGAACCACTTCTCCATGTCCCTCTACCTCATTCACCTCTCCCATAAAACCTTCAAAGTCCAAAGATGACACCACTGACCTCACATCATCATCGTCTCCCCCCAGAAAGTGTAGCAGACGATATGGAGGCAACTGATTCTTGAGTTCGGTAGTAGTGTGTGATGAGCATTTGTTTTCTTCTGTTGACTTCCATATTGTGCCTTTCAATGTCATACCGAAAAGTGGTTTGTTCTCCACTGACCACTTCCTGTGTGCTAAGGTAGCTGATTTCAATTGCCTAGACTTCTCTCAGAACACAGATTGCCGCTAGAATTTTACTGATCTTAGGCAAACAGACATAGGCAAAGCTTCGTCCTCCATTGGATTCTGCTCAAAAGGTTGTTCAGATCTTGCCTCTTGTGCAGCATCTACTGGGGGGTGGAGGGGGGCATTCAATATAGGAGATGGAGGTTAAAGCCTACTCTTTCCCCCGATTTCGTTCACTTGGGGTTCAACTCGTTCATTATGGTTTTGTGGAGCTGATTACCCCCTGCTTGTTCACTAGGTGAATCATTTACTCTGAATATGTTTACTATGTGAGGGCACTGTGCTTTGGGTACGCCTAGCCCCCTTCCAGCAAAATCCCTCACACAGGAACTCTGGGAGCCATTGGGATATATATATATCTATATATATATACAGTATATATATACATTTATACACAGGCAAACCCCAATTTATGATACCCCTAGATGCAATACCCCACAATAGTGATGGGTGTTGAAATACCACCCTACCCGCCTACTGTATCATAGGCCTAACCCCGGTTTTGATTTTTTTTTTTTTTTTTTTTTTTTTTTTTTTTTTTTTAAACCGATTTTGATATTTTCGACTTAAATTTTGTGTTTTGGCTGATTTATAAACTGTTTTTAGACTTAGATTAATGTGTTTTAGTCACAGGTGGTGTGAACATTGACATCTGGGGTATGGATTCTCGCCCATCAGACGAGGTACAAAACAGCATGGACAAATAGACGACTCAACAAAGAATATTTCGTGTTTGACCACTGAACTGTCATCTAACCTAACATGGAATACATAATAATAATAATAAATAAATATTATTAATTATGAAAACGTTAGAGTAAATATATCATGCAATGATGAAAACTGTGACATCGATAAATCATGTACAGTATTATCATTCGGGCTGTTCAAGGAAAAATGCTTTGATAATACAAAGGAATTTCTAAATAAATGTTGGAAAATAAGAGAGAAGAAAATAAAAGTCTCAGCAACCAGAACAGTAGCTAAAACTACATAAGTAGGGGCTGTTGAAAAGGCTATCCCAATTGCATCATCGATCGATAAATCACGTGTTTACATTCAGGTTGTTCAAGGGAAGACGCTTTGAAAATACTGTACAAAGGAATTTCTACATAAATGTTAGAAAATATAAGAGATGAAAATAATTCAGCTCAGCAACCAGAACAGTACTCAAAACAACATAATGAGGCGCCTCTGAACAGGCTATCCCGATCGCATCATCAATCGATAAATCATGTGTTTACATTCGGGCAGTTCAGGTGAAAAGGTTTTGAAAATACAAAGGAATTCCTAAACAAATGTTGGAAAATAAGAGAGAAGAAAATCAACCAGAACGGAAGCATAAACAACATAAAGAGGGGCCGTTGAAAAGGCTCTCCCGATTGTATCACCGATTGCATCCCCCGTCAAAACATAAACGATTCTCCATCACAACAATTTGCACCTTGGACGATTCTGCGTCATTCATACATTATTATTATGCAAAACAAATGTTTATTTAATTGTCCCAGGACCGTCTGATCGTGGGATTGTATACAATGCTGCTGCTGCTTCTTCTCTACTGAGTTTAAACACAAGTTGGAGATCGCATTCTCCAGTGACCTTGACTGGGTACAGGCGAGACAGACACTAGTTTTAGGCTTAGGTTAGCTTCTTTTACAGCTGCTGGGCCATTTAGATTGGGTTTAAACTTTTTTTTTTTTGGACTCATTTGGGTGGGTTTAGGACTAGGTTGAGGGGGAAACCCAAGGCTTAAAAATGCAGCCCTATACAGTATTCCGGTGATTGTGCATTAGCGGAAAAAAAAGAAGAAAAAAAAAATGCATTTTTGCACCTTCCGGCACCACAAGTTTCGAATTCTCACCACGGCGACGCCAGCACTAACACTTAGTTTCGGCTTGTTTTCCTGCATGTGTTCAATGTGTCTGCAAGTTGAGTGTTACACTCTTGCATCCTTGATTAGTAATTGGCGAAAATATGTCACCTCATGCTTTAAGAGGAGCTGGTGGTGAACCAGGTGGTAGTGGAAATGCTGTAAGAAGGCATGAACCTGGAACAGCAGGTGTTAAAGGGACAGCCAAGCGACTACCACCACATGGGAGTGAAAAAAAAACACATATGATGACAAACTAAAAAACAAAATCGTGGCGGAAATGGAGAAAGGTTCTTGCAACTCTGAAATATGCAAAATGTACATGTAATGTCCCAGAGTCGACTGTGGGTAGTACCGTATGAAAAAACAGCTGAGTGAACTTAGAGCCAATCAATATTCAGACGTCCTGTACTTCAATTGGCCAATTTAAGTGTTTTTTCCTAAAGTTATATTAGTCCAGTGATGAAGATGAAAATCTAATTTCATTGTGCAATTTATGTTTTTAATATTTATAAAGAGTTCTATTTCTTGCCGAAATTTGCAGGGTGGTAGCTCGTTGACTACCACCCCAGAAATTTCGACAAGAAATAGAATTCAGAATAAATATAACAAATAAAACCAGCACAACGAAATTATATTTTTTATTGATCACTAGACCAATATAACTTTAAGAAAAATACATTTAAATTGACAGATCAGTACAGGACATCCAAATATTAATCGCCATTCTAGCCCTTGCGAAGAAGTACAGTATTTCGAACCAGGCGCTGGAGGTATATGAGTGAAAACAGTGACTGAGTACAGCTCAGTTATGCTAGTACCTGAGCATTACTGGTTACAGTGATAGAATAAGAGGACCCGCGAAGGTGTTAAGTGTGTCAGGGCCTAAAATTCAAGACCAGGCCTGCCTATTAAATGATGCTGTTACCAAGAAATGTAACATTTCATTACCCCCAGAGTTCACTGCTTCACGGGGTTGGCTACAGAGGTTCTGCAGCAGGTTAATAGCAACATTTCAGGTACCTTTAGGACGTATTTGAAGTATACACTAGGGGGGTGAAATTTCTTACAGACCCAGTCCTTATTGACATATTTCCCAAAATGTCAACGCCTCAGCTTTGGCGGCATTTTTCACGGTCCCTATTAGGTGCAAAACCTGGTGCCCTACTATACAATAAATATATATATATATATATATATATCATCATCATCATCATCATCCAATCCTACATTGCCCCATGAGGAATGTAGGAGCCCAGGGCTAGGCAGTTGGACCCAACATTTAAGATGAGAGTGACCAGCCTCACTCATCCCTGAGTGGCATTACATGAGCAATCAACCCCAACCACCCCTTGGATATAAACCTTCACCAGCTCAATCCGACTGGAGCGCAATAATTACCCATTAAACCACCAGGTGCCAAAATTTGGTTATACAGTTACCACCCAGCATAGTAAATAGTTTCCTGGTGTACAGGAAACCATTTGGCTTGTCACTCAGTGTAGTCACCCACAGGCAGAAGGAAGACGAAAGAATGAAGGAAAGAAAGACAGAAGAGGGAGTGTAAAGTTATCCGTAGGCAGAAGGACAAGGAAAGGAAGACAGAAGAGGATGGAAGGAAAGAAGGATGGAGGAGAGGAAAGGGCAGACACCTGACAGCAGCATTACATCGAGTGAGTGGCTGGTGAGATAGATAGATATATATATATATATATATATATATATAATGAGTTTAGCTGGTAAATCAAAACTTCTCACAACTCTACCTTAGAGACATTTTCAAAGTTTATAAGCTATGGAGCCATTCTGCAGGTGCAAGATGTGGGCACTGACCAGTTCACCAGTCACCTGCTGTCACTGCCTTGTTGGCAATACCAGAATCTGTTCCAGTTGGTGAGCCAACAACACTAGTTCACAGGTATACTAGCCTGTCTTGCTCATCTACAGGAGCAATTCCTACCCTACTATTTGGCTAATTTCAGACTCTAGATGATGGCACAGTGGACAAAGATGTTCACAGCACAAGAACACTGGAAGAGTTACCTTAAGCATACATACATCATCTAGTCCTGTGTTACCCCATGAGGAACACACGAGCCCAGAGTTAGGCATGTTGGTCCTGACAATAAAGATGAAAGACACCAGCCTCACTCATCCCTGAGTGGCATTACGTGAGCCATAAACCCCAACCATCCCTTGGATATAAACCTGCACTGGCTTAATCCGACTGGAGAGCCTTATTTACCCAACGTACCACCAGGTGCCGTAGCTTGATTATGTGGTTACCACCCAGCATAGTACATGGTTTCCCAGTGCACAGGAAACCATTTGGCTTGTCACTCAGTGTAGTGTCACCTGCAGACAGAAGGAAGAAGAGAGAATAAAGGAAAGAAGGACATAAAAAGAATGAAGGAAAGAAGGAAGGAAGAGAGGAAACGGCAGCCACCCAAGAGCAACACTACATAATCTGATGCTGAAACATCAGGAACTGGTGGTATGGGCAGTGTTGGGGAGTACAGTGGGAGGACAGGTGGGCATTAAATATCTCTCTATCTTGGAACACTTTATCAGGCTTAACCATGCAGTTAAATGAGTGTCTCATGGATGCTACAGCCTTTACAAACAGTATGTCCCATGATGTGTTATGTATACCTTTAGCAGGTGGATATACTGAATTCTATATGGTGGCCAAGGTGGGTTACATGGAAACAAACTATTCCTATTTTCATGTAAAGGATATGCACAAGTTTTATGATTTTCTATCTATCTATCTATCTATAGCCCGACGCCCTAATCCCGCAAAGGGTGGCCGCAGACAAAACGCCTCCAAGTCACTCTGTCACCCACCATTTGACTACCCTCCCCCCAACTCACCCCCCCCTCCCTCATATACCTCTCAACTCCATCCCTCCACCTCATCCTCGGTCTACCCCTCCCTCTCCCTCCCTCCACCTCACCCACATACACCCTCTTAGCCAGTCTTTCATTCTCCATCCTCTCCACATGTCCAAACCACCTCAGTGTATTTCTCCTAATCTTTTCAACCACATCCACATCTACCCCACAACGTTCCTTCACTTCTTCATTCGTCAACCTGTCCCTCCATGTCACTCCACATGCTCCTCTCAAGTAACTCATTTCCACTGCTCTCACTCTTGACTTGTTCCCCTCTTGCAAGGTCCACGCCTCGCTTCCATACGTCAGGGTAGGGATCACAATACCATCATGCAGTGACTTCTTAACTTCCATACTCACCTCCCTATTTCTCATCACTGCTTTCAGTGTGCCAACAACCTTCCTTCCCTGCTGTACCCTTTCACGTACTTCATCCCCCAAAGTTCCATCCTTACTCATCACACTACCCAAGTACTTGAATGAACTCACATTCTCCATATCCTCACCATCCAACCTCACTGCACACTCTGTGACTTCATTCCTCTCAAACACCATAACTTTACTTTTGTTTATATTAACTTTCAGCTTCCTCCTCCTACACACTGTCCCAAATTCATTCACCAAACCTTGCAACTCCCATTCATCTTCACTCAACAATACTGTATCATCAGCAAACAGCAACACCGGAAGCTTCCAAATCTCACCCTCATTCATTAGGGCCACCCCCACATCCACTGCCCTACCTTGTACCTCCTTTACGACCCCATCCATATATATATTAAACAGCCATGGAGACATTACACACCCCTGTTTCAGTCCCACATTGAGATCAAAGAACTCACTCAGCTCACCATTCACTCGCACCGTAGCCCTAGCTCCCTCGTATATACCCTTCACAGCACTCAACAATTTCCCCTCCACTCCATATATTCTTAATACCTTCCACATACCTTTCCTATCTATTCTGTCATAAGCTTTCTCCAAGTCCATGAAGGCAGCATACACTTTCCTTCCCTTCTCTAGATACTTCTCCACTAAACATCTTAGAACAAATATCTGATCTACACACCCTTTTCCCTTCCTAAATCCCCCTTGTTCTTCTCCAACTAGCTCCTCTGTCATGATTTTGAGTTTAGTAATTACTTTACTGGTCCCACTTAAGATACAAATTTCATGAACAGTTGAATTTGCATGTCCATGGTAGAGCAGGTGGTATACTGTGTAGAATATGACAACAGTTATGAGTGTCTATAAATCATAGTATCTCTACTTACATGGCCAAAAGCAACCTCACAATATTGATAACACTATACTGTTACTTCAGCATTCCTTCTGTGACAAGAAACTTTTAAGTTCAATTGATTATAAAGTAACTTCTCACTTCATTCTTTCACCTCACTCCCAGTCTTCCTCTGCTCATTCTGTCCACATTACCTTCTCCTGGAGGTCCTTGACAGAGGCCTCCAGCTTGGCCTTATCCTGGGTGAGGGAGTATGTGTCTTTCATGAACCCATCCACCTGTGCCTCCAGCTCCTTTGCTCGGCCCCGCGCCTCCTGGTTACCACACACACACACACACACACAGAGGCAAGAAAATGGTCAGTGGATGATATGAGTAAAAGAGGAGCCTAAGAGATAAATCCCATCCATTATACAATCCAATACTACCTAACTAGGAGTGTAAGAGCCCAGGACTAGGTTATTTGGTTCACATATTTAAGGTGAAAGTGGCCAGCTGCCTGCCCTTGAGTGGCATTACATTAGTGAGCAAGAACTCTCAACCATATCTCAGAAAATGGATCCTTTTGGGCCATATTTAGCTAGAGAGGTACAACCATGAAAAAAGTACCATTAATCTCTCTCTCTTTCAAACCATTAATCTGATGATGGCTTTCATACATTATTCTTGCCCTGAAAAGACAATTTCATCCAGCTTACAAAACCCCCTGCTGGTGAAATAAGTACCATTCTGAAACACAGAATTCATTAAATGCTACTTCTCTAAGTCCTACTTGAACAATCTTACATCATTTTCCATTATTTTGCTCATTAAAGTAAAATAAATGCCATCTGCCTGACTTAATAATTAATCAGAATTACCAAACTGCTTACACCATACTCATAGAGGGAAACATCACTCATCCGAAATCAATGAATCCATAGGTAAAATTACCTCTTTTTATGGAAGTTTAATCTTACATACTATACTCTTTCATATAAAACAATACTAGTTCCTGGTTTGAAAGCAGAAATAAGTGGTGACTGTAGAAATATAAATTACTGTACAAACTGATAAGATACAAGAAAGGAAAAGTGGTGTTATAGCCATATTTTACACTTAAAGACATTACAGCTATTAGTAATAAGAAGTGTCGTTGTAAATAGCATTATCTTAACTTCAGAATGCATCATCATCATCATCATCATCCAATCCTCCTTTCCCACCACGCTTCCATTCACTCATCATTCAAGTCCACAGAGTCCTGGCTCCATCTGATAGACCAAAAAATTTCACCACGTTCTGCAGATTCACATATACAGTACTTATCCGACTGAGCCAATCCAAACGTTGTCATGTTAAAAAGGGGTGCCAAATCCTAAGTCATGTGCTTCTTCGCACAAAATTCATCCAGCCAGCTCGATCTCTTGTCAGTCTCTTAGGCTTACCAGCTTTCATACCTCTCTTCCTCACACATCCATCATATCCTTCCACCTTCTTCTTGGCCTACCTCACCCCCTCCCTCCTTCAAATTTGCTCAGATATATCCTGTTCACCACTCCATTGTCATCCATTCTCTCCACATGACCATATCATCTCAGTACACTCTCTTTGATTCTGGTGTCCACAGACTTCCTCACTCCACATCTTTCATAAATCACATTATTCCATATCCTATCCACTCTCTGTATTCCACATACATTCCTCAGCAGTCCTATCTCCACTGCTCTTACTCTTGACTTTTCATTTTCATGCCACACCATAGTCTCACACCTGTATGTTAAGGCTGGCACTAACTGCAGAATTATACCACCCAATTCTATTTTATGCATAAAAAACTGAGTTCCTGGCAAAAGGAATGTAACATATGGGGAAGCTTACAAAAAATATATACAGGCCAGCTCTGTGGAACATTTATGGGAGTAATTCTGAAGTAAGGGTATCATCATTTCATTCTATCATGTTTCCCAGTGACAAAACAATAAAGTTCTTCAATCCTTTTTGCAGAACTACAAGGTGGCAAGATAATCAAGATTTGAAATATTAATTGCAGCATTAAAGAAAATTAAGAAAAACATGTACATATTACTTAACAACCAATCAAATGGGTACGGTTAATCAATTAAAACCAATATAAAAAAGTTTACCATCTAATACAAAAGAATGAAATGGATATCCACTAACCTGCAGATCACCTTTCAGTGTCTTAATCTCATGAGCTGACATATCTCTTGTCTTCTCTAGTGATTCTTTTTCCTCAGTTAGGACGGACAGTTTTTCCGACAGCTTACTTTTCTCTGTGCTGAGGCCCTCACATTTTTCCTCCAATGCTTTAATTTCTTGTGCATGTTTGGATGCTTGTTCTTTGCTTACATTTTCCAACCGTGTCTTTTCTGACTCCAGTGAGGATGCTTTTTCTTGTAAATGACTCTTTTCTGCCGCCAATCGTTTGACCTCAGCATCAAATGTGACATTGCGAGCCTGCAAGGCCTTGAAGTCAGTCTCTAAGGTTGATGATGATGACTGAAGTTTCTCCATCTTGCTCTTCATATTCTCAGCCTCTAATAAGGCTGACGAGAGCTTGAACTTGAGACTTTCCTTCTCTGAGACTTCCATTTTCAGCATTGTCTCATGTTCCTCCATTTCATGGGACTTCTTTTTGAGTAAGTCCTTGAGGGATTCCAATTCTGACTTGAGGGTCTGTGAGGCTAACTGTACTTTATTCAGGCTCTCCACTGTGTCTGCCAGTTTATGCTCAACCTCTGATTTCTTGCCCTCAATCTCAGAAGCCTGTTTTTTCAGTGCCTCTATCTCAGCTTCCCTTCCCTTGCTCAGTTCCTTCCCCTTGATCAGTTCATTTTTCAGCACTTCTATCTCCTTCATCCTCTCCCTCAGCTCTGCCACTTCCTTTTCCCTCTCCCTCACATTCCCCTCAAGAATAGCTATCTTTCCAGTTGTATCTCTGAGTGTGTTCCCAGCATTGGCCAGTTTGTTGTTCAGTTGCTCTATAGTCTCATTTTTCCCGGCCAATGCATTTTCAGCCGTCGTTCTTGAATGCTCAGCATCCCTCAAGCTTCTGCGCAGCTCCTCCACCTGCTCGGACTTCTTCTGGAGTACTTCACTCTCCTCTTTGGATGCATCATTTATCTTCTCCCTCAGACTCTCCAGCTCTCCCACCTGATATACAAAAACAGAAGCTTCAGACTTCACTTGACTGTTTAGCTCAAAGCACACTGTACAGTACTGAAAACAGTACAGAGTACTTTTAAAATATCATCCAATTTATTACCATCCATCCACAATCCAATCCTACATTGCCCCATGAGAAGCGTGGGAGCCTGGGGCTATGCAAGTTGGTCCGACATTTAAGATGAGAGTGACCAGCCTCACTCATCCCTGAGTGGCATTACGTAAGCAATAAATCCCAACCATCCCTTGGATATAAACCTACACAGGCTCAATCCAACTGGAGCACCTTAATTACCCACTAAACTACCAGGCATCATAATTTGGTTATATGGTTACCACCCAGCATAGTAAATGGTTTTCTGTTGTACAGGAAACCAATTAGCTTGTCACTCAGTGTAATCACCCATAAGCGGAAGGAAGAGGAAAGAATGAAGGAAAGAAAGACAGAGGAGGGAGTATAAAGTCACCTGTAGGCAGAAGGAAGAGGAAAGGAAAGAAAGACAGAAGAGGAAAGAAGGAAAAGAGGAAAGGGTAGACACCCAAAGCAGCACTACATTGAGTACCATACTCTGGCACTGTAAATAATCACCCCACTAAATAGATGGTAATTTCTTATCACACTCTGGCTACTGCCAAATGATCTATTTTTGCTTTAAGGAACCTCTCAAATTTTGGAGTTGTTACTGTTATTGCTGATCAACAACGGTCTGTCTGGCTAAGCTGACCCATCAACCACTGGCAAGCAATTGCCCCTGCAGGGCCATCCTATGCAGTGAACTGATGTTTCCTTGTTGCTAACAGTGCCTTGCCACAGTGAGGCACATGGAAAAGTGTTGAGGTCTGGCTCCTGAATGGATGCCGCATTTGCATCTCTCCACCCACTTAACAGGGTTCACTTCACCCCAATATTTAGTTACATGGTTACTATCCAGTGTTGTAAAAAGTTTCTTGGGTTGCAGGAAACCACTAGGTTTGTCACTCTGTGCAGAGCCACCTGAAGCTGAAAGGGGAGCAATATACGGTGACAGGAAGGAAAGGGAGACGGGGAGAGAGAAGGGCAGACAGTTACAGAATGAGAAAAGGGAAGGAAGAAGTAGGCAGCACTAAATCAAGTGAGTGGCTGATGGTCATCACCACGTGCCACCTTCAAACTAGGAGTAAACTACTGGTATACTGTAAAAGCTCAATTAACTGGCATCTGATGCATCGGCACATCCATATAACCAGAATGCAAATTCGATCCAGCATGGGGTCGAAAATGTTCCGGATACCGGTTGTCCCTCTATAATTCTTGATTAGTTCTGCACAGTACAGGATAAAATAGTGTATGCAGCTAAGTTTTCAAAATTATTTTGGCCTGTAACATATGCTAAATTTGTCTTTAAATAATTTTTGGTAACGTTTGCTGGTTTGTGTTCAGTCCTGTAAAATTTCTCTTGTTATCTTTTTGTGTGTATTGTAGTGTACACTCATGATCACTAATTTCTGCTCAGGGGTGCCACCTTCGTTCCCCCATATACCCAGGGAAAACGGGAGGGGGAGGGGTGACGAAACGAGCTCCATCCCCCTCTACCCCAGCTCCCAACCCTCCTCCATACCCCTACCCCTCCCAGCCCCCCACTCGTCATTCTTAACTAGCAGTTACATCTCAAGCTAACCTCATACTTTACACTCATAGTCACATTACTAATACACAAATATAAAACACTAGGATATGTAAAATGTATATAATATGACTATGAACATGCTGCAGCAAGAAATTAATGCATTATAACTGACAATAAAACAAAAACGTTAACAATGGCCATCCCAGGCCTCATGTGTTGGGTGTTTGCATGCGTCTGTGTCTGTGCCTGCGTCTGTGTTTATGTCTGTATTTTTCATTGTGTGTGTGTGTGTGTGTGTGTGTGTGTGTGTGTGTGTGTGTGTGTGTGTGTGTGTGTGTGTGTGTGTGTGTGTGTGTGTATGTGTGTGTGTGTGCAAGCAGTGCACCCAAAACAGGAGGCCTGAGGTGGCCGTTGTTAACATTTTTGTTTTACTGACAACGTCATAATGCATTAATTTCTTGCTGCAACATGTTGATAGTTATATTCTTTTAACATATCCTAATGTTCTTTGTTTGTATTAGTAGTGGGACCAAGAGTGTTAAGCATGAACTCAGCTTGAGATGTAACTGCTAGTTAAGAATAACGGGTGGGGTGGGGGGTTGGGTAGGGGTATGGGGAACGGTCGGGAGCTGGGGTAGTGGCAGGTGGAGCTCGTTTCGTCCCCCCTTCCCCTCTTCCCTGGGTATTCTGAGGCAGGAAGGGGGCACCCCTGGGCATATATTAGTGAGCGTGCATGTACCTGTACTGTATCTAATACTGAATAATGTACTTTATGAAATAAAGTCCCAAGTTTGGTACTATTTCATCTGTTTGACCTCCCAGAAAATTTTTAAATGTAACATTCGATTATCCAGAAAATGCCATATCCAGAATGGAAGAATCCACATGCATTCCTGTTAATCGAGCTTTTACTGTCTTTCTTCAGAGACTAATAAAAAAATTCACACATTTAGGACACGCAGTACATAAATTCACCAGCACATATAACAATAATAACCCTCCTCTGCTGACCTTTTCACTGAGTTCTCTTGTGAGGCTGTTCTTGTTAGTCTCGGCCTCATTCAGTCGTGTCTCCAGGGTGGTCACCCGCTGCCGGTGGGACTCCAGCTCAGATTGTGTGCCCGTGTACTTTGTGCTCAACTCTGACACCTGAGAACATTACACATAGGTTCTTACATCACTATCAGTACTAACATTGCAGATATCATCAGCACCATCTAATCATTACAGTTATTATCACCACCATCGTCATTATCATCAATCCATGTCTTCTTTTTCACAGGTCCTCTACCTTTCATCTTGTTCTTGCACTAAACTTAAAGTATGGTAAATAAATCACATGTGGCAAGATATACTGTACAATGAAATCACATTCTACAGACTGTGACTGGGTATATGAAAACCAGATACCTGTAACTATATGGTATATTACAATGTGGAAGTTCATTCCAAACCCCCACTAGAGTTCCTTTTTTCTCATAATACAGTATCTCACTCTGTCCCATATAACATCCTTTAAGTAATTAAAGCGCTGCTTAAAATCACCAAGCCAATCTATGCCAAGAATTTGGGGCATCTTAGTTTTACTTAGTTCCACGGCATTATCACCCGACACCACCCTCATACCACAGCAGATTACAGATGGCTCAAGCAGGTCACGAAGGCATGAATTCAGCCCTAGAAGTGAGGCTGAGGGTCATATGACCTACCCCCAAGCTAATTATTTCTTCTCTGATTTCAGTCTTTTATATATCATACAGAGTACATGGTCTGCTGCACTATGTTTGTTATATTCTGGGTCTCAGCAGTACCAAACCAAACAGATGATAATCCATGAAGTACAAGTTTGCATGAAATATTACATGACGCTGATTTTTTTTTCTTTTCTTTGTTTTCATCATCTTCCAGCACTTGCTGAAAAAATGAATATCTGATTTTGTGCTTGGTATAGCTTCCTGCACACAGAAAACCTTCATCTATTTTGAGATCAATCCAGTATGGGTGTTCTTTACTACTCTTCTCCCTTATCTCATTTACCCATCATTTACCCCAGATATGAATGATGTTGTTTATTGGTCTTATTTAGCTCCTATCAGATGTCCTATTTAAAAGAGCTTATTCAGGATGTTGTTACAGTATTAAGTCTTCCATCCATTTGTCTACTGGAAGATCCTTAGTCCATCAATGGTGGCTAAGACAAAAACACTTCAAGTCTCTCTTTTGTCACTCAAACTATTCCTTCCTGCCACTCCATGTGCTCAACTCTTACAACTTGCAAGATCTTCCCCACCTGTGCTTCCAAAGCCTGAATATTTTCCATGTAGTTTGCACATTTGGCCTTGAGTTCATCCACCTGTTGGGAGTTGCATGTCATTGCCTGCTCACGATCTTCCAACTGGCTCTGTAACTGTAATGCCTCTTTGTCCTTCTCCTGTCATGGGGATGTCAGAACACAGTATCATTAATATGCAGAAATCCATTTGTCTGCTTCCATTATTCAGAATATTTATCTATTTAGGCAAGAAACCAACCCTTCATTATTCTGTAATATGTTAGCATAACCTCAAGTCCCCCTTAAAAGGATACAACCAGGATACACAGATCAGACTGAAGCAAGTGGAAATGGGAAGACAAAGAGGAGGTGGATAGATGATTTTAAAGAAATGCTGACTCAGAAGTATCCAGCTGGATGAGACGTCTGCATGAAACAAAATGACTAAAAAGAAGTTATACATTAGTGAATGACTTATTCTACATTACCAGTATTACTAACATGTAATAGCAGTGATCTGCCAGGCTTGATTGCTAATGTATTGAATTTGTTTTGGTGTATACCATTAGAAATGACAACAGAGAATGAAAGTGACAAATATGCTTGGTAGAGTTTTCCTGATTTCACATACCAACCCATCACAAACAAATCAACAAGAACACATTATTCTGAATAAAAACAAACACACTCATGCACACACTCATGTATGCACGCATGCATGCACGTAAACACACAAACACACACACACACACACACACACACACACACACACACACACACACAGCAGAGCAAGTATAAACAAAAAAGTGTAGTCTTAAGGAAGTAAACAGAAAATCAGTTATCCAAGGAATATGCTGTGGTTGCTAAACTGCAAACACAACACACCATGGCTGGTGGCAGCAGCAGGGAGATCCCAGATTGTAAGTAAAAATTATATTTCTGTAAGATGGATTACTTTGGAAAAGGGACTCTAGAAGGTGGTAAGAGAAAGGATAAAAGTAGAAAACAGAATGATGACTTCTACCCAGAAATGTCTGAAATGGAAACATATAATAAATTAGTGGAGAAACTGAATACTCTGGAGACAACTTGTCAAATGGAAACAGAGGAAATCAAAATGGAACTATGCTTGCAAAAGGAAAAAAAGAAGAAGAGGAATTTGTAAAGGAAATAAACAGATGCAACAATAGATGAGCTCTCATTTAAGGTAGATCCACTGAGAAAGAAAACATGTGAAATGGGAAGTATAGTAGTCAACCATAAGAGAGTTCTGGAGGAGTTCAAAAATCTATCTATCTATCTATCTGTTGCCTCAATCCCGTATGGGGTGACCACAAAAAAATCGCCTCCACGTCGCCCTGTCCTTTGCCATTTCACTGCCCTGCTCCCAACTCACACCCCCCTCCCTCATATACCTCTCCACTCCATCCCTCCATCTCATCCTCGGCCTCGCCCTCCCTCTCCCCTCCCTCCACCTCACTCACACACACTCTCCTTGTCAGTCTCTCACCCACCATCCTCTCCACATGACAGATACAATTAACCCTCTCAGGCACAGTAACACGATTCATGTTCTATGTGGTTTGTTACAAAGAAGCACTGTCACATGAATCGCATTCCTGAGCAGAAAAAATGCTGTCAAAAGAAAAGTTTTCGGCTGATTTGCATCAAATTTTGGTGCATTCTAGTGTGTGGATCTCTTTTCCGAGGTAAGTATTTGACAACATTGTGACTGCTCTGATGAGACAATGTGTAGCAGAAATATCTCAGTATCTCATGACCAGCCAGGCAGGAGAGTAGCGCAGCTGTCAGTATCCCTTTAAACCCGCCATTTTCCCCCTCCTACCCGAGGCAGAAGCCATTATTGAAATATTGTGATTGTACAATACAGTGTTTTTGACTATAATGTGAAGTGATTGTGTCTATGGAACATAGATATATTGTTTGCAAATCATTGGGGCCCGTTATCAGCCGTTAAGCCTACAGGCAGGAGTGTGGTTTGTTATTGAAAGCTATCTAAATATGTTTGCTGATGATGCAAAAATACAAAGGAGAATTGCATGCATAGACTCTTGCAGGGTGCTACAAGAATTAAATAAGCATCATGAATGGAGCAACAGATGGCAAATGGAATTCACTGTGTATAAATGCCATGTAATCAAGTTTGGTAAATGTGAAAAAAGACAAGACTGAGATTATAAGTAGGAAGTTCAACCCCACACACATCAAAAAAGGAGAAGGACCAAGGAGTGATAATCAGTAACAGACTATCTCCGGCTGACCACATTAACAAGAAAGTATGGTGCATGTCCACGTTGCTTGCTAATACGAGAATAGCATTCATATAAATAAGTGAAAACATGCTGAGAAAGATAATCACATCATTCACTAGCCCAACCCTGGGGCATGTATCGGTTGTCTGGAAACCACATCTCAAAAAACACTTAGATAAGACTGAAAAGGTCCATAGGGCTGCTACATGATGGGCACCAGCTAAGCTATGAAGAATGACTAGGAAAAATTACACCTACTAACATTACAAGAAAGAAGGAAAAGAGGAGACATGATTATGCTGTATAAATGCATCACAGGGAAAGAGAAAATAGACATAAATGAATATGTAACTTATGGAGAAGCATCAGCAGGAGGGCACTGCAAAAAACTGCATAAAGTTGTTTCGTTTTTGAAGGCCCCAACATGCTTGCATGCATCGGCCTTGGTCACCTAATGGTGGCTCTCCACGCTGCTCGATCTCTGGGAGCTACTCTACCTAGTTCTTATCCCTGAGGTCACACTCAGTGACTCGTCCCAGGTCTTTTTTGGTCTACCTCTTGCCACCCTACCCCCAACTTTAACTCTTCTCACTTTCTGCACCCAATTATCATCCCCCATCCTCTCCACATGCCCAAACCATTCCAATCCACCCCTCCTTATCACAACACCAATACACTCCAGTCCCATCCCACCTGTCAACTCTTCCATCAGAAACCTAGTCCCCCCAGGTCTTGCACTCAGGGACGCACTGCGTCTCCATCTAATCACTGCCATTTCTGTATGTTTGAGCCTGCAAATATCCTCTTCCTTTACTGTCCAGGTCTCACTACCATACAGCATTAGACTCCTAACACATGCCACATATAAAGATCCCTTAGCACAGAGGGAGAGCCCCCTCAATGTCAGAAGTGGTAACAGCTCCCTAAACTTCTTCCAACCACTCCTCACTCTAGCCTCACCTCCAGCACATAGCATGTCTCCCAAATAACAAAACTCTTCCACACACTCAAGAGACTAACCAGCAAGTTCGATCCTTTCATGCCTGGCAATCTCCACACGTTCTCCCTGACACACATAAGGAAATTCAGTTTCTCAAATAGGGCAATTGATCAGTGGAATGCACTACCAAATGAAACAAAGTGTGGCAAAACTATTCATAAATTTGAGGATATGCATGAAAATAAATGGTTCAAAACATGGGACAGTACAAGCTTGACTCATTCCTGTAAAGATACAATTAAATATGAATCAGGTAAGAATGAACACACACACACACACACACACACACACACACACACACACACACACACACACAAAATAAACAATTTCATTCAGTATCTGGATGATCATCCCTCTACAACAATCAATCATCTAAGGCCTATGGAAAACAGTGTCAACTTGGGCATCTCACCTGCAACTTCTTCTTCATGAGATCGACTTCATCCTTTAGGTTTCTGATCTCCTCCTTGAGCCCGGCTGCCAGCTCTGACTTCGCCTTAAGATCACTCTGGAGGGCTGCCTCTCGTGCCTGGAAACTTGTACCCTGGAGATGTAAGGATAATTGCGATCAACAGCAAGTCAAAGGTCATTTGCTGATATCTGATGGTAGATAAAAAATTTGATGCTTTTATAGAATTATGATTTTTTTTAAAATTTGGGCAGGGAGAGGGTTGGTGACTGCCAATACCCTCATTAGACACAAAATGATCCACAGGTATATGTAATGAATGATGAGAAGGGTGGGTGGTGAATTGAATGAATGGAGGGCAATGACCGATTATGTGTGTGTGGATGATAGAATGCGAAGGTCTGTAATGAAGGAAAGATCATACAGAGTTTGGGGGAGTGGACTTTCTGACCACCACTTGGTGGTAGTGAAATCAGAAATTACACCAAAAGTTGATGATGTTATACTGCTCAATACTGATTAAACTGGAAGTAAATATTAAGAACTGATATGTTTGCAGAGGTTAAGACTTGAAAACAGTGTCTGAGTGTGTACTGGTAAGTCTGACTTTTTTTTTTTTTTTTTTGAGTGGTGGGGTGGAAAAGTGAATCCTGGGAAACCATTAAAATATTTTCCTCATTACTGGCAAATTAGAACACATCTTTATATTAATATTAATTACAAACATTCATGATATGCAAAATATTCAGTCTGTAAATGATATTTATGAAATGAATTCATTTTAATAAGCTTAATTTCAGCCATAATAAATTACTATTGTGTAACTAATTTGAAAATTTATTCATCTCTAGGAGGAAGGAGTGTCAGTGGATAGGTCCGCCTCCAGGTGTCAAATACTCTAGGAACTCCCCAGCTCCTTTCCTAATAGGCCTGTATTCTCATTGGATAAAGAGGTTTCATAGCACCTCTTCCTTGTCAGTTTACTTTTGTATGTAACAAATTTGCAATACTGTACAGACAGACTGCATAAACAACATACAAGTGATTTTTTAACATGGCATATACAGAACTCCACTGGTAAGGCCGAGGTGCTAGAATGCCTCCCAAACCAAAGAAAATATAGCCCACAGTCATTTTCTACAACACATACGGAATATGTGGGCAACATGTTTTCTAGCCTACCCCCAGAACTTAACTCATACAATAAACACATTAACCCCTACAGTAGAGTACCATGATATTTTTATCAGTTTATTCAATTTACCATACAACAACTTTATTCAGGCCGGAAAAGACCTCTTTGACTGGAAAGGTTACATGAATCTTTCATTAACTTTTTCAAAAACTGAAGTCTCCAAGCTGAATACAGATGTCTGATAGTAGCATGAATATAACAGAAAGGACATCCTTGTATTGATGAGGTAAAATATAATAAAGTTGATCAAGCACTGCAAATAGTTAAAAACCTACATTAATAGTATAAAAAAGGCAACATTAGACATTATAATGAAAAGTTGTAAGGACTGTACAGGTGTATACAAAAGGAACAGGGACATTGCCTTATCCCAGATGTACAAGAACTGGATCACTTCAAGTTTACAACTGTGAGAATGATGCTACGAAAGTGGCAGCACCATTCCCTCTTGTCCCCATCTGATACCATTGCCCCATTCTCCCTATTGTAATTCATCAGCCAGAAATAACCTAGCTCTTGTGCACCCTGGGAAAGACAGTGTTTAAGTTCTGTTTCTCTGCACCTGTACATACTTATCATCATCATCATTATCCTGACGTCCCTCACTAATTAACACGGAATGCAGGATTATGAAATACAGAACACACTACAGCAAAACAAAAACACAAATACTGTATATATGCACATTAGTAATCACAGTGTTGAACAAAAGCTGCTACCAGTTAAAACATTCAAATTTACACTTTGGACAATAGATTAAATCATTATACAAGATATTTATATGGTACATGCAACAATACAAAACACTGCATGCCTGTTCAATACACTGTCATCAGAGCAAATGTACAAAAAGGCAGTACAGGTGTAACACAACTACTGTATACAACTACATGAAATTTCAAGTCATTGTTAAAGGAAGGAAAATTCAAGCACAGTGAAATTTAGCTGAAGAAAAAGATTGCAGATTCCAATACTTCAGTGCTCCATCCTTCCAATATTCCAACTGTCCATTATTCCATGTTTCTAATAATCCATTATATTTGTGTGTGTGTGTGTGTGTGTGTGTGTGTGTGTGTGTGTGTGTGTGTGTGTGTGTGTGTGTGTGTGTGTGTGTGTGTGTGTGTGTGTGTGTGTGTGTGTGTGTGTGTGTGTGTGTGTGTGTGTGTAAAAATAATAATTATAATGATATATGGAGGAGGTGGAGGATGTATCTAGTTTGGAGAGAACTGCTTTCCACTACTGGTGTTTCAACTTTTACAGTTAGGATTAGGAGAAGAGTTCTAAACCTTGGAGCAAAAAAAATAGAAAAAAGGGCATATAAAAGTACTACATATATTGGACAATTGAAAAATTTACTTACTTGACAATGTCCACAATGAATGAGAAAGGTCCAGACCAAATCATGCAGGAATTATATAGATAGATAAATAGATAGATAGACAGATAGATGGACAGATAGATAGATACATAGATACAGATATATATATGTATATATATACTGTATATATATATGTATGTATGTATATCTATCTATCTATCTATCTATCTATATAGATAGATAGATGGACAGATAGACAGATACATAGATACAGATATATATATGTATATATATACTGTATATATATATATATATATATATATATATATATATATATATATATATATATATGCAGTGCTCCCTTAACATCTAAGGGGGTTAGGTAACAGAGACACCTGCTTATGTTAAAAATCCACGGATATCTGCTGCCCCCATTAAAAACACCCCTTGACCCCCCTTAACCCTTTGGCTGCAGCGGCTGTGATGACAACATACTGATTGTGCTCATTGCAGAGAAATAGGAAAAAAGTTGTGTGTTTTCAACTCATGTTTTAATCCACTTATCGTTAATCTTGAGAGTTAATATTTTTGTCGGACAAACATCAATCTTTCTACTATTGTTTGCAACAAACTGCATGTCCACAGGCACTCCAAGCACGAAGAACGCTTTTGAGAGAATACAAGGTGTGTTTTGACTCGATGCAGGGAGGTGGAAATTTCCACCAAACCACAAAATTTTTTCCATACAAAATAGGGTTACAGCCATGTTACCTCATAACAGTAATTACAACACTTCTAGCCAGTTTTCTATGATTTTGTTACGATATTCCAGTGTTTATGTTAGAATTTAGCAAAACAGTAACGATGTGAGGAAAATCAATACAAATTTTATCAAACTTCATGAATGATTTTTATTACCAATTATTTTTATAAAGCTTATTGATATAATGTCATGAGTCATTTCACTGCATTGCTGCACAGTTTGCAACCGCAAAAATGTTAGCTAGCAAATGCGTTTAGCATCATGACTGATTATCGTAAAAATATCACTAAATCACTTGCATTTTATCACAGTAATTTCAGCCACTCTCGTATGATTTCAAAGAGATTTGGGTGTGTACAGTACTGCTTCGTATTATTTACCAGAGAGAGGGAGGAGGGGAGGGGTATGAGAGAGAGAGAGAGAGAGTGGGGGGGGAGGGCAGCAAACCAGTTTAGACCAGCTCATCGAGGGTACATGGAAGAAAATAAATACTCCCAGCCCGTTATGAGGAACACACTGAGGTGGTTTGGCCATGTGGAGAGGATGGAGGGTGAAAGACTGACGAAGAGAGTGTATGTGAGTGAGGTGGAGGGGGGAAGAGGGAGGGGGAGGCCAAGGATGAGATGGAGGGATGGGGTGGAGAGGTATATGAGAGAGGGGGGTGTGAGTTGGGAGCAGGGCAGTGAAATGGCGGGGGACAGGACGACTTGGAGGCGATTTGTTTGTGGCCACCCCAAACGAGATTGAGGCGTCTGGCAATAGACAGATAGATAGAATAAATGAAGTGGCCAAAAGGAAGTGTTATATTTGATTCACTGGACAATGCCATCACCAAAACAGCCATGAACTGTGTTTTCATACAAAACAGGGTTACATCCACATTACCTCATCACAGTAATTGCAGTAATAATAAAAATAAAACACTTCTACCCAGTCTCCTATGATTTTGTTACAATATTCCAGTGTTAATGACAGACTTTAGCAGAACAGTAACGATGTGAAGAAAATCATTACAAACTTTATCAAACTTCATGAATGACTTTTATTACCAATTACTTTTATAAAGCTTATTGATATAATGTCATGAGTCATTTCATAGCATTGCTGCACAGTTTGCAACCGCAAAAATGTTCGCTCAAATGCATTTAGCATCATGACTTCTCTGATTATCGCAAAAATATCACTAAATCACTTGTATTTTATCACAGTAATTTACAATATAATATAAAATAACACTTTCTGCCACTCTCGTATGATTTCAGTGAGATTTGGGTGTGTACAGTACTGCTTCGTATTATTTATGTGAGAGAGGAAGGGGGGGGGGAGGTACGAGAGAGAGTGAGTGGGGGGGAGGGCAGCAAACCAGTTTAGACCAGCTCATCGAGGGTACATGGAAGAAAGTAAATACGGTACTACCAGCCCGTCCTAACTTTTCCCCTGATGAATTAATGGCATTAATAAATAAAGTGGCCAAAAGGAAGTGTTATACAGTAATCACTCCAATATCCGACGTAATAGAGCCATAGGTAGGTCCGGATATTGGTTCTGTCTGGATATTGGGCCCCAGCTTATGGACTTGTACTTATGGACCCAAACTCAGAGAACACCTATACAACTCCCTCTGGACATGCATAGCACCTATTTAAGACCCAAATCACACCAATAAGGCACATAAATGATAGAAATAAATGCAAAAGAAACATAAAATGAGGGTTTAGAAGTAGGTTCATACATTAATAAACATTCTGGTGACTGGCTCCTGGACTGGTACTTATGGACCCTAACCTAGCCTAACTCAGAAAAACACCTTCCTACTGCACATGCCTAGCTCCTAACACCCTATTCACACCAATGAAGGACATTAAAAAGTGAAATGAGGTAAGTATAGTATGGAAAAAAAGTAGTGTATGAAACATTCTTATGTCCAGATAGTGGGGATGTTCGGATATTGGGCGTCCGGATATTAGAGTGATTACTGTATTTGATTCACTGGCTAATGCCATCACCAAAACAGCCATGAACTGTGCCTGGGATAATGTTATATTTGCAGTGAACAGTGTCAGCAGAGTTCAATGAGATAAAATGTTTTAGTGAATTCAGCCCCAGTACTGTATCCACTTGCAGATATTTAAAACCGTTTATGTAATATCCATCTGTGGATATTTAAAACCGTGTATGTTAAAAACACGGATGTTAAGGGATATATATATATATATATATATATATATATATATATATATATATATATATATATGTACAGTATAGTCATCTTGCCTAAAGTGCACCATCGCAAAGTGCGTCTTGTCTAATGTGTAACGGGGGTCTGACAATAATTAATTACTTAGAAAGTGCGCTTGCTACTTGCAATGTGCAACAGGCATGAAAAATTGAGACAAATACGGTATTCTCTAGCGAATCATGAGCATAATTTGTAGCTTGTGATGGGTAAGGGTGGGGCTGGTGAGTATGTGTTGTGGGATGCAGCTGGCTTGTGAGTGAGTGGTGAGGGAGGTGCCAGTGCCATGACGTCACGGTGAGGGAGGGGCCGACGTCACAGCGCACTGTGATGTCAGCAGCGTCTGCGCAGCTTCCCCTCACCTCCCCAAGGCCATTTTCTACCCTCTGTACAATGCTGTTAAGTCTTGAATTTTCATAATAAATATACAGTATTACTCTTGCATGATTCAATTGTAAGTTTTCCTTTTGCATCCTAGTTTGGGATAGGTATCGGTGAATCAATATACGAAAATTCAGGATATGTTGCCCATAAAGCCATTTTTAACATGGGATCCTATGCTTCCCAAATTGTGAATTTATAAAGTGCGATGGGCTGTGTCGCCCATATTCACGCACTTTACAAGAGATGACTGTATATATATATATACACACACATGAGTATATCAGGGCTGTGCACGTGGGGGGGGTTGGGGGTTGAACCCCCCTCATTTGGAAAGAATGAAAAATTCTAATGAAAATAATACTAAAAACGCAACTCGTTAAATTGAGATAAAAAAATATTGGAAGAAGAGGTAAAATGCTCTGCAAAATATAAGAAAGAACAAACAGGAGCATTCACAAACTCCCCAAAGTTGCCAATCTTTACCTGATAACTTAATTTGAAAAATAAACACCCAGTCAACTAAACTACTGTTTTGTAAGTGTGTCCTTTATAACTTTGTGAATAAACCACGTTATGAAAAAATATTTTTTTTCTTCCAGACCCCCTCCCTCTGTGAACAGCCCTGATATATATATATATATATATATATATATATATATATATATATATATATATATATATATATATATAAATGGACACAGTAGTTTTCCCTCATTTATGGGTTAAGTACTGGTATTTAAAGTACATGTATTTCCCAAATTCAAGTCACAGCATTTGTACTTGCACTGCAACAGCCAAGCCTTTGCCCTCACACACATGACTTTGCCACTGCTCCTGCCAACCTTCTTCCCATTAAAATATATACATGTATCTTATTGCTGTTAAAACATATTACTTTCCCTCAAATTTCTACTGTCTACTTTCCTAATAATGTACACAAATTTCAAATTCATCTATAAAACTTACCAGGTCAGCTTCTAACCAATCTACTGGACATGTTATCCAGGCAACTGCAGTCACATCTACATTTAGTATTGAGCATCATCATTTTCAGCTTGATGTTGGTCTCCCATGTTGCATGGGTCAGACAGGGTCACCTGACACTATCATGCTCCATTCTGCACCAGCCTTCTAGAAAAAACTCGAGATCTAAGGTCAGTAGACACCACTTCATCCATTGTTCACATTGGTCTACCTCTCCATCAATGACCTGATACTTCTATCCACCTATCTATGCATCCAATTCCCCTGGTCTATCCTCTCGACATGTGCAAACCATCTGTTACCTCCTTTCTACTTCCTTCATGATGCTTTCTACTCCCATCCATCTTCTCAGTTATTCTGAGCATATCTCATCATCAAGCTTTACTTCATAAATATATATTGGAACAGTCTCATGTCATTTTGTTCCAGTTTCACTGTGACATGCCAAACATAGGGGACCAAACACTTTCCCATTTGTAAACAAAAAGACTACTTGAGATATCATGATGAGTAACAACTATGAACTTTTTCCAGGTACTGCAGACCCTTTTACAGCAATGGCATTCAGCTCAGCAACATCACCTGTGCTGACAACTTCACCAATGCAGCAAAGTTTGCCTACAGTCTCCACTGACTCATCTCCTATCAACAAGGATCTTAATGGTCTGCCCATGAGTGGTCTGAGTATTCCCCTAAATCTAGTACAGTAAGGTTGGGGTATGATGCAATTTTTAATTATTTCTTTACTTCACGAGGACGAAGATGAGTATTTTCTGATACACTGGCAAAATTGGGCAATAAGTATTATTTTAAAATTTACCACCACTGCAAATGCATTCTCTGCTCACTAAAGATGCTGCTATGGCATCACTCACCCGGCCCTGCTCACCACAGGACACATCAACAGCTGTGGTAACTGTGGCCCAATGCTTGCTTGGTTATCATGCTGTTCCTTCACTCTCTCCCACTCACCACAAACTAGCCAATCAAGATGTCTAACCATCCAAGTATCACATCTTTTACAAGTGGGGGGGGAAAAAAAAAAATTAGTACTATTGAAAGGCAAAAATTCCAAACTAGCTTCCAAATGAAGAAAGTGTTTCTGCTATTTTATGCCACTTTGAACCTAACCCTACTTTCTCTGGCTCACACAGAAACTAACCCTACTTTCTCCATCTCATCAGAATCTAACCTTACTTTCTCTGGTGTCACACAGAACCTAACCCTACTTTCTCCACTATGTTACATGTAATTACTGTACTGTATATGCAGTAATACAAAATTATACAGTATTTTGTAAACATTCTTGGAACCCATCTTGCATTATATCCCGACCTTCCTGTACAACAGAAATTCACCACCAGGCCTGAGCTGTCACTCACTTCACTATCTCTCTTGTCTGCAAAATATTTGCAATCAGTAAAGAAAATACTGTTCCTACCCATGTCCTACAGAATATGACATGTTACATAAATCAGTAAGCAGCCCAGTGTCACACCCACAGTTCATGGCTCCTATATTCCCAATATGTACTCAGAAATCTTTTGACTCCACACCTAATCTCCATTTTGAAATTATTCAACCAATTCTTCCATACCCTCCGCCATCAGGATATGACCATCTGTAGACAGAGTTCTCATGGGCACCTTTCTCTGAAATCTTGTGATAATGCTACCATCAGCATTAAGAGTGGCCATGGGCTCAGAAATTATCCCTGATGTATCCCAACTTTAATCTTAAACTCTTTGCTGCAAGTTCCATTAGCTCTTAGACTATTTTCAACATTTGCATATGTTACATTACTACCCCAATTCAAGTAACAAAAGTAAAAACTGTCAAACAAATGCCTAGTACAGTACTTTGAGACATAAAAATCCTTTCAGTCCTCATTCAAAACCTTGAAATTCTTGGCTTTATGCCACTCACATGTGCTATCCTAGTCCATAATTCCCTTATACACCTGGGGTTCTGATTTGATGAAGTGAATTCCAACCCTTTTGTTTGTTTGTGATTAGTTTACATGGATGTCACTAGGCTTAAACATGGTTTAACCCATTCAATCCAGTAATGTATTTTTTTTTTCAAGTTTAATTTTTGCTATCATCATATAGTTTATGCACTTTAGGAGAAACTTGGAGGGGGTAGATCGTATCATATCGTGTATAAAGGCTCCAACATGCTTGCATGAGTAAGCCTTGGTCACCTAATGGTGGCTCTCCATGCTGTTCGATCTCTGGCAGCCTCCCTTTTCAGTCCCTCATCCCTGAGGTCACAGTTTATGACCTTGTCCCAGTTCTTTTTTGGTCCACCTCTCACAATTCTACCCACAATGTTCACACTTCTCACCTTCCACACCTAATTCTCATCCTCCATTGTGTGAATGTCAAGGTTAGGGATGCGAGGGAAAAAAAAATTGAGACGAGGTCATATATAGTCATAAATAATTCATTCTAAGCTACAGGTCCTTCCTAAGTTCAAATCATCTGGTAGCAGAAAAAAAAAAAAAAGACACTCAAGGAGTTAACAGTGGTGTAATGGCACTGTTGAACACAACTGTACACATACTTACCTACACCTTCATAACATTTAAATTTTCCAAACATGATTTCCTACTGGCATTTACCTGTATGTCATACTCGATGAGCTTCTCCCTGAGGGTGTGCAGTTCTTCATTATACCTTTCCTCTATCTCACTCACTGAAGTATTCTGTAATAGCATTAGTTGAGGGGTCATGCAGGGAGGAGGAAGAAAAGATGAGACACAGTAGGAAGAGGAGGTGGAGGAGGGAGGAACAAAAAGTGAGGATGAAACAGGAAATGGAGGAGGATTGACAAAGAGGAGAAACAGGAGGTGGGGATGAAAAGGGACAGTTTGGCAACCATCAAAAGAGCTATGTCCAGTAGCTATCACTGCTCCTCCACAAGCACCAACTGTTATACCTTCAATGCCTTCAATACAAGATGTCTCCTACACTGAACACTAATTACAATCCTCTGATGGTAGCAAGCAAGAACATAAGAGGTATGACCATAATGAACGGGTTAATGGAAATATCTAACTCTTTCACTGAAAAAAGGTCTCCCCCTTCAAGTAGGTTACAGTATATAAAATAATCTGGCATCAGTTTAAAAATTTTAAGTATTTTAAGAGACATCATTGTACTGAAGAGATTAAGCATGCCAAGCTACACCAAACCATGCCACACTATTAATATCCCATAAGCAGCTCACTTATCTAAATATCTTTTAACACAATACTGTACTGTCCAGTGTATTCAGTACAGCAGTTTCATGAAAACTTTCATTCTGAGAGCAAGCATATTAAATTTCTTTCAGTTCGGCTTTTACACCTCCAATGTGTTGATTAGATAGTTCAATATGCTGTCTTCCAGTGTAAATTTACTAGATATAGCTGTTACTTACAATAAGCCCTATGACAAACTTTTCAACATACTTTTAGCAAAGATAAGTAAGCACTTACTGTATGACTACAATACAAACAATGCAGACACAGTAAGCTACCAATAACACTGTAAAATATAATAATAAAAATAATACACATGGCAGAATTCAGATTATTCATGCTGAAATGTTTCTGCAAGGATCATATGATTTCTGTACAGTAGTGCACCAACTTTCGCTACAGCAGGATTCGCGGAATCCACTTTTGCGGCATGCACCAAATATTCCCTAACTTCCACTTTCGCTTGAAAAAAATTGATTTTCGCGCACAAATTTTGGGTTTGGGACAATATTTTGAACTTTGAATTTCCTGCACCGCCCGCCCGCAACCCACCGCCATCTTGAATGACGTCATGTCAACACTCTGTCCACCCATTCCCGCCATTGTGTACGAGCGTGCTAGCTCCATTGTGTTGGATTCTCACAGTTCAATGGCCTCTACTATACCTGGTAGTGTGGGGAAAGGGCCTGGTGGTGTGGGGGGAGAGCCTGGTGGTGTGGGGGGAGGGCCGGGAGGCAGTGGTGGTGATAAAAAGAGGCAGAGAGAGAGAGTGGTAGCGAGGCAGCAAGAGGTGGCGCCAATACGTCTGGCGTGGCTAAATAAGCCCGCCACGCGCCTCGGATACTTACCCCCAACATCCATTAAACACCTCAACCTGGTCTCTGTGGTATGTTTCTCCTCATATAATGTGTACTGTACAGTTTCTATTGTTTGTATCTCACAATGCAATGTACAATAGTGATTTGATGTACTGTATTGCAAGTGAAAATGAAAATCTGATGTTACTTTAGGATAACCGGGAACCAATTAGCCTTTTTGCCATAAAGACAATGCCCCAACTTTCGCTAATTCCACTTTCGCGCATTATTTTTGGACCCAATTAGGCGCAAAAATTGGTGCCCCACTGTATAGGAAAAATCAGGCACAACAACTTTGGTCCATATTCAAATATTTTCCTTCTCTTCTTACGAGGTTTCTCTGCAATACAGGAAATCACTCAGAAAATATTACAAGACAGAAAATGTGAAATTTAGTCAACACACAGAAAAACATCTGAATATGTAAGACATATTTTAGGTAAGTGGTGCCTGAAAAGCCTTCTAAAAATTCAGCTTTGGAATAATATGTTATACAAACAACAGACTTACTGCTGCGTGCTGAATACAACAGCAAAACCAAGAATAAGTGCTATAATACTGACTACAATTACACTACTACAAAATGCCCATGCACAAGCATACAAAATGCTCTACACCTTCCAAAAATATCAGATGGTAAGAGCATTTCAGAAAGACAATGCCCCAAACATGAAATTGATAAAGAACCATTAAGTACCCTACCTTCTACAGACCTTCACCATAAATGTGATCCTGTCACACAAAAAAACGTAAGTACTGTTTTCCCGTGGACATATGAGGCTCCCTAACACATTTTCCTTAGCAGTTATTATACCTATTACATCTTATATCTTCTTAAATGTTATCATCCATCCATCCATCACTCAATCCAGTAATGTACAGTACTGCCAAATTAAGAATGTACAGGCCCTGGGCTAAGCTACTCGTTTCAGACATATTTTCTCTTTGCAACACTACCTGAGCAACAAACCCCACTCGTCCCACAGAAATATACCCTCATGGGCCACATCTGGTTGGAGTGCCTAAACTCACTAAACCATCAAGCATCTGAAAATATGCATGAAGGCAATGGGGTCAATGCATTATGGTACATCAATACACTACATGAAAGCCCACCTTGCTCTCCTAGTGTGCACTGAAGAATTGTCCCAAAGTGGGAAAGTAGTTCAGTGTGACATCCACAAACAGTAAAAGAAAATGACAATGACATACAGCATGTAGTAGCACAGAGGTCAGGAAAAGGTGCTAGGAAATTGCCTACAACCAAGAGATTATGATCCAATGCCTTACTATAACCTTACCATGCAATGAATTAATGGATGGCAGATTAGGAAACCTGCTTCGTACTGTCTTGGTAAGGTCATATGGTAGAAGGAAAAAAAAATAAAAGGGCAAGTACTGTAACCTCACCAAGCCTAATGAATAAAAAGATGTACTGCAACCTCACCATGCAATATGAACAAATGATGTACTGTAACCTCACAATACAAATGAACAAAGAGATGTTCTTTACCCTTGTAAGTTTAGGAAGCTACCCAACACCTCTTCCATATCTATGGTATATACTGTATATATTTTTGCATATGGCAAAGGCTGCAAGAGGATGGAAAAAAGGCAGAATATAAGAGAGAAGTGGAGAAGCAACTGGGTAAATATGATTTGGAGCAGATGGGGGAGGTGGAAGGTGTGTGCAAGGTATTAACAGAAGAAATCTGTGCAGCATGTGAGGTGGTGTGTGGGGTGAAGAGAAGACGAAAAGGGGTGCAAGGAACAGCATGGTGGAATGAAGAGGTTAGGCAAGCTGTGACACAAAAGAAGAAAGCATATAGTGAGTGGATGGGAAGCAGGGGAGTGGAGGAAGTTGAATGATGGAAGAGAGATTTATGTGTAGAGAGAGGAGAGAGGTGAAAAGATTAGTAAGAGAGCGTAAGAAGAGAGTGGATGAGGAATTTGGAAGGAATTTGAGTGTAAAGTGGAGGGAATATAAGAAAATGTTCTGGAAAGAGGTAAGGAGAGTTAGACAGGGTGATAAAGAAGATGGTCAGGGAGTGAAAGATAAAAATGGTATACTGCTAGTGGAGATGGGAGAAAAAGTGAGCAGATGGATAGAACACTTTAAGGAATTGCTGAACACAGAGAATGAAAGTGATGTGAGTATAAGTGGCTGGGGAATGGCTAGGAGATGCAGGGAGGTGAGAAGAGAGGAAGAAATCAGTAGGATGGAAGTAATGGAAGCAATGAAGAAAGTCAAAATGGGAATAGCCTCAGGAATTGATGGAATGTGTGGTGAAATGCTGAAGCATGGGGGAAAGATACTAGTACAATGGGTATGGAAGATGTGCAGACTGGCCTGGGGGGAAGGTAGAGTCCTGGAGGATTGGAAGTCAGGTATAATTATTCCCCTGTACAAAGGGAAAGGGGAATAAGAAGTGTGTGGCAATCACAGGGGCATTTGTCTTCTAAGTGTAAATGGAAAACTGTAATGTTGGATACTTATTGACAGAGTTAGGGAAATAACAGAGGAATTAGTTGGTGAAGAAAAGGAGGTTTTAGGAAGGGAAGAGGTTGCATAGATCAGATATCCATTCTTAGGCCTTTAGTAGAAAAGTTTCTAGTGAAAAGAAAGAAGTTGTGTGCAGCCTTCATGGATTTGGAGAAAGCATATGACAGGGTAGATAGACAAGGAATGTGGAAAATATCAAGAATACACAGAGTAAATGGGAAGTTGTTCAATGCCATGGAAAATATGTATGAGGGGGCTAAGGCTGCAATGCATGTGGATTGTGAATTGGGTGAATTTTTCTATTTGAATGTTGGACTGAAAAAAGGATGTGCCATGTCTCCATGGTTGTTCAATCTGTATATGGATGGGGTTACAAGAGATACAAGGTAGGGCAGTCGATGTTAGGGTGGCTTTAATGAGAGAGGACAACGTTTGGAAACTCCCTGTACTGTTGTTTGCTGATGATACTGGATTGGTAAGTGAAGACGAAGGGGACCTGGAAGGCTTGGTGAATGAGTTTGGAAGAGTGCTTAAGAAACAGAATCTAAAGGCAAATGTAGTGAAGAGCAAAGTAATGATCTTCGAAAGAAAGGAAGTCATTGGATGTACAGTGAGGATGGATGATGAGGAAATGGAAAATGTGAGTGCATGTAAACACTTGGGTGGTGTAATGAGTAAGGATGGAAGTTTACAGGGTGAAGTGCTTGAAACGGTACAACAGGGAAGAATGGTTGCTGGTTCTTTGAAAGCAGTGATAAGGAACAGCGAAGTGAGCATGGAAGTAAAAAAGTCAATGCATGACAGTACTGTGTTACCAACTGTAATGTATGGAAGTGAAACTTGGACCTTGTTGGAAGGACACAAATCAAGAGTGAGAACAGTGGAAACGAGTTACTAGAGACGAGCATGTGGAGTTACATGGAGACAGACTAACTAATGAGGAAGTGAAGGAGCACTGTGGTGTACATGTGGACGTGATACAAAGCGTTAGGAGATATCAATTGAGGTGGTTAGGCCATGTGGAATGGATGGGGAGTGAGAGACTAACAAGGAGAGTGTATGTGAGTGAGGTGGAGGGGGGGAGAGGGTTGGGGTGGCCAAGGATGAGATGGAGGGATGGCGCGAAGAGGTATATGAGAGAGCGGGGTGTGAGCTGGGAGCAAGGCAGTGAAATAGCAAGGGACTGGTTGACATGGAGGTGATTTGTTTGTGACCACCCCTTACGGGATTATGGTGTCTGGCAACAGACAGATAGACAGAATATTCTCCTGCATGTTATTTATGCCAATTAAATTGAATGGAGGGATGGGGTGAAGAGGTATATGAGTTAGAAGGGTTTGAGTTGAAGGGAGGTCAGCCTGATGGTGGAAGAGAGAATGATATGGAGGCAATTCATTTTTGGCTTCCCCCTCTGGCAAATAGATAGATATGCAGATAATTAAACTAAAAGGATACATTACTGACAAAAACGAAGGTCAATACTTTTCCTGACGTGCAGCATGCCAAATAAAGCACAAAAGAAATGTCCTAGAGAGCCTCCTAAGCCCATAAGAATACAGTTCAAAGATGACAGACAACTCAGGGCTATACACAACAGCAGAAATAATAACCTCAATAAAAAATCTGCCTGCAACTTATTATATTTTGAAATCTAACATGACCTTTTCAGTTTAACTAGTTTAGAGTAACTTGGTAAGTTTACTCTGACTGGCTAAAAACCATAAGATAAACACTCTAAACTCAATATGACCCAGCGACTCATGATTGCCTAATGACTCAAGATGAACCTGTGACTCACAATGGCCCTATGACCCAATATGACTCAGTGCTTCAATATAAACCAGTGACCTAATGCGACCCAGTGACACAAGATGATCCACACACCCAGTATTGCCCAGTGATTCAAGATGGTCCAAAGATCCAATATAACCCACTGACCCCAAGACCCAATATGATCTGGTAACCTAGTGATACAATGTGACCCTGTAACCTTAAGACCTAATATTACCTATCCAGTGACCTCATATGACTCTGTAACCTGACCTGACTTGACCCAGAGATCCACTCTAACCTTGATATAATACAAACGAAACCCAATTTGACCATGTCTTGCCCTGACCTGACCTTACCTAACCTAATCTGACTCCCAACATGACTTGAGATTACCTGACCTGATCTGACTTCTAGTGTGACTTTACCTGACCTAAAGTAATCTAACTCCAATTCCAAAGTTAATGACCTGACCTGATGTGATTCCCAAAGTTACCTGACACAAATGAACTCCATTAAGTCCAGAGCTAGTCCAACAAGATCTGGCTTGATCCAACCTAATATGGCTTCCATCATGACTTAGATTATCTGACTGACCTGATCTAACCTAGTCCAACTCAACCACAACCTGAAATAACCAAACATAATCTGACCTCTATCAAGTCCCAGAGTACCCTGACTCCAACACATTCCAATATGATCTGATCTGACCTGGCCTGACTTAATCTGACCTGATCTAACCTAATCTAATCTAACCTAACCTAACCTAACTCTAAAATGACCACAGACAACCAAACATAATCTGGATCCCAAAATGACATAACTCCAGCATAACCAAAGCTGTCTTAATCTGAGCTAACTTCAACATGACTTTAGAAGACCCAACCTGATTGGACTCTTAACATAACCTAACCCAACCCCAACCCCTCTGACACAACCTGAAATGGCCTGACCTAACTCAACCCATCCAACATGACCTGAAACAACCGAACCTAAATCAACCCTTCCATCACCACCAAAGATGACCCAACCTAACCCAACCTTGCCAACATGACCTGAGATGACACAACCTACATCAACACCTCTGACACGACCCAAAATTACTCCTGGCCTGAGCTGACCTCCTTCTCCCTGGTGGCAAGTTGGTCCTGAAGGCGGGTGATCTCCTGCTGCAGCTGCTGAGCCTCAGACTGGTCCTGGCTCTCCTGATTTGACCGGGTGGACCGTAGCTCATGTAGTTCTGACTCAAGTCCAACCTGGGAAGAAGGACGAGGGGATAGGTTGATTTTTCTTCATTATCTCTCAGCTCCTCTCTATGGGTCATTAATTTTCCCTTATTTTTCACATTTTTTATCTTACCCATTCATCTCTATCTCTCACTCTTCCTCTCTCAGACAGTATGCTAGTGACTATTTACTCTTCATGCATCAGATGACTGTACTCATCTTAGGGGCGATCTCTCTGCACTAGACCCTCAAACAAACGGCAACAAAAATTATGATCCACTGGCATTTTATTAAATAAATTAAAAACTACATAAGAGTCAACTTTAAACAACCTATCCATCTTCCAATTTTTTATTGTTCATTTTTTGCAGAGGCACAGATGCTGGGGGTAGGCTTTTTGGCCTAGATAATCAAGGCAAGGATGAGTAGTCACTTTTTCCCCGAGTACCATCATGTACGCAGTTAACACAACTACCCATCAGAGAAAGACCCATAAGGGCCACATCCAGGCAAAGTATATCAATTCACCAAACCACCAGGCATCCATCTGTTGCTTATATGGTTAACATCCACTATAGCAAATGGTTTCATAGGTTTCCATTAACTATTTGGCCTATCAATCTGTGCACAGTCAACTGAAGGTAGCAATACAATGAGGACAGAATGATGGATGGCCCCATCTAACACTAGCAGAAATGAAAACTACAGTGCAGAAATTCTTTTTGTGAAAAATGGGAAGGATAAGTTACATATAAAATGCACTAGTGATGTCTTGCACAGGGGTAGGCAAAGGTGGTTCAGACATGTTCAGTTAGGCTAAGGGAAGATCAGTATGCAAGGATGTGTACAAGTATGAATGTGGATGGAAGAAAAATAAGAAGTTATTAAAGGAAAACATGGGATACGATGTTAAGAGACAATATCAAAGGTAAAGGTGAAGCCAGGTAGGGTGATGATGATGATGATGATTAAAAGGCACTGCCAGGTGATGAAGAGACAGGGACAACTTTGAGGTCCTACAGCTCCATACTTTGCACATTTCTCCTCTCTTGATCTACATATCTGTCAACACATCTATGCATGATTCCCAGTATATATTTATAAATTTATAAATGCAATACCTAGGAAGAGGAGGTTACAACAGACTTCTACACTGCTTTACATGGACTCAGCTGCAGTTTCTCTTTCCCACCCAGTCAAACCTATCTTTTTTATGACTTAAAAAAAAAAATAATAATACATTTAAGTCATACACCACCCCACAATAAGGACTGTATGGCCAGTCTGATGACACTGTATTTCAGTCCCATAAACCTTTTCATTTACAAAGATGTAATTTTTCATTCATTCTGGTATGTGCTGGACTATTTTATTTAGTTTACAAAATGCCTTACATTGAAGAGGTTAAAAGTGCTTCTGCAGTTTTGGCAGTTCAAAGCAAAACAGTGGAAGTGATTGTCACTGATGCATAGCAATTTTATTCGGGCATGAAACTCAATCACAATAACATGTAATGATGGATGCAACTGGGCACAGTAAGAAATAATCCTGGATGTAAAATATGAACCAATCTTGCATGAAGCTGTAAGACAATAAAATACTCTGGCTGGGTTATGTAAAAATTAAAACTTTTATACAAGTAAGGTAGCTAATTATAACTTAAGTCCTCTCAAATGTATTATTAAATTTTACAGGAAAAATTTAAGTGCCCTATCTAACCTAAACTAATAAACTCTTGCCCTAAGGAGCTAAAACAGAATTACTCACACTCCTAAAAACTAATCCATACTCATCTTACTCAATCTTAAAAAAATTCATTCCTCCTAATATACCAAAAATAATAAACCTAACAAAATCTCAACTATCAATTCATCTGAAGTGCAGTATCTGAACTCCATTTTTTCCATATCCAATTCACTTAACACCATCATCATCATTAGCCTCGCAACACCATTCCAAAACTAAGGTCTCTGCCAACTATTTCTACTTCGTTCCATTAGTTGTTTGCTTCTTTCATCCCAGTCGAGTAAATTTACAGGCTTCATTCTTCCACCTGATTCTCAGCTTTCCTATTTCTCTCAATTCATCTCCCTGTTGCTGCTATGATACCACAGCCATCCATTTGGTACATATTCAGTTAAAGATGTGACCAGCCTAACAGCATTTCTGCCTTTTAGAACTTTCAGCCTGAAGATGTACTTTGCATCATATTCATCTCAACACTATATGCTTTTACTTAGCTTATGAAACACCCTCAGGTTAAAAGGATTAAAAACAATTACAGTCGAGGAGCGACTGGGTAAATATGATTTGGTGCAGATGGGGGACGTGGAAGTTGTGTGCAGGATATTTACAGAACAAATACATGCAGCATGTGATGTGGTGTGTGGGAGGAAGAGAAGATGGAGGGGGGTGCAAGGAACAGCGTGGTGGACTGAAAAGGTGAGACAGGCTGTGGCACAAAAGAAGAAAGCATACAATGAATGGATGAGAAATAGGGGTGTGGAAGAAGTTGAGAGGCGGAGGAGAGAGTTATATGTAGAAAGAAAGAGAGAGGTGAAAAGATTAGTAAGAGAGAGTAAGAAGAGAGTGGATGAGGAATTTGGAAGGAATTTGAGTGTAAAGTGGAGGGACTGTAAGAAAATGTTCTGGAAAGAGGTGAAGAGAGTAAGACAGGGTGGAAGTGAGGTTAGCAGAGGAGTGAAAGATAAAAATGGTACATTACTAGTGGAGAAGGGAGAAAAAGTGAGCAGATGGAGAGAACACTTTAAGGAATTGTTGAACATACAGGATGGAAGTAATGCGAGTATAAGTGGCTGGGGAATGGCTGGGAGAAGGAGGGAGGTAAGAAGACAGGAAGAAATCAGTAGGATAGAAGTTGTGGAGGCAATGAAGAAAGTTAAATTGGGGAAAGCCCCAGGAACTGATGGAGTGTGTGGTGAAATGCTGAAGCATGGGGGAGAGATAGTAGTGAATGGATATGGAAGATGTGCAGACTGGCCTGGGAGGAAGGTACAGTCCCAGAGGACTGGCAGTCAGGTATAACTGTTCCCTTGTAGGCTACAAAGGAAAAGGGGAGAAAGAAGTGTTTGGTAATCACAGTGTAACAGCAAAAGTGTATGGTAGGATACTTACTGACTGAATTAGAGATTAGGTGGAGAAGAACAAGGAGGTTTTAGGAAGGGAAGAGGTTGTGTAGATCAGATATTCATTGTTAAGTCTTTAGTGGAAAAGTTTCCAGAGAAGGCAAAGAAGTTGTATGTGGCCTTCATGGATTTGGAGAAAGCATATGGCAGCATGTATAGGTAAGGAATGTGGAAAGTATTAAGGATATAATTATGGAGTAAATGGGAAGTTGTTGAATGCTGTGAAGAGTATTTATGATGGTGCTAAGGCTGCAGTGCGTGTGGATAGTGAACTGAGTGAACACAATCCATGCCTAACCTAAGCCAACTCAACAACACTAAAACTAATAATCCTGGATTATTAGTCTTAGTGTTGTTGAGCAGGCTTAGGTTTGGTATGGATTGTGTTTAGCAGAGATTTTGTAGATAAAACAAAAGAAGGGATAACTGCTATAATTAAGCCTTCCATTGCTTTCAGTGCACTTAAGTGTTATATTCATGCTAATATAAGTGATTCTGTATTGTGCTGCTAAGTGATATCCTAACACTAAGATGGTTATAAAGTGGCCACCCCTTACGGGATTAACGTGTCTGGCAATGGATAGATAGAATTATTTGTCACCTGCCCTAGGGTGGGAATGGAGGTCCAGATGATGATGATCATCGTGATAATGAATTATTTGTAGAGTACTACACTATGAATTAACTTCATCTTCCTATTTTCTTATTGCTCTATTGCCTGATGCCTAATTGCAGAATCATCCAAGGCAGGAGAAAAAAAAAAAAAAATGCTGAATCCATTTACGTAGTGGTACCAAGTAACAACCAATCCTCTATTATTCCTTGAGAGGCATTGGGAACCGAGTTTAAGCTACCCTAGTCCCGAAAAATTCAGAGCAGGTGCCCCTTGTAGAATTACATGATATTAGAAAAAAATAAAAAAAATAAATGATAAGTACCAATATAGAACCAGCACTGCACTTCAAATTGTGTTTTACATTTTTAACCACCAGGTAACTAATGAAATGTATTAGCATGATTTAACCCCTAAAACGCGGCTGTGTACGCGCGATCCCCCCCCCTGTGGCGGGGTTGTAGCGGGGTCTGAGTACCTGTGGAAAAATATTAGCCAAAAATCATAGATTAACCCTAGAGCATTAAAATTTTTAAGGCATATATTACTTACATTCAGCTATCTCCTGAGCCACATGTTGAGCCTTCGTTGACTACCCAAGGACTTGTGAAGACTTGCAAAGTTGGGTAACAAAGTCTTCACTCTCACACCTCCAAAAACCCGGTTTTCTTTCTACCACAGCCTCAATCTGTCACAGTACACTTTATACAACAACGTACAGGTTGTTTGGAATCCGTATTTGTAAATAAGAACTGAAAATAAGGCTAAAATGGACGGAGCGCACGGCCGACATGCAGCGCGGTGGCGATCTTCCCGTCAATATTGTCACATTTGCCTTTTCTCGGCAAAAAACACGTATACTCCTTTTTTTTTCCATCATAGGACTTCGCAAACGTTTGCCTGTCACTATTACGGTAATAAAAATCAATGTCACTGCCAGTATTGTGGACTGGGAATGAGGAAGACCACCGCGGCGCGAGTTTATTCAGCCTTACGGCAGGCACTTTATTCTCGCTTCTCCTGTCGGCCACTCGCACTTCATTTCTATCGCTCACTTTCACTGTATCTTTTTTTTTTTTTTGCCTTATTCATCAGTGTCACTGTCCAGTGTTATAAAAATAATATTTTATACACAAAAAACTTTTACTTTCAGAACATAGAATAGGAAAATATGCTTTTATCTTTTTACACTGGAGTGACTGTCACTCGCAATACTTATATGATTACTATGTACAATTATTTACAACAAAAAACACTGTAACTGTCAGTGCTTTTACAAGTACATACACTAATTTATACTCATCAGGCTGTCACTGTCAGCACGTAAAAGAAAACTAAACAATATTATCACTGTCACTCTCAGTATTTTTCCCAATATTTTTACCCTTATTTTCAAAATCTACTTAGGCTGTGGTAGTCGAAAAAACACGGGTAAGCACAGAGGGGAACTTTGCACTCTTTGCACTGCAAGGAGGTGTGCCTAAAAGTTCTTTCCTGCCTGGTAGTGTGGCTGCACATATGACACCTCCTCAGTGCTTTCCCCCTCTTTGCAGTGGCTGGCAGTGGCTCCAGGCGGTGTCGCTGAAGGTAGGCCATACACTGTAGGCGGTCTGGAGGTGTGTGAGGGTGGCGTTTGGGACCTGTTGAAAGCACCTGGCCATAACGCTGAAGCAGCTGGTAGACACAAGTCTTGGAGAATCTTCTGAGAGAGTAGTTGGCTGGCTTCCTGTTCTTGATTTTATACAGGATGAAGGCGTTCAACATGCACATGTCAATCAAGTGCAAGAACACCTTCCTGTACCAACGACGATTTTTCCTCAGACAGTCAATCTCTCCAATCATCATATCCGACTTGTCCACCAGCCGCATATTGACGTTATAGTCAATTACAGCATCAGGCTTCATCACAGGCTCGCCAGTCCTTCTGTCGACCTTCCCTGTTGCCAGCATTTCACCCTTGTGTACTGTGGTGAGCATGTTCACGACTCTCTTATCATGCCACCTGATCGCAAGCATCTTGTCAGATTTCTTCAGGTGCACGTCTCCCCGCTTTGACTTTTCAGCCTCTGGGAAGGCAGGGTAATGTGCCCTGTTACTTCTGACAGTGCCACAGGAGCCGACGCCGTGTTCAGAAAGGTACTTGGCGAGTTTTGGAGCTGTATAATAATTGTCCGTATACAGGACATGATTCTCGCCAAAGTACTTTTCCAAAAGCACTTTCACCACAGAACCAGAGAATCCAAGGGGGTCAGTCTTATCCAAGTCGACATTGCTGGCGGTGTAGATGACGAAGTCAAGGATGAACCCCGTCTTGCAGTCGCACAGCACGAAAACTTGATTCCAAAGCGGTGGCGTTTGCTTGGAATGTACTGGACAAACCGAAGACGGCCCCTGAACAATACCAAAGACTCGTCAATCACGACTTTCTTGAAAGGGCGCAAGAACCTCGTAAACTTATCTTTGATCATGTTCAGGATTCCCCTCACTTTCCATAATGGGTCAGTTTGGGAAGGCTCATCATTATTCGCGAAGTGAAGATAAGTCATCAGCTGCCTAAAAACGATCGCGGCTCATGTATTTATTGAATATTGGTGTTGGGCACAGCCTGCCGGAACCCCAGTACTCTTCCAACTTATGCTTCCAGTTGTGTGGCATAAGCAACATCAAGGCAATAAATACAAAAAGCTCATGGATCGTCAAAGGCACCCATGATGCCATCCGCGACGTGGATGGCGTCGCAGCCTCACCTTCTTCTTCGCGAATTGGCGCACATTGCCCCTCGTACCTGTTGGTCTCGGTACAGATGTGCTCCATAACCTCGTCGTCAAGGAAGGCCAACAGGTAGTCAACACATTCACCATCGTCGTCCACAGGGAAGTCAGCCTGAAGTCCACACTCACTTTCGTCCAAAGGGCAGATCTTCAGGCACAAAATCTGATCCTCTGACCACACAAAAGCATCTAAAGTTCCCTGCCTAGGCTGGGAGGTGCTTGGGGCGGCGGGGGTGAGGCAGGTCGTGTGGGAGTGGGTGAGGCAGGCTGGGCAATAGTAGGTAAGGGAGAGGTTATCCCAGGCCGTGTTGGTGTTGTGGTGGTGGTGGTGGTGGTTGGAGGGAGATTATCGCTTGGGTCAAGGTCACCCGCGGTGGCGTGACTCCTGAGTTGCCTAGTGGGAGTTAGCCTAGGGGACTTAACTTTACTCACACGAACACTAGGCCTACGATAACCTCTCATACCTAACATTGCTCGTCTACTTCCCTTTCTCGGTGGTGATGGAGACTCCGATGACTCAGGAGACAGGAGAGCAGACGAGGAGGGACGAGAGAAGAGGGCTGGGAGAACGTGGCGGGCTTGCGGTGGTGTGGCGTGGCGTAGTGGACAATGGCGGTGCACTGCTGTCTCCGCTCCTCTTCCTTTTCTCTCCCTTTCCATATTCGAGGCCCCTTTTCACCGGGGCCTTCCCTGTAGAGGTGCTGGGCACAGTCACAGTTTCCTCGGGCACAGAAATCATCACTTCCGGGGCTGAATCAGCACTCGATTGTGTCTCTGATTCAGCCAGGCTAGACAAAACACCCACGTCACTGCCGTAGTCCATAGAGGCTTTCAACAGTTCAGATGCTATGGCCGAGTCACTTAGCCCCTTGGTAGTCACTTGTAAAAAGTTTTGAAGGGCGTAGAGGTAACAAAACCCTTTTTGGAGGGCTAGAAGGCACGGAACTAGAAGAGCTAGAGCCTGACATGGTGTCACCGTGGCAGATTTGCGTGGACTGACGCTAATCTGGGGCAAACCGCGCAAAAAATGACAGTGTGACAACTGGGGAAACAAGCGTTTCCCAATAGCAAAAAGTGCTTGCGAGATGACGGCGCAGATTGACACGTATCAGCCATCCGCGCATTGCCATATCGCACGACGAGGGAGGGCCGCGCATCGGTGCGTCCGTGGGTAAAAAAAATGAGACTTGGCAACAACCGAGGTCAGTAGTACAAAGGTCAAGTGTGCTAAAAGTAGCTCACGGGTGGCGGGACTGAGAGACAATACCAGCTTGAGCCTGCTTGCCCGCGGTTATTCAAAATTAACTCAAATCGCAAACGCGACGACCCGCCGTCTTGCCCTTTGGGCCGACCGTCGCAAAAGCGACGATCCGCGTTTTAGGGGTTAAAGTTCGATAACATTTCCCTGCTGGCTGAGACAATGGAAGATGTTATATGAAACATTTTTTTGTGACAGCAATATGAAGTACACAACAAAAACATATGAGAAAGAAGAATACTCTCTAACCTCCAGTGAGGAATGAGAAATATGGAAGGTAGGACACAATGCTTATGATAGCAAAATAACCCTCCCAACCCAACTCAGCCATTTACCTTCTCAGCTTGCAGTGTATCAAGTGTGGCTCGCAACTCTGCTCTCTCCACTGCAAACTCAGAGGCTCGTGATTCCAGCATGTCCTTCTCTGAGCGCAAGGACCCATTCAGCTCTATTGATTCGGTCAGCTGTTTACGTAGCAAAACCACTTCTGATGTGAGCAGTGTTTTAGACTCCTCCACTGCCTCGAGTTGTGACTGTGGGACAAGGAATTTGTAAATGATAATACTGTAAGACTTTGAATGAAGGAATGGGTAGGAAAATACTGTACAATACGGTAAACAGAAAAAGGTTATGATGATGATGATGATCTTACAGGTACCACTATCATTTCTAGTTGGTCAAGTCCTCAAATATAAAGATGATGATGATAATTCTAAAACTCCACCTTTAATCCTTTTGCCATATTATAGAACTGTCCCATCATGGTATTTGTGACACAGTAGTTAACTTTTCATTAAAAAATGATGCTGGTGATGATTACTGTAAAATAGTCCAATTGCCAACTCTGTAACCAAAGTCAAGTTTTAAAACAGAATGATGATGATGAATTTAGACTAATTCAACTAGCTACCATTTCTGAAGTTAAAGTAAAATTTTCTTTTCTGTTAAAATTCTTCTTTATATTTTTAAGAGTTATAAGGTTATGATGATGATGATGTGCATGTGTCAGTGCATGTCTGTGTGCTTACATACATGCATGTGTGTGTGTATGTGTGTGTATTACCACCAACAAACCTTGTGCACAAAGTTGTCCTCTCCGCCATCCTTTTTCTTGAATGCCTCCTGGAGCCGCTCCACCTCCTTCTTCAGTTCCTCTGAGTACCAGCGCTCCTCCCGCAAGTTTGTTGACAGTTCTGTCAATTCCTCTCGTAGTGCTTCGAGACTGTGTCCACTTGTGTCTGCGTGAGAAAGAGGATACCGGTACTGTGAGTAAAATGTGATGGAAAGAAAGTGCGAATAAGCTGCAAAAAGGCGAAGGGAAAAGATGACTGAGCTCAAGGAGTGAAATGAGTAGGGGTAATACTATACAAAGGGAAGGAATAACTGAGAAGTTGAATGACTGGGGTTTGCGAGGTTAGTGTGTGCAAATAGTGAATGGGAAGAAGTGAAGTGGAGATGAAAGGACAATATTTGGGAAAGGTGAGGACTAGGGAATGGAGTGAAGGAAGAGGTAAATGGAGAAACAGGAGACATGGAAGAGGGATGACGAAATGATGAACATGGGGAGAAGAAAGAGTAAATGTGGCGAGATGATGGACTGAAGGATGGGAGAAGAAGGGAAGGAAGGATGGAAATTAAAGAGGTAAATTATGTGAGGGAGGCATGGGGAGAAGTGAGACCAGTGAGGAGGCACTGTGAAGGAGATATTCATAAGATTGAGGTATGTTAAAAATGAAGAAAAGGTGAGGAAGAGAAAAAGGTGAGAAGTGGTGGAGAGGAAAAATGAAACGAGAGAGAGGTGAGGGAGGGGAAAACATGGGATAAGCTGATGACAGCTGAAGGGGAGATGGGGGACTGAGGGAGAGATGGAGGAGGGAGAGGTAAAACTGTATTTGAGGGAGAGATGAGGTAGGAGAAACATGAGGGATAAGAAGGGAGTTACAGGAGAGGTGAAGGAGATGAGAGAAAAGGGTATCAATAGGACAATAACAGGATAGGAAGGGATGAGGGAGAGGCATATGCAAAAATGGGGAAAATAAAACAGCGACAAAATTAATGGAGTGACATATGAAAGAAAGGTGAAGAGAGTAAATGAAAGGTTAATCCCTTCAATATTGTGATGCATTTTCATAACACTCTTCCCATCTCCCTCTCTAGATGATTTTATTCAACTAGATACAGCATTCACTTATCTCTCCACTATCAGAGGTCTTTCCTAACCTGAATAAAACTGTTTGGTAGCGCCTGAGTAAAATATAAATTGTCACTGGTTGAGAGGTATATGAGGGAGGGGGGGGTGAGTTGGGGGGAGGGGAGTCAAATGGTGGGTGACAGAGTGACTTGGAGGCGTTTTGTCTGCGGCCACCCTTTGCGGGACTAGAGCGTCGGGCTATAGATAGATAGATAGACAATTTGTGCAACAAAGGTAAAAGAAGCAATGAAGAAAAAGAGCAGAAGCAGTAATGGACAAGTGAGGAAGAAGAGAGTGGGAGCGATGAAGACAAAATTAAGAGGTAATGGAAGTGACACAGAGAGGTGAGGAAGGGTAAGGGAAGTGAAACAAAACAGGATGAGATGAAGGAAGAGATGCAACAGTACTGTGAATGAGAGATGAGGGAGAAATGTGAGAAGAGGTTGGTTAGAGTATGGTGAGAAATGAGAGAAAAGTGAGGCAGGCATGATAGATGAAGGGAAGGGAAGAGTGCAACATAGGAAAACAGGATGTGAATGAGATATGGAAGAGAGAAACAATGTGAAAGGTTGGGTTTAGGGTAAGGTACGAGTTACAAGAGTGAGGAGAAGGATAAAGGAAAAAGAGAAAGGTGAGTCAACAAGGGTGAGGAACCTTATATGAAAGAGAGAGAGAGAGAGAGAGAGAGAGAGAGAGAGAGGGGGGGGGGAGAAGAGGAAGGTAAAACATGATATAAAGGAAAATGAGCTAATGGAGAAGGTAAGGCAGAGGGAAACAGACAGGGGTAGAGATAGGATGCAAGTGAAAGTTAGGTGAAAGGTGAAAGTGAGAAAATGAAAGAAGAAAGGACAGGGGAAAGGACAAGAATGGAAGAAAGAAAGAAAAGGCACTGGGGAGAGAGGAGAGGAAAATGGGTGAGGGAGAGACTGAAAAAAATAAAAGAAAAAAGAAAAAAAAAGAAGGGAGACAAAGAGGAGAGGGAAGGGAGTGGCAAGGGTGATGAGAAGGGAAAGGTGACATACGGAGAATAAGTCAAGGGTTAGTGGGATGCAAGAGAGGGAGAGAAAAGTTTAGAGGGTGAAGAGTGAGATAGAGAAATGGAACGAGAGCAAAAAGAAAGGGTGAAAGAGAGGGAGAGGGAGTAAAAAGGGGGATATGTGAATGGGAGTGTTAAAAATGAAAGAAGGAAACTGAAAGGTGAGCTAATGGAGAAAAACAGGTGAGATACAAATGATGGTATGGGGAGAAATGGGAAAAGGATAAGAGGGTAAGGGGAAATAAAGGGAGGGGGAGAGGGAAACATGGATGAAGGGGAGGAGGAGAGGGAGCTAAAGGGATAAGGAGGGGGAGGGGGAGATACAGGGATGGGGAGGAGGAAATATTGGGATAGGGAGGGGAAGGGGAGATATAGGGATGGGGGGAGGAAAGGGGAGATATAAGGATGGGGAGGGGGAAATATTGGGATGGGGAGGGGGGAGGGGAGATACAGGGATGGGGAGGGGGAATGGGAGATACAGAGATGGGGAGGAGGAAATGGAAATACAGGGATGAGGGGGAAGGGGAGATACCTGTATTAGGATAGGGAGGGGAGATAAGGGGGAAGGTGAGGAAAGATAAGAGGGAAGGAAGGGAAGACAGGAAGCAGAGGATGGGCAGATAAGGGACATGGAAGAGGAGGTAAAAGGGACGGGAAGGAGAAATATGGGGAACTGGAGGAAAGACAATGAGGAGGGAAGGGGTGGTAAGGGGAAAGGAGAGGAAAGATAATGGAGAGAGGGAGAAAATGACAAGGGTAGGGAGATTAAGGGGAGAGGAAGGGGGATATAGGAGATGAAACAGGGAATAAGAGAAAAGTGAATGAAAAGGTTAAGGGTGAGGGTGAGGCAAAAGTGGATAAATGAGGGAAGGATGGCTGAAAGAGGAGACACTGGTACGATGAAAAGGGTGAAAACAGAGTAGAAGAAACGAAGGCGTGGAATACTGAGAAAATGGGAGAAGTAAAAGGGAGGGAAAAGTAATGGAAAAGTTAAGGACTGGCAAGTGAGGAAAAACAAAGCAAACAGGAAAGAGTGAATATGAGAGAGAAAAAAAAGAATAGGCATACAAAGGAGGAGTGTGAGAAAAGTGTTTTAAAAAAAATGAAGAAGGAATGATAGAGAGAAAGGGGTAAGAGAACTGAGATACTGGAGGGCTGATATATTAGGGCACTAGATGGCCTGAAAACCAAAAGCCTAGAATTAATACACATAGAGCAGATTAAACAGGGCCGACAATGTTGCTCACACACTAGCTCCACTACCCAAGCCTATACACGGACCTTTCATACTGTGCACATTGGCGTAGTGCTTCTCCAGCTCCGGCTGTGAGTTGAGTCGAGCCTTGCAGACAGGACAGAGGTAGTTCGCGGATGGCTCAATGTGCTCAGCCTCATAGTGTTCTTGCAGCAGCTCTGGGGTGGGCAGGCGGAGGTAGCAGGTGGGGCACAGGAACCCTTCCACCCCCTCCCCCATGTCTGAACCCCCGTCCACTCGTTCATCACTCCCAGCAACCTGTGGGCCCACCTCACGCACACGCTCTCCCACCTGAAGACAGGACAAGGCAACAAATTATACATACTGTATGTCCTCACTTTACAATGCATTATCTGATTTTTTTTTTTTTTTTGCTATTATGTATGCAATAAATAATAGGAATATTCTATCAACTGCACCATCCCCTCTTCCCTAGATCTGATCACCCCATCCACTGATTCATCACCCAGAGCCATCTATGGGCCTATCTCCAGCACACACTCCCTTTTCTGGTGACACAAAGTGGTGATACAACCTGCACCTCTGAAACCATGTAAAAGTAAAGAAACAGAAGGGTAAGAGACAAATGAACAATGTGGAGGGACAAGGCCAAAGAGAATAATCAGTGACATGCATTTGAGACAGACCAACAAACAACCACCTCACTAGCTGAAGGATACATAGGAAATATTAGGTTTTAATTTGGCTAAGGTAACACCTGTGAATGAAATGTTAAATCCTATCCATATTAATCCTTTCAGTGGATGAAATATATTTAGTACAATACTTTTTGTGTCTCATACTAAACTGGTTTATTCAGTGGAGAAAAACCCCAACCAACTAATGAGAAGGTTAACAAATGAAACAACTGGCTTGACAAAGGTGAGTTACTGGCATACCTCTCTTAGGGGAGTGGGAAATGTTCCCCCAAGCTAGACCTTATTAGACCATATAGCCCTGCTAGGTGACAGGAGGATGCTACCCCTCCCAGTATGGCAGCTACCGGTCATGGCTCAAACTTATGACCCGCTGGTCCCCAGTCCGACACTCTACCACTGAGTCGCCCTGCCCCTCTCTACTTGGGGGGTAAAACTTGAGCAGTGAGTGACAGGCTTATTTCTGGGCTCCAGGGTGTTTTTTTTTTTTTTTTTTTTTTTTTTTTTTTTTTTTGTAAGAGAAATTTATGAGTACCTGGTACTCTATTTTGAATTGAAAGAATGGCCAGCTGGTGTGAGACATACAACTTCAGAATGAATATGGGGAACTATAGTAAGATGGTCTGGGCATAAGCAAACACTGCAAAGATAGGGGGCTAAATACAGCTAATGTATGAAAGTGATACCGGTATTCAGGATAATGTTGGAAGATGAAGACCCAATATGGAATCGAACAAATTTCAGTGAGGAATGGAAAAGTTGATGTTGGGTATCAAGTGAAGAATAAGAAGACTGATCTTGGACAAAAGAGCAAAAGAATGTTCAACATATTGCACTGAACTTAAACTGACGAAATGGTCATGGGAATATCACAACTCTCACAGAACAGACTCTTGCTACTTTTATCATATGACCATCTATAGTATATTACTATCATCACTCTCATTAATACTACCACCACTGACTTCACTACCTCCACCACCACTGTCACCACCACCATCACTATTACCATCCCCTCTCTATTTGGATAAAGTACAGTATCAGATTTATGTTTTTCATACCCTCCCTCTTCCTCACCTTGTTCATGAAACTTTTGAAGGAGTTCATGATGGCAGCCCTGTTGCACTTTCTGACACAAAACTATATTGGTATCCTGCAAAAAAGGAAATGAATAAATATAAATCAAATTAATCAGTATATAAGTGTAAAATTTTTTCTATCTATCTATCTATCTATTGCCAGACGCCTCAATCCCGTTTGGGGTGGCCACAAACAAATCGCCTCCAAGTCGCCCTGTCCCCCGCCATTTCACTCCCCTGCTCCCAACTCACACCCCCCTCTCTCATATACCTCTCCACCCCATCTCTCCATCTCATCCTCGGCCTCCCCCTCCCTCTTTCCCCCTCCACCTCACTCACATACACTCTCTTCATCAGTCTTTCACCCTCCATCCTCTCCACATGGCCAAACCACCTCAGTGTGTTCCTCATAACGCTTCCTATCACATCCACATCAACACCACAACGCTCCTTTATATCCTCATTCGTCAGCCTGTCTCTCCATGTGACTCCACAGGCTCCTCTTAAATAACTCATTTCCACGGCCCTCACTCTTGACTTGTGTCCTTCCAACAACGTCCAAGCTTCACTTCCGTACGTTAGAGTTGGTATCACAATACTGTCATGTAGTAACTTTTTCACTTCCATGCTCACTTCCCTGCTTCTTATCACTGCTTTCAAAGAACCGGCAACCTTTCTTCCCTGCTGAACCCTTTCAAGCACTTCACCCTCCAAACCTCCATCCTTACTCATCACACTACCCAAATACTTAAACGTACTCACATTTTCCAATTCCTCACCATCCAACCTCGCTGTACATTCACTGACTTCACCTCTCTCAAAGACCATCACTTTACTCTTCCCTACATTCACCTTTAGATTCCGTTTCTTACACACTCTCTCAAACTCATCCACCAAGCCTTGCAGCTCCCCTTCGTCTTCACTCAACAACACAGTATCATCTGCAAACAACAGTACAGGGAGTTTCCAAACACTATCCTCTCTCACCAGAGCCACTCCAACATCCACTACCCTACCTTGTACCTCTTTTATTACCCCATCCATGTACAGATTGAACAACCATGGAGACATGACACATCCCTGTTTCAACCCAACTTTCAAAGAGAAAAATTCACTTAGTTCACCATCCACACGCACTGCAGCCTTCGCACCATCGTACATACTCTTCACAGCATTCAACAACTTCCCATCTACTCCATATATTCTTAACACTTTCCACAATCCTCGTCCTATCCACCCTGTCATATGCTTTCTCCAAATCCATGAAAGCCGCATACAACTTCTTTCTTCCCTTCTCAAGAAACTTTTCCACTAAAGATCTGAGAATGAATATCTGATCTACACAACCTCTTCCCTTCCTAAAGCCTCCCTGTTCTTCTCCAACTAATTTCTCTGTTCTTTCTCTAACTCTGTCAATAAGTATCCTACCATACACTTTTCCTATTATACTAAGAAGACAAATGCCCCTATGATTACCACACACTTCTTTTTCCCCTTTTCCTTTGTACAAGGGAATAATTATACCTGACTTCCAATCCTCCGGGACTCTACCTTCCTCCCAGGCCAATCTGCACATCTTCCACATCCATTCTACTACTATCTCTCCCCCATGCTTCAGCATTTCACCACACACTCCATCAATTCCTGGGGCTTTCCCCGATTTAACTTTCTTCATTGCTTCCACAACTTCTATCCTACTGATTTCTTCCTGTCTTCTCACCTCCCTCCTTCTCCCAGCCATTCCCCAGCCCCTTATACTCGCATTACTTCCATCCTCTACGTTCAACAATTCCTTAAAGTGTTCTCTCCATCTGCTCACTTTTTCTCCCTTCTCCACTAGTAATCTACCATTTTTATCTTTCACTCCCCTGCTAACTTCACTTCCACCCTGTCTCACTCTTTTAACTTCTCTCCAGAACATTTTCTTACAGTCCCTCCACTTTACACTCAAATTCCTTCCAAATTCCTCATCCACTCTCTTCTTACTCTCTCTTACTAATCTTTTCACCTCTCTCTTCCTTTCCACATATAACTCTCTCTTCCGCTCTCAACTTCTTCCACGCCCTATTTCTCATCCATTCATTGTATGCTTTCTTCTTTTGTGCCACAGCCTGTTTCACCTCTTCAGTCCACCACGCCTGTTCCTTGCACCCCTTCCGTCTTCTCTTCCTTCCACACACCACATCACATGCTGCACATATTTCTTCTGTAAATATCTTACACATACCTTCCACGTCTCCCATCTGCTCCAGTTCATATCTGCCCAATCGTTCCTCCACTTCTCTCTTATACTCTGCCTTTTTCTCATCCTCTTGTAACCTTTCCACTCTCCTTGCAACTACTCCTTCCTCTCGTCTTTCCCTTCTTCTATTCCTCCATCTTACTTGCATCCTAATTCTGGCCACCACCAAGTAGTGGTCAGAAAGTCCACTCCCCCAACCTCTATACACTTTTGCATCCTTTACACATCTTTGCATCCTTTCATCTACACACACATAATCAATCATTGCCTTCCTTTCATTCAGTTCACCACCCACCCTTCTCATCACTCGCCATGTATACCTGTGGATCATTTTATGCCTGAAGAGGGTATTGGCTATCACCAACCCCCTCCCAGCACAAATGTCCACTAACGCACTCCCATTCTCATCTATCTCAGCAGGCACACCCCACTCACCAACTATTCCATCCACCTTCACATTACCAACTTTACCATTCATATCACCAATCAAAAACACTCTCTCATTCCTTCCAAACTTTTCCATGCACACTTCCACAATTGTCCAGAACTCTTCTCTCACTCTTCTAGCACGATCTTGCGTTGGCGCATACACACACACAATCGCCCACATTTGTATTCCAACTTTCAACTTTACCCACACAATCCTTGACCCAACTGATCCATACTGTCTTATGCTCCTCTTCCATCTTTTACTCACAACTATACACACTCCTTCCTTCGCCCTCTCATTCTCATCTACTCCTGCACAAATACCCCATCCATACTCCCATTCTCTCACACTTTCACCTCTCCATTTTGTTTCAGTTATTCCACATACATCCACTTTCGCATCCTCAAGCACCTGGACAATCTCTCTCTCTTTCACCTCATCATTCGCTCCTCTTACATTCCATGTACTCATTACCAAGTCCTTTGTCCGGTCCTGGGTCGTCATCGTTTGGTCAGTCCTTGTCCGAGGCTTCTTGTTTGTTTTTTTAGTTAGTTGTTTTCCGGGAAGGGGCACTAACCCTCCGCCAACCCTTTTAGTCGCCTTTTACGACAAGCAGGGATACTGGGGGAGTATTCTTGAAAACCCCTCTACCCCCACGAAAAAGGGAAAAAGAAGTGTGTAGTAATCACAGGGGCATTTGCCTTCTTGTGTAACAGGAAAAGTATATGCCAGGATACTTAGTGACAGAGTTAGGGAAATAAGAGAGGAATTAGTTGGAGATGAACAGGGAGGTTTTAGGATGGGAAGAGGTTGTGTAGATCAGATATTCATTCTTAGATCTTTAGTGGAAAAGTTTCTAGAGAAGGGAAAGAAGTTGTATGCAGCCTTCATGGATTTGGAGAAAGCATATGGCAGGGTGGATAGACAAGGACTGTGGAAAGTATTAAGAATATATGCAGTAGATGGGAAGTTGTTGAAGGCCGTGAAGAGTATATATGAGGGTGCAATGGCTGCAGTGCATGGGGATAGTGAACTGAGTGAATTTTTCTATTTGAAGGCTGGATTGAGACAAGGACATGTCATGTCTTCATGGTTGTTCAATCTGTATATGGATAGGGTTATAAAAGAGATACAAGGTAGGGCAGTGGATGCTGGAGTGGCCCTAGTGAGAGAGAGTAGTGTTTGGAAACTACCAGTACTGTTGTTTAAAGATGATACTGTGTTGTTAAGTGAAGACGAAGGGGAGCTTCAAGGCTTGATGGATGAGTTTGGGAAAGTGTGTAAGAAACGGAATCTAAAGGTGAATGTAGGGAAGAGTAAAGTGATGGTCTTCAAGAGAAGTGAAGTCAGTGAATGTACAGTGAGGCTGGATGAGGAGGAAATGGAAAATGTGAGAGTGTTTAAGTACTTGGGTAGTGTGATGAGTAAGGATGGAAGTTTAGAAAGTGAAGTGCTTGAAAAGGTACAATGGGCAAGAGAAGTTATTGGTTCCTTGAAAGCAGTGATAAGAAACAGGGAAGTGAACATGGAAGTGAAAAAGCTACTATATGAAAGTATTGTGATACCATCTCTAATCTATGGAAGTGAATCTTGGACCTTGTTAGAGGGACAGAAGTCAAGAGTGAGAGCAGTGGAAATGAGTTATTTGAGAGGAGCCTGTGGAGTCACATGGAGAGACAGACTGACAAATGAGGAAGTGAAGGATTGTTGTGGTGTGGATGTGGATGTGATAGGAAGCGTTAGGAGAAACACATTAAGGTGGTTTGGCCATGCAGAGAGGATGGAGAGTGAGAGACTGACAAGGAGAGTGTATGTGAGTGAGGTGGAGGGGGGGAGGGGAGAGGGAGGGGGGGGCTAAGGATGAGATGGAGTGATGCAGTGGAGAAGTATATGAGGGAGGGGGGTGTGAGCTGGGAGCAGGGCAATGAAATGGTGGGGGACAGGGCAACATGGAGGCAATTTGTTGTGGCCACCCCTTACAGGATTGAGGCGTCTGGCAATAGACAGATAGACAGAATACCGGTATACAAAAGTAGAAGGCAGATATATGATTCTGCCTGAAGGATACCATTAGCAGACACTACCAGTGATACAGTTACAGTTAAAGTTTAACGACTCAACAACCAGCATATAATTAGTTAACTACAGCCAAACCCATATTACCCTGAAAGGACCAGCAGGTTGGCTACTGTAGTCACAAACAATTCTGCCCAAAATATACCTGAACAAAGTTAACCAACCATTCCCAAACTAACAAATAATTATACATTCTCAAATACCGGCATCTGAATATCCAGAATATACAGATAGATACCACAAACCATACATGCCAGCATGTAAGTCAATCCGGCAATTCTGAGGTGCAATTCAGGTTTAGGTCTATATTCGCCAAATAAGTCGACCCCCAAAATAAGGCAGCACCATTGTTACAACGTGGTGTGCAAGCGATCACTGTTGCAAAACTGTTCGAAACGTATATCATCTCTATCCACGGAAAGCCCGCAGTAACTGGGTGTCAGAGTCACTGTCCTGAATAACCGTTACCCAGATGGTGTTTGTTTACATTCGTGGAAGGGCACACAGCACAGGATACTCCTCACATTTTAGACATTAATACCAGTAATTACCGGTAACCATGACTTGCTTTTATTAAACCTTTGTATCAGTTATATACAAAAATGAACCAGGCATGAGGTAGTACTGTATATAAAACTTGGATCTTTCATAAACGTTGCAATACAAGACTAGCATGACAGAATTAGGAGGCTACCGGTACTGTATGGCTGTAGGCCTGCTGATAGTGTCACTTCCCTCCACAACTTTATTTATTCTCTGCCATGTATCGACAGCTTTATGCTTGGACATTAGTCAACCCCTAGTTTTTGGGAGATTTTTTTATGCTTAAAATGTCGACTCATACGCCGGCATATAATCACAGTTTCCCATGTACCGGTCTTATTTTCTGGTGAACTACATAATACAAAAGTATTTATAAGTCATCAGCTCCAATTGATACAGTATTAGCTACCTGTATAAGTACAGTACATGGTAATACAGGAAAAATCAACTACTCAAACATACAGTATACTGGTTGGATTATCAGAGTATGCACCTACCTATTCTCCTGATAACAGGTTCAATCCCAGCCAGGAATGGACAATCATGAAAGGGCAATAATGTCCTTTCATGTGTTCTCACATGTGCACATCCTATAAAGGTTCACTTGATGCCATATAAAACTTTTCTCACTTAATGCAACCACCACACCATAAATTTTCTTATGCATTTTTTACCACAGGCAATACCCCAAAAGCCTTCAAAACCCGTATGGTAATGATATGTGAAGCACTGGGTGGAGACGGGTCACTTGTCCAGTGACAGAAAATGGAGTGCTTTAACTCTACTGTTCAACTGCCCTTCATAACCCAGAAAACACAGCTTATATATGTAACTTACAATAGAGCTGGCCACCCATGTCAGGTAAGTGCAAGCTGGTCACTACAATATGTACATTCACTCCAGAAAGTATCAGTGCACTGTGGATCCAATGCCAAATGGGATGATTTGACCATGTGGCAGTAACAGCCTGTTAATACCTGTATACATTATAACATTTACTGCTAACCTTACTCATTATGAAGGACACAAGAGGTATCTGATACAGCAATCATCTATCATCTAGGATGCCTGTGTTTGGGAGGACGGAACCACTATTTCCAGTTTCCATTGCTCCGTGTGTCATAATATGTATGGTAACACACATTCTGCACCGATACTTTCTGGAGTGAGTGTATGTACATACATAGGTTACTACCAGTGCTGCATACTGTATAGGTACAGTAAGTGTGGTTTGGCAAAAATGCACACTAATTCTCAACCAAACAGGCACTGCCTTTTCATATTTTCTGTTCACATGAGTCTTTCATAGGTTACTTATTATTAATCCTGGAATACCACAGCTACTGGGGATTTTTATAACTTACCTCTGAAAGCTATAAATGAGGATTTAGAATGCATAAATATGCCAGTTCCCAGCCATATTTAACGTTCCTAAGGCACATTTCAAAATTTGAAAGCTGGCTGTCGAATGCAAGTGATGCTAGGTTGGATTAGGTTTGATTTGGTTAGGGTTTTGTGTGCAGGTTTGGCTAAATCATTAAGTTTCCCATTGCTTTGACACAGGACACACTGACGCATCCAGTCGGAGTGGTAGCTATTAAACAACGAGGCCAGTCGGAGAGATCGTCAGTACCTGGCTGCTTCATTAGGTACCCCAAAATAGGTATATTTTGTCTCTTTCCAATAGTTTCTTTAGCTTACCAAGGCCACCCCAAAGCTAGTCTCGATGAGGTGGTCGGTTCAGGATCGAGGCAGTAAGCCTACGCTGGCTCATATATAGCCCCCCTACTTGCCTAATTAGCGGGTCAATTTTGGCCTTAAAACTGTTCACTGTATCGGCCATTACTGCTTCACTTGTCAGATTATTCCACTTGTCCACCACTCTACTTGAAAAGCAGAATTTCCTCACATTAAGTCATGGTCTTTGTTTGAAAATCTTGAGCAGGTTCCCTCTAGTTATTCCATGGTCCACAATGAAGAAGTCTTCTTTCTTTAATCCTTGTAAACCTTTCATTATCTTAAAAACTTCAATTAGGTCACTTCGTAGTCTCCTGATCTCCAGTGATATCAGTCCAGTTTTCTTCAATCTAATCTCATACGGATCTTCCTTTATAGGTACTATCATTCTTGTCATTCTTGTTTGCACCATTTCTATATTATCTACATCTTTCTGGTTGTAAGGTCTCCAAGCCTGCTGACAGTACTCTAAATGCGGCCTTACCAGAGACTTATATAAGCATACGATATTGGTTATATTCCTGTTGTCTACTGTTCTCTTGATAGTTCCCATAATTTGGTTAGCCTTGGCCACTATCTTGGCTACCTGGGTACTCTGACTCAGTGATCCATGAACCGTCACGCCTAGGTCTTGCTCATAATCCTCACTTGCAATTTCCTGTCCTCCTAATATACAGGACCTATGCATGATTTATATTCCCATGTCCAATGTGTAGACATTTACATTTATCCACATTGAACAGCATCTGCAATTCTTTAGACCACTGGTACATTTTATCCAAGTCATCCTGCACAGAACAAATTTCCTGTAATGTTGATGTCATACCAAAAATTTTGGTGTCATCATCAAATTTAAGCACCTGATTAGTAGTATCCATGTCAATGTCATTGATGTATATAATAAATTTCTTGCAGTCACAATGGAACAGTTAACTATCTGTGTTGCTTATGTCCCAAATTTACTTACGGTACCTTGAGATCGTGTTTGTTATAATACAGGTGGAAATGCCGTGTCCATTTGGCAAAGAATTACCAAATGCACATCATGTACAACACTGTATAAAACCAAGAATCTATGATATATTAAAAATTTTCTTATTTTACACAGCAGTCTTCAACCACCACTGCATTTGTAAACTAGATCGAAATCTATTATAATCCAAATTGGTAGTGCATCACAATTTCAAAGAAAGAATGCAAATAAATCCCAATTAATATATTCTAAAACTGGTAAACATGGAATAATTACTCTTTATTAAACTGAATGACTGGATGCTAAACCAACCATGACGGGGCAAAATGTTACATGCCAATTTAAATATTACGGTAACTAGAAAAAAATGCTGTTATCAAACCCTTCACAATGGCTTCTTTATATTCAAGAAGCAGTAAGGCACCTGAACTCGGAATAACAACTGATGTACACGTAATAATAATGACAGGTTGTCTAGATTTTATCATCAGGAAAAAGTGGGTGTACCTTAACAGCTTTTCCATTCCCGCACACGGTAATATTCTCTCGACCCTAAATACTTCTCAGATAAACCACATATGAACGAAACTGAACATAATAGGTCTTACTGAAATGAAGAAGGTTCTGTTCTTACATTATATTTAAAAAAGTTGTGGGCGAAACCGAAGAGGGAGGAGGCGGAGTGAATGGCTACTGAATATAAACAAACCTTCCCTTCTGATACTATTTAGATGACTCTCAAGCTCTCTTGGGAGGTATCTTCGCACAGACGAATATGGCAATCTTAACTTTCATGACGAGATTTATTCTGATTACCATATAACAGTGAATAAAATGTATATCATACTTTATATTCTTTATAAAGAGAAGCTGTATAATTATGTAATTTTCATAATTAGATGGTACCACTGAGACGTCTATAGCTAATATATCAGCTGCACTGAAGTGTTAATTTTACACACTCATACTCTAATTACCATACTTTTAAATATAGCCTATATATCCTGGTTAATGACTCCAGGGATTTAAATGGACACACGTATTTCCAGTAGGTCTCACATGGCATAAAGCCTTGCAGAAAGTCATGTGATTTATACGACTTTCTTTACTCTGCTTATGAAATTTTTACAAGAAAAATCAAACAGGTAGTAAAGTTATTAACATTAAATAAATGAACACTAGACCATTAAGAGTAACGATAGCAGCATCCTGTAAAATAGACTGAAATGGTTTGGTTAACCAAGAGGGTACAAACTGTTGATGTGTTAATGAAAGCATATAATCATGCAAGTAACCATATATTGTACTTTGCTTGGTACGATATCAGCTTCGAATTAATATCTGCATATATATCTAAAAATCACACATGATATTATTGCTTCAGAACAAAAGTAGAGAGGGAATTAATATTTGATGAGCATGGGACGATTAACAAAATTCCCGCATAAAGACTAATCACACCACCTCTCCATTAACCACACCCTATAGCTCGTTAGCCACAGCCCACAGCCTCATTCATTTAGGGTGAGAGAGGAGGAGCGAGGGCGAGGAGCGAGCTGTGGCGTTGTGTCCCCAGATGGTGGTTTTGTGCGCAGGTCTGTCGGCCATCTTGAACTCTGTGTAGCTTTGTCAGTGGTGGAAGGAGGAGGTTATCAGTCCAGCTTGGCTCATAATACCACTTTCATGGCTTTGGCTGGCTCAGGATTACAGTGCTCGGCGTGGCTAACATCTTCATTATACCTTAGTGAACCCGTGATGTAAATTGGGATATTATGTGAGAAAGTGTCCAACATTAAGTGATTTGGGAAGAGGACTCGGGGGCAGCCCACCTGGATTTTTTGGGCCAAATATTCAGTCTCCATTTTTGCTGTGGAAAAATGGGCTCCAGGAATATACCCAGTGATAAGGTAGGTTGATTTCCGCCTCGATTTGTGTGATACTTAAATTCCTTGTCTGTTTAAAAGGATGGACTTTAAATTTCATGAATTCTTTTGTTTACCTTACGTCAGAAAAGAGTAGCTTACATATGGATTAATTTATTTGGGGGTTTATTGACACAGGGAATTCTGTAAGAAGTCTTCTTTCGCACAGTCACAAATGGGATCTTATCTTCACTGTTTGGTGTTTTTATCGCAGATTAATCAGTGATTTCTTATCTCGTCTTATCTCTTAAACGTTTAATCAGCTTGACATTAGTTTTTATTGTCATTATCATTAACATGTATTTGTATGTATGACCATTGATTTTATCGTGGGTTGAAAGTTAGCAGAATCAGTTATTTACTTCGGTGTTTAGTGTGGTACACATCGATTATCGTCTTACACAAAGTGCTCAGTTGAATTCTTTGTTTCTATTTTCATGACATTTGCAATACATTGTGCCTTATTATTATTATTTTTTTTTTTTTTAACCATTGAATGCCTTATTGATCTGCTTAGTCTAGCTGTACATTTTGTTCAAATAAACACGTGACTACTGCACGATTCTGAATTGCAAATGTAATTAGATTAAAAGTATGGTAGGCTACATTACTACTTCATGGTAGTTACCAGATTTGAGCTAAAATATGTGAACAGACTGAGTGTAAGCTGGTATTTACTGTAGCCCTAAGTTTCTTTCATTTTAAGGTTTCCCTTCTGGCCTGATGTTCAAAAGTAGATTAATAGCCTACTATGAAAAAAAATCAGGCTTATTACTTGAAGTACGGTATTTTAACTTCTTGCATGTTCTTTGTGTATCTATTAAAATACATTTTCTTTTTACTTGATGTAGTGCTGCCTACTCCTTCCTTAGCCTTTATGATTCTTTTTCTGTGCCTGTGCTCCTCTCTTCCTATTTCTCCCATCTTTCCTGTCACTTCTTATTGCTTTTCTTTCCTTTACAGGTGGCTTTACATTGAGTGACAAGCCTAATGGTTTCCTGTAAGCCAAGAAACCATTTACAACGCTGGGTGGTAACCATATAACCAAACCATACGTGCTCCCTACGTGTCAACAAGTGGGTTAGTGGAGGGTTAGTGCCCCTCCCCGTAAAACAACTAACTCAAAGTCAAATGGCTACCCCTTATGGGATTATGGCGTCTGGCAGTAGATAGATAGATAGATTTAAACCTAGGCCCATTATGATCCTAAGATCACTATGATTGGAGCATAATATCAGGAATTGTAATTGTTTAAAACTAGCTTAAGATCCTATAATTTTAACCCAGTGATACTTGCATTAGCCTAATCACTTTTCAGATAGTTACCTTAACTGGGCAGTGTAACTGAACATAGTTTTATTACATCAGTTGAAGTACATAAAGATTTTTCAAAGAGAGGAGAACTTAGGTAGATGGGCAGTCACATGATTGTATCCTCATAGGCTGTGATATGTCTATAACCAGAATTACTCTAGACGATTCACAATAGTGGACTGTACATAAGATTCAGTTAAAGTAGCTACATAAACAAAAGGTGGACAACAATTGTGTGATTGCCTTGGTAGCAGTGGAATTGTTAATGAATATTATTAGCATCATATTTCAGTATTAGCCCTCTTCATTACAGGTATCTGTATCAGTCTGTATCTATCTTTCCATATACTGTACGGTGCCATATATAGTATACACAGGTATATATATATATATATATATATATATATATATATATATATATATATATATATGTGTGTGTGTGTGTGTGTGTGTGTGTGTGTGTGTGTGAAAAATGTTAAGATAAATTGAACATTCTAGTCCTTATAAGCCATAATATACACGAAATTCACGATATGATTAAATATTTAAACCATATACCCTAGTTTGAGAGAGGATATTATTAAGAGACTGAAAGTGTAACTCAAGGTAGTATCAGTTATCTGTACATACGAAGAAGGTAGCTTATTTTACGAATAAGACATAAGCAGAAACAAGTATTTTTCAGGACAAACTGTCATACAATCTGAAACATGTAAGCCCACGCAAATTACGTACGGTAATTTCTTCGAGGTACCTCAGGCAGAAATACCCATTTCTGAACGTATTGGTCAGATAGGCAACCAGTAAGCTTAAATATCATGTGTAATTGGAAATACTGGTAGTAGCCTATATACAGTATACATTGTCAAGATAACTTGCTAAGATATAGCCTATATCGGTACTTTTTCCGGATAAACAGGTAGCTAGCATATAGCTTTTATTGTACTTGTCACATGATTGATTGTTAGTAAAATAGACTTAAATGCGTATTGCAAGATGAACGTAGCTAAATAGGACTAAAGTTTGATAGCTACTCGGTACCTACCGTACCCACGGGTACGGTACACATTTGAGGATAAATTGTTTGCATTTGAAAATTACGACAGATGCGACCGGTACCGTACTTGAGATTCGTGTTGATAGGCTGATGTATTATGAAAATATTATGTTTCGGGAGCCTGAAATAGCCTTTAGAAATGGGTAGGACAAAAAAAGCTGTGGCTAACAAAATTGTTTTACTTCTGGTTGCTTGCAGTAGTGTAGTTAGTTTGAAGAAAGACAGGAAAGAAAAGGATACTCACAGGAATTGAAGTTGCATAAGGACGTGGACGTACTAGTTGTGGGGGTCGGGGGGGGGCGCCCCTCCAGGACTAGGAAAATTAGTTTTTCAGGATAAAAGCTGATATTTCAGGGCAGATTCTTGTGATGGTGTACGACACTGGTACCTTTGAAAGGAATTATGGTTAAAGCTATTCAGATCCATGCATGAGAGTAAAATTATTTCACTTTTCGTTTTTTTTTTTTCTAATACGGTACGTATTCATTACTCACTATCAGCTTTCATTTGAAGTCAGTTTTGAGCGTGAGATGTTAAGCATATTAATTACACAAATTATTTTTTATAGTTATTATTTGGAGATCAGGGCAACTTGGATCATTTTCAGGGCAAACCCCTCCTGCCTCGTAGTGAAATGCCTTCCCGTACGAGGCCCGGAATAGTAAGAGTTTGTGCATAATGGGCACGATATATTTAGGCAGTTTTTCCGTGATACTGTACTGTTTGAAGTTGTGTATTTTCATTAATTATTTTCTACAGCGTGTTTAGGCTTGTGTACTGTATTATGACAATAATAATTTCACTAGATTTAGACTTTGTGACTGATGAATTGTTGATAGGTATTAATACCATTAGGCTACTGTGATCTGATGTGGTTTATTTAGTGCATACCTGGCCGAAGTACCGAAGTTCATGTTACGTATGGTATATTCTACGAAATTTGACGTAAAAAGCAGTAGTCCCATCCTACTGAACATAAAGTACCGGTATCAGAGGAACAGCCAGTGTTAATGACTGACATGCTTGAGTTTAAGTATTGCTTTGATTTATTAATGAGCATGAAGCATATATATATATATATATATATATATATATATATATATATATATACACACACACACACACACACACACGGTAGGCTATACACAATATATATAAAGTAGCTATGTTGGTATTTGTCAGAGTTTGTCAAATGAGCCTACGGGTTTCCAAATTTTATTAGTTCATCTAATATGTATGACACCAGTATAATTCCACTTGTGTAAATGTATCGTCAGATAATGTGTGAACCAAAAGATGAAAAAAAAAAAAAATGCCAGTTGGTACCGGTAGCTATTCAACTTGCTGAACAGCATAGGTTATGACTAAACTTGACGTTGACTGTTTACTGGTTGATTTTGTAGGCAGAACCTTTGATTTCGGGGGATTTTGGAAGGGAGAACCTTGTGATTTCGTCTTTTTTTTTTATGAAAAAAAAAAAAAAACGGGATATTTTCAGTGCTGTACCGTAGGCGGTGGAAATGCTAGGTCGGCAACCGTAAACACAGGAGTATAGATATATCAGCATGACTACGGCAGAGTAGTGCTTTCGCTAATTGTCGATAGTTTATAGACCAGCGCAAAAGAAGTTTCTGCAGTGCTTGGCCGGGAAGATGAGCCAAAGAAATCCAGGCTGCGCATATTAAATTAAGCTGTTGATTTAGGCAAAAAAATACTGCTGTCACATCTGTAACGAAAGAAAGAGCCGTAAAGGTTAGACCACCGTAATTGTTTGTTCAGAAATGTACAGCGTAGCGGGTGAAAAAAAAAAAATACCGTACTGGTACTTTGTTGTGTAATATTTCCTTGTGTGTTGCAAGCAACATTTTTTTTTTTTTTCCGAAGGTGTTCCTTGTGTGAGGAAATGTATAACGAAATTCACACGCTGATACTGTAACCATGTTGGTATTGTTTCGCCCATCACTTTTAACAGGCTCCTTTGTGTCAGTATTGCTAGGATAAGATTTAGCTCTTGGTTGTTGAAGTTTGCGGGTTAGTGAAAATGGGGATGTAAACATATGGGTTGCTTATGACCTCCATGATTCACCTTTGTAAAGACCGGTAGTAGTTCTTGCGCTAGATCAATCATACGCAGTAATTATAGCGCATCATTGTTGAAAATTGCTGGTTAATTAGCGACAAAAGCGGGTGCACGGTAACTTATAAATATAGGGACACATTATGGTCGTCTACCTATTTGTGTAAATAAAAATGGTTGAAATGCGAAAGCTAACACCACATTGTAGCCTAGTTCGATGTATATCGTAAATATGAATGGATTTTTTTTTTTTTTTTTCCATAGTGCCATACATTTTTGCAGTATTTCCGACCTTGTCTTCGCCAGAGAGAGAGAGAGAGAGAGAGAGAGAGAGAGAGAGAGAGAGAGACACACACACACACACACACACACACACACACACACACACACACACACAGAATTTGCATTTGTTAGTAAAGGAAGCGTAGAAGTTGAAAAAATTGCTTACGCAGATAAACCTGAGCTATTTTTTGTTGGGATAAATACGAGCTGGTACCGGAATATGAGAAACGAAAAATCCAGTTACACAGATAATAAGAATGCTGAGAGAGAGCGAGAGAGAGAGAGAGAGAGAGAGAGAGAGTTTAAAATTACAGTATTGATATATGGGTACCATTTGTGAGAATGTGATTAAAAACCAGCTACCGGTAGCAGTGTAAGACAGAAGTATTTCGGAGAGAGAGAGAGAGAGAGAGAGAGAGAGAGAGAGAGAATTTAAAATTATTGATAAATGGGTACCATTTGTGAAAAAAATAATGTGATTAAAAACCAGCTTCCGGTAGCAGTGTAAGATAGAAGTATTTCGGAGAGAGAGAGAGACGCTAGCTTCCGGCGTCGTGAGTCATCTTCGTGAGTCAGTTGCCTAGTGACTCATTTTGCCTGACTATCGACGTTTCTTGACCAGTTCCAGGAGAGAGAGAGAGAGAGAGTTTTATAAGACTACGATTTATGAGTAGGACGCTTAGGCTACGGCGGTGATGGTGGTACCGTACTGATGTAGATAGTGGTGATGGCTAATTGATGGGGTTGTGGTGTTAATGTTAGGCGGATGTGGTAGTGATAATGACAGAGGATGCATGTTAGTGATAATTGTGAAGGTGATGGTGATAATAATTTGTGGTGATAGTGTTAGTAGTTTTTAAGGATAATTCGATACAGTTATAGTCTTAGTGATGATACTGCAGTGATGGGAAAGTGGCAAGTGATGATAGCCAATAACATTTCTGTCTTAAGGCCTAGGCCACCCGATGGACCACACAGTCCGTTCCCAGAGACCCAGCAGCCCTTCCACTTAGAAAGCACCACACAACTGTTGATAGTGATGAAGGCCATTTTGCCTTTATTTATGGAGAAGCTACTCTAGGTTCCAAGAAGTGACATTTAGGCTACCCTACCTTCCCTCTTTACTTTTTTAACACGTGATCTTTAAGCCTACACGCAGCTGCATATGGATTCTCCTTAGTGTGTAAAAAGATACAACTTTCCTTAGGATACCGATACCGGTACCGTATAGGCTACTAACGATGTTCTTATTGCAATAGTATGGTAATCATTCAAAACAAGAAGCGGTGCCAAGGCACAGCAAACCCGTCTCCGGCAGTCATTTTAGTGCTTACCTATAAACGCAACAGGTTATTTAGTCAAAGATGTCACAAAAATTTGGAGTAAATCGGGTGAAAATTGACGATTTTATGCCCACTCGACATTGTAGGCCCGACCCACCTGTTATTGACACTCCTACCGCTAGCTGGGGGGTGACTCCCCTAATGTAATGAGACATGCTGGAGGATGCAGATTTGAAAGAGGCACCTTTAGGTTTTGGTTTCATGTCGATATGACGAATTTGGAAGGCGATATGGCGATACGATTTTTACCCGTCCCCGATTTTTTTTTTTTTTTTTTTTTTACATTTTTTTGGGGGGCCCTACAGCCTGGGCCTTGGCCCAATTTGGCCCAAAATTTAATCAGGTAAACAAAAGGTCTTATCCCATCATCCCTGTAATTTTAGTCAAAATCGCACCAATAGTTTTCGCGTAAAGTTAACAGGGACAGACACAGAAACAAATAGCCAAACGGAGTGAAAACAATACCTGTCGCCGAGCTTCTCCGGGACGGGGACGGGTAACAATTATATTTATGTTCACTTTGTACCGTATGCAGATATCGGCCATCATCGTCATATCTTGAATAGTTACGGTATATTTAGCCTAGTGTATTATTCAGCCTTCAAACAGTTTACGGTACAGAATATTTTTGATGTCATTTGAATTCTTCCTCTGTTTTATTAGTCTTATCTGTACTGGTATCTGGTAGTTTTCTTCAACCTTACACATGATTATTCATTTAATATAAACCATCTCGTGTTTATTCTTTAAGAATAAAGTATTGATAGATACGGTACCTACTGTACATACCGGTAACTGATGCAGTCAGTGCCTACATCCGTATATGGTTCATTAATTTATTAACCTGTTTAGCTTGCATAGCTTCTGTGTTTACCCTTTGTACTTTAACTTGGCCTAAATTTACCGTCTCTTCATCTTCAGTACTGCGCTGTAACAGTAGATTAACACTAGATTTTGATACTAGTAACGAAGTACTATGGAAAGGGAGTGAAGCCGTGACACTGACTTTTTCTGCCCCAAATTGACGTAATAAAAGACTCTGCAAAAGGACGAACACCAAGGTCAAAGTAAAAGAACAGTAGTAGCCTACCTTACCCTATTTGTTGTCTGCATTAATTAAATATGGTATCCTTCCTCTAATCTGGCGTACACTATCTCCCACCACTTAACGCCCTTCCATTGTTATTGGAAAAATGTAAGTAATGGCATTCAAACTATTTTGTGTACTGTATGGGCATTAGCCTACTATTTATAGGTCGAGGGCGTACCGGTACTTATATTATTTAGTTAGGCACGGTACCGTAGCCAGGATACTTTTATGTTGGCTCCCTCGCATTTGAGTAAAGGCACATAGCCTACAGTATCCTTCAGCATACTTCGTCTCAGCTCTCTCACTATATAGGCTGCAGCTTATCAGTGCAAGAGAGTTTTGTATCATTTGACGTTAACCAACGTAAGCTTTAAAAATCTTCACAAGGAGTATATATATAATTGTTACGAAGTGCGTTTATAATTAAAATTAGGCCTTAGGTTGTATTGTGTGCTTGTAGCTTTGCTATGTACTGTTGTTTTAAATTCTGTCGTATAACCTAACTGGCCTGTTTACCTTTAATGCAACCCATCTGCCTTCATGTACGGTAGCTAGCATAGGCAATACGTAAACCCATTGTTCTCTCCACTGTATCCTTTTGTCTCTTTCTTGGTATCCCGTTCTCATTCATTAACCTTTTCGCTATGGTTAATGTTCTGAGAGATTATGTTCAGGCAAGTACCAGGTGATGTGAATTCAGCTAAGATGAATAAACAGTACTCAGATAGACAAACAACCGAATCTCGTGTAGTGTAATCTTTTCTATCGTATTGGTAGGCCTACATCTAGGAATTTTATGCAGGCTGACACCAAAAGATTTAATTTAGCTGTTGGAAATATTGTTAGTCCAAGGATTAATTGTGCTTGGAGTTAGGCTATACGACATCCGGTAGACTGAATTTTTTTTTGTTTTGATGTTTTTTCTTTCGCGCTTCCTGTGCTTTCCCACCCTTAAAATCTTTTCAGGTTCGTTCTCATCGTGTCATATGGAAGTAGTGGATATTCCAGGCCTGTGTTATGAGAGAAACTTTTCCATGCCTTCTTAGTTTTTAATAAGACAACGTTGAAAATCCTTATGCTTTCTTGGTGTGTCTACTATATGGGGATTTCAGTACCGGTACCGTATTTATTTCGAATTCCTGTTATGATTCTCTCTCTCTCTCTCTCTCTCTCTCTCTCTCTCTCTCTCTCTCTCTCTCTCTCTCTCTCTCTCTCTCTCTCTCTCTCTCATGGTATTTATTCGTGTAAGGTTTCATTATTTTTGTTGTAACAGGCTACAAGCTTGCTACCTATATAGGCTATACCTTATAGTGAGTCAGACTGGCAAGCTAATACGGCTGTATTGTGACCGGGTGGCATATAGTGACATTTGGCTGAGCTTCACAACAAGGGGCCGGTGTAGATATTTGACCAGCTCTATAACTTTGTTCTTTGGTAGTATGTTTGCCGTGTTCTTTGGTAGTCTGTTTGCCGAACCGTTGAGTTTGTAGATAGTATGGATGTTACTGAGTGAAGTGAGGTCAGATCGGTGGTTTTATTAGTGCCTGTATCCACATAGGCTAACCACTTTATTTGGCCAGAGACCTCATTGGGGTGAACTTTATTCCAGAATGACGATTATAGCCAGCTGGACTCATCTAGGTTACGTATGGCAACATATTGATTAAGGTTCGCTATTGGTACCCCTTTTTTTAGCTTACCGTATATACTTAGTATGTATATATATATATATATATATATATATATATATATATATATATATATATATATATATTCATCATCCAATCCTACATTGCCCCATGAGGAGCGTAGGAGCCCGGGGCTAGGCAGTTGGTTCCGACATTTAAGATGAGTGACCAGCCTCACTCATCCCTGAGTGGCATTACATGAGCAGTCAACCCCAACCACCCCTTGGATATAAACCTTCACCAGCTCAATCCGACTGGAGTGCAGTAATTACCCACTAAACCACCAGGTGCCAAAATTTGGTTATATGGTTACCACCCAGCTTAATAAATGGTTTCCTGGGGTTCAGGAAACCATTTGGCTTGTCACTCAGTGTAGAGTCACCCACAGGCAGAAGGAAGAGGAAAGAATGAAGGAAAGAAAGATAGAAGAGGGAGCGTAAAGTCACCCGTAGGCAGAAGGACAAGGAAAGAATGAAGGAAAGACAGATGGAGGAGAGGAAAGGGCAGACACCCGACAGCAGCACTCCATCGAGTGAGTGGATGGTGAGCGCCCCCACCTACCACTAATACATACATACATACATACATACATATATATATATATATATATATATATATATATATATATATATATATATATATACACAGTATATATATGTACGGTATATAGGTAGGCCTATCAGATAAGGGTACCTTTATAGCTTTAATGGTTTCGTGGAGAAGAATCGAAAGAAGATGTTTTTGTGATACCTATTAACAATAAAAATGCACCATTGTTTCCATTTACTGTTGCATGTTCTTTGACCTTCCTACCTGCAACAAATGGTCTATTGTTTTCATGTGAATAAAAATGTTTAAACAATCTTAATGAATGTGATTGTATCCCAGATCATAAAATGAACTCTGTGGGCAAATACTGTATGCGGTAGCATGAATAATTTCAAGTTTTATTGGTCCATAAGTTGAAAGTAACTAACTAACGCTGACACCTAGTGCATCTTAATATGTTACAATGCCATATTCTTGGCTTGTCACTGCTTCTATAATGATCCTTTTGGCGTACTCTCCTCATTCTATTTATATACGTTTGCGTTTAGCTTCGTTCATCCACTGGTTTGGCTGGTGTATAGGCTATGCTTGAAAGTAGGTAGGCATACGGTTAAGTCGTTGCATGTAGAGTTTTGCTTAGGTCTCATCCTGAGGTACCTTGTGGGTTTTCGCTATACTGCTTTTACATAACCTGACCTAGAATTGCCCTCTCTCCATCTTCAGAACAGGGTTGTAAAAACAGATTAACACTAAAATGTGGTGGGAAGGATTCAGAGCCCTAGTATCGTCTTTCCTCCAGTGACCTGTGAAGTAAGCTGCAAAAGAACGAAAATCTGGGCCAGGTTAGGGTGAAAAGAGTATAGAACTTAACAGTCTCACGCTCCTTATCACAAGTGTGGATAGATATTCACCAGATTCTTAACCTGTCTGGATTCATGTGAGGTTTGGCATAGGTGAGTTCTGGAGATAGCTTAGGCTAAATGGATTTTTGCATCAGTTCAATGCCATCGTTTTACGGAGATGTTAGAAGACAAGGATGTGGGAAGGAAAGCAGGAAAACATACAAGTAAAGTGTAAGGAAAGGGAGAGGGGAAGAAGATGATAATGTTAATGATGATGATGATCATCATCATTAGCTACTGTAGTTGGTTTTATTATTTTTTTTAAAATTGTGGAACCTTTAGGCTAATAGGCATAATGAAAAAAAAAACTTGAAAACTGGACATTGGAAAGCTACCGTATACTTTGTTTGTGGTGTTTTATAGCCAGACCCTAAAACAAGACAACCACGAGTTTATAGAGCCAGATCTCTCTCCAGTACTGACTCTCTCTCAATCCCCTGACGTCCGTATTACATATATATGTATTTATTCTGGCTCCTATATATTTTTTTACTGATTGATTTGTGTTCTCTTTATTTATATAATTTATTCGTTCTTCCTCCCATTTATTTCTTTATTACTTTCTTTTGCACCTTCTACTTTTTTTAACTTAAAAAGCTTTAGCATTGAAAGGGTTGGTGAAAGCAATAGGTAGCTAGCTACGTAACATTGTAAATTCGGAAAATCCCTGAGACAGAAAAAAATCGTTTGTTGATGGCAAAAATAACACAGAGGACGTCATTTTTATCTGAGTTTGTCAGTCTTAAAATACATGTTAAAATATATATATATAGAAATGTGGCTTACATTCTGACCCGTGGTAAAAATAGCCCTTTTATGAGATTTGTGCTAAAATTAATGTAGCTGGCTGGTATCAATGAACAGGTAAAAATAATCCAGTAATCATGTGGTGCGGTATGTAAAAAAGGTAAAAAAAAATGTGGAGACGACGAATATAAAAAAAAGTTTGGAAAATTTCAGTTCCGAACCAGAATACATATACCGGTACTAGATTAGATGATAGATAGTTGGAGGAAATTTTGTCTCGAACGTCAATTAGGCTACGTTTGTTCTTATTTTAAAATTTAGCTACCGGTACAGGTTGTTATTCCATGTAAACCTGCATTTATCGTAACGCATGAACGTCATTTCAATTCATTCCTCTGTCACTTACATGATGACGTGAAATTTGTGATACATAAATAGCTAGTCGCTTTAGGTTATTGGACTGTCCATTTTCTGGGTAATATGGTATAGCCTAACTTTAGCCTATGTTGTTAGGCTTGGATATGATGATGTTCCGGCAAATACGGGAGGGAAAATAAAATGGTAAGTGATATTGACCTCTTTATTACGATATATTTTTGTTGTACATATATAATGAGATACTACCAGACAATTTTATTCAACGTAAAAGAGATGCCTTGTATGCTGTATCTAACCTAACCTAACCTAACCTAACCTAACCTTTGCGGCAGAAAAAAAAGTCGTGTGGAAATTATGGTACAAAATTATAATAAATACACCTTCCTATTTGACTGTGATACCTGTACAGAGGGTGTGGGCGGAAGGAAGTGTGGTTGGCATCACCTGAACACATTTTTATATATTTTTTGATTTTTTTTTTTTACAATGTTTTTGTGAAGGGAACAGGTTGGAGCGGATATTGGCATTTTTGTTTGTATTATTATTATTTTTTTAGGGGGGAGCTTCTTGTCGGAAATTATGAACTCGTGTGCGTGTGTGTGTGTGTGTGTGTGTGTGTGTGTGTGTGTGTGTGTGTAACGGGTGGGTCTGGGCGTTGTCGGGCTGGGAGGTGAAGAAACTACCTCGGACGTGACAGTTACCCGCCCGACCGTCAGCTGTTGCGGTGAGAGAGAGAGAGACAGACAGACAGACAGAGACAGAGAGAGAGAGAACATTTCCTTATGCCCTTCCACATTAGGCCGCTGTTGTGAGGGAGAGAATATATTATCGGAAGCCCTTTTTGGGGAGAGAGAGAGAGAGAGAGAGAGAGAGAATGCCTGTGCGTGTTCATCCTCCAATCTCCCTCTCTCCTCCTTAGTCCTCCCACTAGGTCTCTCTCTCTCTCTCTCCAGTACAGTCGCCGAGCTACTGCCTGTATTAATTTTGCTGTATTAGTGTTTATTATTATTATCGCTGTTTTCGTCACAATGAGCCCCTTTACTGCGAGACGTTTGACCATATCAGTTTGGATATGCCATTCGGTAGAATAAATAAAATCGACGTAATTCTGCTGACGGGGTGAACGTTTTTTTACCCCTTCATTACGAGAGACCTTCACGTAACTCCTTCTCTGCATTGACACTTCGTTTTTAATGTATTCAGGCAAACTCAAGACGATTTTCTTAAGCTTGAAATACCTGCCACTGAAGCAACTTGATTCTCTTCACTACACTGACGATTTTTCAGATATACCATCAGACCATTTAATTAGCCAGAGGTAGCTGTCATGGAGGCTTGTGTTAGTTCGGAGGTTGTAAAAATGAAATGAAAGACAATGGTAGGGATGAAGGAAGCCATGCTGTCATCTTGGCGGAGATTTGGAGGACACGAATCAGAGGAGAGGAAAATTATAGGTTTGTCGTACCCCTCCCCCTCCCCTCCTCAGGCGGTCTTCTCTTGTGCCATCAGAGTGACAAGACTGCTTGTGTACCCCAGTGCTCAGGGGTAGGGTTGCCACATCACTGATCTACGGTACCGGTATATAAGTTTTAAGGGAGGGCTGCAAAATTTTGGACGTTATAATAACGTGTTATAGCAAGTTCTTAGTTTTACACACACACACACACACACACACACACACACACACACACACACATACTATATATATATATATATATATATATATATATATATATATATATATATATATATATATAATGCTTACAAACATTCAATAAGATTTGAATGAATTAATGAATACATGTCATTGACTATGGATATGTATAATATAGTGCGTTTACTTACTAGTCTGCGAAGAGACTAGTCCTCAGCTGTGTCCCAGCCAGCACTGCTGGTGTCAGTCATATGTAATCTGAGTGGTGGTGGTGAAATCGTTCTCTTACCTTTATAGTAATGAATAACTGTTCAAAAGGTAAGAAAACAAGCAGTTTTCTCAAGCATATCTGTGTCCAATTTTCTCATGAATAGCGACAGGATATGTTGAGGAGGACCTGTATGAAAGTGAAGTCAGCATAACAGGCATAACGGTACCGGTAACAGTTCTCTCGCCCAGACAGCGTGGTTCCTTGTTCGGCTTGTTTATTTCCCGTTCAGTTTTCGACCGTCTGCTGGTCGTGATCCCTAAACTCTTACGGTACACATTTACCTAAAGGAGCATTCGCTACAAAAAAAGAAAGAAAGAAAGAAAGAAAATGGCAATTTCCACTTAATTTCGTATTTCATCATTATGTAAGACATCGAGAGCCGCAATAAAGGAACCAGAGCTGGCCGCAGATTGTACAACCCTGGTGTATGCTGTGTGTGTGTGTGTGTGTGTGTGTGTGTGTGTGTGTGTGTGTGTGTGTGTGTGTGTACACAAGGGGTGAGTGTACCGCCAAGCTCATTGTGCCGTTCTCACGGCTAGGCTACCGTCCTTTCTTCCTTCCTTTACTTCCTCCTTCACACTTCCTTTCCCTCCCTCTTCTACCTTCCTTTTCCTTTCTTCCGTCTTTCTCAGCCTGCCCGTTTCCTCGCTTCCATTTTTCTCAGCTTACCTTTTTCTCATTCTCCTCTTTAATTCCTCTCGCCTCCCATTCCTGCATTCCTCTCTCACACACCCATATATCCTTTCTTCCTTCATTTCATCCCTCCCCTCCATAAACTCCTTCTTCCTGCTCTTATACACTTATTTTTTCATTCCTTCACTCATTCCTTCATTCAGTCATTCACAGTATTACCTTCCCTCCCAACATTTATTGCTACCTTGACTCCTTCCCTTATACCTTCCTCCGTCCTCCTTGCCCCCTTCCTTCTTTCCTTCCCTCCTTTTCACCATTCTTTTCTCCCTTCCTCCCATTCCTCCCTCCCTCCCTCCCTTCCTTCCTTTCTTCCTTCCTTCCTTCCCTCCTTCCTTCCTTCCCTCCCATTTTCTCCTTTGTCTCCATTTCTCTCCTGTCATTTTACTTGCATTATTCAGACAAATGGGAACTAAATTTATATACAGATAAAATTTTTTGTTGATTATGTAAGGAGGGAAGGGGAAGGAAGAGAGAGAGGGAGGAAGGAAGGAAAGGAAAGGATGGATGGAGGAAGGCAGGATTAAGGGAGTGGAGCTGGAGACGAGGAAGAAGGGAGAGAGGGAAGGAAGAGAGGGAAAAAAGAAGTCGGTACGGAATGAAGAAAGGAAATTGTGTGTGTGTGTGTGTGTGTGTGTGAGAGAGAGAGAGAGAGAGAGTCCGAAATAGAGTGAGAAAGAGAACTAGCTCATTCCCTTTATGCCCGTCTAAATTTACGCACTACAAAGGGACAGAGAGAGAGCGGGAAGGAAGAAGGATGGGAGGGAGGAAAGGAGAGAAGGATGACAGAGAATAAGGGAAGGAGAGAGAGGAGGGAGGGAGGGAGGATAGGAAGTTGAGAGCGAGGCACGAAATGAGAGAAGGATGGGGCGGATAACAGATGGAAGGAAGGATGGGAGGGAGGGAGGAGAAGGGAAGAACGAAGTAGTTTGAGGGGGAAAAGGAATGAGTTAAGAATTATGCGTATAAAATGAATTAAACTAGTGAATTACCTTAAGCATGAACGCGTTACAGAATACAGGAATGAACGAAGGAATGGAGAACGTGAAATACTGTTGGATTGAAAAGCTACAGATTATTG
>NC_137010.1:7383649-7423649 GCF_032717465.1 Coenobita brevimanus
TTATTTAGCAAGAATTTGTGTGATAGTAAGTTGTTAGTAAAAGATAGCCAACCTGTCACCGCTTTAAGACAAGTGGTGGCCTTCGTGTGCACAGTGTATCGACATATTCACTCTTTTCGACGCTTATTTTTTCTCGTATTTTTATATTCTATACCACCCTCTAATCTTCCTCTTTCCCTTGCTTCCACATCTTCATTGAGTTAGCTATTGTGTGATAATATTTTAGTGAAGGAAGTATAGCCCGTCTCCATTAGGCCTAAAAATGAGTGTTGGGCTAGTCTGCGGTACTTGTTTACTTTGGCATATTTATTCAGCTCTTCCCCAGTCCTCCTTTATTCTCCTGTTTATTCCTTTATTTAATCCATCATCACTTTATCCTTCCTTCCCTACCTTGGCATATTTATACAGCTCTTCTCCACTCCTTTTCTCCTTTATTCCACTATTTATTCCTTTACTTAACTCATCTTTATCCAGCCTTCCTTGCTTTGGCATATTTATACAGCTCTCCACTCCTTTTCTCCTTTATTCCACTATTTATTCCTTTACTTAACTCATCTTTATCCAGCCTTCCTTGCTTTGGCATATTTATACAGCGCTTCTCCACTCCTTTTCTCCCTTTTTGCCATATTTATTCCTTTATTTAATCTATATTTTTATCCTTTCCCTACTTTGGCATATTTATGCACCGCTTCTCCACCCCTTTTCTCCTTTATTTTCCTATTTATTCCTCTATTAAATCCATCTTATCCTTATCCTTCCTTCCCTTACATCTCATTCAGCAGGCATTCGTTTTAGTATGTTTTTAGTGAAGAAAATGAAGCCTTGTAATTCTCTATAGGAACCAGAAGGATTGGATTTTATATTCATTTCTTTTCTATTAATTTTATTTCTTTTCTGTTACTTTTCTCCTTTAAATATCGCGTTTGATCTTTTATTGAATCAGTCTCTTGTTTCTTTCGCTCCTCTCCTCTACCGCATCCTTCAGCAAGCGGTTGTGTGTTTTCGTAGATAAGAAGTGAAAGTAAGTCTATCATCTCGTTATATCAACTGGAGTATTACGGAATTCCTCTCTCTTTCTCTCTCTCTCTCTCTCTCTCTTTCTCTCTCTCTCTCTCTGTATATATGTATGTATGTGTATGCGCACGCACGCGCGTGCGTTCGTGCGTGTGTGTGTGTGTGTGTGTGTGTGTGTGTGTGTGTGTGTGTGTGTGTGTGTGTGTGTACACATTTTTCATTCTGAAATTACCTGTGATTAAAGTTAGTGAAGAAATGTGAACGTAAATAAGTAGGAAACCTTTCAAAATGTTGCAAGGCTTGCCTCTGGTAAAGGTAAATAGGACAGTAAGTAAGCTAAACCAACACACGCGGGGCCGTACAGTATTTTGCGGGTAGGTGACAATTCCAAACACACACACATGCGTCACTGACAAGGGAAAAAAAAAAAAACGGGCACATTCCCCCAAACATGACTCTCAAACATGGGTAATACATCCGGGTTCCTCTTTCACTCCTGGACACGAAACACCTCGGGGAAAAGCTGCCCAGGTCAATCCCAGAGCTTATGTTCGTGCTGGGAATCGAACCCGGGATCTGTAGGTTGTGAGCTTAGGAAACCGCTGATGTGAAGTACGCGGGAAATATCAACTTCCTTCTCTCTCTCCTTTATTGACCTCCTCTGCTCCCTCCCCTTCTCCTTTATTTACCTTCTCTCCTTCCTCCTCATTGTTCTTTCGTTTTTTAAATCTGTTCTTCCTTTAATTCTGTGACTACCCGTATGTATGTGGTGTGTGTGTGTGTGTGTGTGTGTGTGTGTGTGTGTGTGTGTGTGTGTGTGTGTGTGTGTGTGTGTGTGTGTGTGTGAAATGCGGTGTTTACGTTATGTGTGAGAATCAGCTTCCATATTCTTATCTCTATTCTTTTGTCCACTTTTTTCATTCATTATTTCATCATTCTCCGTACTTTTTATTCTCTCTCTCTCTCTCTCTCTCTCTCTCTCTCTGTCTCCCCCCCCCACCCATTTTTTTCCTCTAAGTAGCTGTAATAATAGCTAGTTAGTGAAGAAATTATTGTCACTGTATCTCTTCCTTATATGAGCGGGGAAGATTGTGTTTACCGTTGCAAATCAGCTTCCTGAATCTTCTTTCCTTGTTTGCGCTCTCCCCCTGTTCTTCCTTCTCTTAGTGCAGCCTCCCTTCATTATCCATTGTGTGTGTGTGTGTGTGTGTGTGTGTGTGTGTGTGTGTCTGTGTGTGTGTGTCTCGTATAAATATATTTCGTGATTGTAAGGTATATTTTTACCGACCTCTTCAGTGGTGCCTTAAAAATGGTGAAACTCAGACCAGGCATCATCATCATCATCATCATCATCATCGTTGTCGTCGTCGTCGTCGTCGTCGTCGTCTTCTTCATCGTCGTCGTTATTTGTCTGACGTTTCGTCTTCCTCTTTCTTTACCCATCATTATTTCATATGCTTGCCGTGGTCGTGTAAAATTTTATGGATAAGGAAACATGCAGTCGCCTGTGTGCTGAATATTGAGTAATCAGTTTTTAACTTGCTCTTCTACATAGATTTCAAGTTCTTCTCATTCCTCCTCACTTCCTGCCCCCACCACTCTTCCATGTCTTAACCTCTCTCCCAAGCTTCCGTGTCTCCATTCCATCTTTTCTTCCCTGCACCACATTTCTACTGTCTTCTCTTCCTCTCTTTTCTCATCCATGCCTTCTTCACTCTCATGTCTCTCCTCCCCCTACCTTCTGTTAGTTCCTCCTTTCCTGTTCCTCCTTTTATTTACTTTATCCTCGTCTCTCATTTCTCTTCTTTCATTATTTTATTCCTCCTCCTCCTCCCATTGCCACCCGTGTTATGTTGGTTACTACCGGTATTTAAATTTTGGAGACCTAGTAAATGTGCAGTGGTTCATCTCAACAAGTACTGGAGTGTACGTTGTTTGTAGCCCCCCCTCCCGTCCGTTTTCTTCCCTGCTGCTTCCTCCTCCTTCCCTCTTCTTTTGTCCTTTTTACCTTCCCTTCCGTTCTTCCTATTTTCCAGTTCCCTGTCTTCATTACGTTTTTTTTTTTTTTCCTTCGCGTACCTTCCTCCTCCATTCCTGCTTCTTCCTTCCTTCCTTCCTTTCATGTCTTCCGTCCGTCCTTTTATCCTTCTTTTCTTTTTCCTTCCCCCATTGTCATCGATAACTCCTTACTTTTTTCATTCCCGACTTTTATTCCTGTTTAATCCATCATCATCATCCTCTCCTTCTCCCTCCCTCCTTCCCTTCATTTTTCCACCCCTCCCCCTCTTCCCTTCTTCCCTCCATTCTTCCACCCCTCCTCCTCTTCCCTCCTTCCCTCCATTCTTCCACCCCTCCTCCTCTGCCCTCCTTCCGCATTGACCACGCGTGTTTTGCAGTGTATTTAGGAAACCTGGGAAACATGCAGCGAGTCACCCATACAAAAAGTGGAGGTCTTAATGTTTATGTGACCCTCCCACTTCTCTTTCAACCCCGACGTTTATTTTCCTTTTCGTCCTCTCTTTCTTCCTCAGTGCTTCCTCGTTCTCTTTCTTACTTATTCCTTTCTTTTCCTCTTCTTATCTCATTTTTCCTGCTCGCCAGTTCCATACTTCTGCCTTCCCTTCTACTCGTATTCCATCGTCCTCCTTCCTTTTCTTTTACTTCCTCCTCCTCCTCCTCCTCCTCCTCCCCCCCCCCCTCTTTCTCTATTTCCCTCATGTTTTCCATCCTTCCCTCTTGGTATCGTCATCTTCCTTTCTCCTTATTTGCCATCCTCCGTCCTTTCATCATCCCTGTTTTTTCCATTTCCTCTTCCCCTTCACTCGTCTTCCCTCATTGAGCAACATTATTATATTTTACAGTTTTCACATTCAACCTAATCATTAACTGGAGTGACCCTGTATCCCACCCTCTTCCTACATTAATTCCCCTCTCGTCCTCTTCTTTTCCTTTTTCCTTCCTTCCTTCATTTTTTTTCACCTCCATTTTGTCTCTTCCTGATTTGTCTTCCTCCTTCATTACATTCTATCCCATTTCTTCCATTTCCTCTTCCCCCAGCCTCGTCTCCCCTCACTGACCATCTTTTTTTTACATTGCACGTTAAGAAGCCCAGTGAAACATGCACAATCTGACCTCAGCAAAAACTGGAGTACTTTGCTGATGTTTATGTGACCCTCCCCTCCCTCCCTCTTCCTCGTTCTCGGGCGCCATCTCTACTTCCTCATTCATTTTTCTCATACCATAGTTACACACACACACACACACACACACACACACACACACACACACACACACACACACACACTTTTTTTTTTTTTCGCTCTGTCTCTCCATTTCTCTATCTCTCGTTCGAAAACTTTGCCCCAGGGTCTTACTTTTTCCCAGCAAATTGACAGGCCTGAGATGGAGTGAGAGGATGAAGCGGCAGATGGGGGAAAATAGATTTGTAAACAGACACACACACACACACACACACACACACACACACACACACACACACACACACACACACACACACACATACGGCAGGGTACACATTCTCTCTTTCTCTCTCTCTCTCCCTCGACCGTACAAAAGTCGGGACGGCCTGTTTAGTTTGTTTTGATGTACCGTATATATCGTACTGTCTTCTATATGGGACTTTTTCTATTTTTTCGTCTAGTTCTTTTATCTTAGGTCTTTTAATTATTTCGTAGGCCCTTTTATTGAGAAGAAATAATGGTAGTAAGGTAGCTACCATATTTTTTAAAATATATTTTTTTCTTTTCCATAGTTGCAAGTATTTAGTGGTCAGGTTCACCTTTCATTATATTATTATTATTATTATTATTATTATTATTAGTAGTAGTAGTAGTAGTAGTAAGTAGTAGTAGTACGGTACCCAACTGCTACTACTACTACTACTACTACGGTACTATTACTACTACTACTACTACTACGGTACTAGTACTATTACTACTACTACTACTACGGTACTATTACTATTACTACTACTACTACTACTATTACTATTACTACTACTACTACTACTTATTTATCCAATTTACCAGGGCCCCTTCTAAGCTGAATGGCAACGTCCGCTTGTAGCAGGAATAAAATAGAAAACATGCCATCGTATTGAAGGGGTTTAGACAGACCATGTGAGAAAATGAGCGAGAAAGTGAGAGAGTGGAGTTGCCTAGAGGATGTTTTTGTGAGATAATGCTGGTGAGTCCTTCGCTGGTGGCAAGGAGAGAGAGAGAGAGAGAGAGAGAGAGAGGAAGTATTTAAATCCAATAGATAGTGAAACATTGATTTTCCAGCCTGTTGAATGTGTGTGTGTGTGTGTGTGTGTGTGTGTGTGTGTGTGTGTGTGTGTGTGTGGGTGTGTGTGTGGAGAGAGAGAGAGAGAGAGAGAGAGAGAGAGAGAGAGAATAGTAACCTTAAAAGACAAGGTAGACCATTCACTGACCTTGCTTTCTGCGACGTCAATGGAAATCTAGGTTTGCCTCTAAATATAGTTCCTTTAGTTTTTTTATTTACTCCGCCGCAGAAGATGGATGGAGGTTAGACTTTCACTCGTCTGTCGTGTGTCTGTTTGTCTTCTGGTGGACATTTTGCTACCGTAATGTATCATGAGGAATGGAAGCCGTGTTGGTGGAGTGATACGATTTTTGTGATAATGCTTTACGGATGTTTTATTACTGTGTCTGTCTGCTTGTCTGTTTCCCCTGTCTGTCTCTTTGTCTGCCTGCTGAATTACGGAAGAGCTAATAAATGGATCGTGATGAAAGCTTCTCTTCTTCTAAGGATAAGTTTATTTGATTTTACTGGAAGTTCTTTGAATATGTTTTTCTGTTAGATCTCCATATCAGTCTGCCTGTTTTTCTGTGTGTTTTTCTAGTCTGTCTGCCCGCGGTATTATGTGAAAACTAATGGATCATGATGCAAGCTCTTCATAATGTTTCTGTTTACCGAGAAATGAAGAGATTTGCAGCAGTGTTGTCCAGAGTGCATTAGAGATTTATTTTACTCATGTCTGCAAAAAACTGTCTGTCTTTTCTCAGTGTTACGTAAAAGGTACCGTATTAGGAAGCTCATGCTGCTTACGTGTGGGAATGATTGACGAAGGTGGAAGTGAGTTTTTGTTGGTGAAGATACGTTACAGATTTTTTTTTTTTTTTTTTTACCCTGATCAGTGCTTCTGCCCGTCTATCTGTTTGTCTGTCAGCTGGACTGCAGAATATGGGATGATAAAAATACGGGGATGTTCCTAATGACGAACAGTGAAGCGATCTAACTGTGGGTAAGGTACTTTTCGATATTTTATTACTATTATAATATTACCGGAAGCATTATTATTTTTATTATTATTATTATCATTATTATTATTATTTTCATTTTCATTGTTATTTGTTTATATAGCTCCTTCATGGGTAGTTTTTCGTTCGTATTTTATTTCCAGCTTACGTTAGTCGATTTCATTCAGCTGAGTGAGTCACAGGAGTTTCGATCTTAACTCATATCTTAAATTTTTGTGTCTGCCTAAAGACTTATGGAAAGATCATACGTTACTGAATATTTGTAGGGCTGTTCCTGTTGATGAGAGGACGAAGTTGTTGGGGTTGGGATACGTACGTCAGATACAGCGAACACAGACAGGCGTTCAGTATTAAAAATAATGAAGTAAAATGTGTGTGTGTGTAGTGGAGGTATAGGTTCAGCTGATTGGCCACCTGTTTTGTTTTATATATATGGCTGTTTTTTATCTATTTGTCTGTCTGTCTCTGTCTTTCTGTATCTGTCCTTTTCAGTGACGGTTTAATTATCTGTCATTATTGATACGGTATATATTATCCAGACCTCTTTCCCTACCACAGGATTGGGTGAGGTAGGGTCCATAGAAAAAAAAAAAACGATGGGAAAAACTAACCAAAAGTCTGCCCAGTCCCTCATCGAGAGAGAGAGAGAGAGAGAGAGAGAGAGAGAGAGAGAGAGTAAAAGCGGAGGTAAAACTGCGAGAAAAATGAGAGTAAACGTGCTCGCACCCAGAAGTTCAGATGTTAATTTCATCAGTTCTTGTTTTTTTTAATTGCTTACGTATGCATATCGTGTTTTTTTTTTTTTTTACGTATGCATATCGTTTTTTTTTTTCTTCTGGTGTTTGGATTTTTTTTTTTTACCACTTACGTATGCTTTTTTTTTTTTGCCCTTTTTTTTTGTATTCGAAAATTGTTTAGTACGAAGCACTTGAAACCGTTATCGGGAAGAGATAAATTGTGTGTCCCCGAAGTTCAAGTATTAGTGTTCTTTCTCAGATTTTTCTTTCTTTTTCTTTTTTTTGTCCACTTGACCTCGACTTACTCCACCACAACCACCGCCTCGGAAAAAAAAAAAAATCCTTGGTACATGACTCCTTGATGTATTTTTTGTCGTAATGGCGACTTGGTGACGTCATTTTTTTTTTTTCTTAGCCCTTCAAGCCATCACGTCCTTTTTATTTATTACTGTACATTACCTGCATTTTTCTCTGTGTATTGATTTAGTTGTATTTATTTTTTTTTAGTGTGTGTGTGTGTGTGTGTGTGTGTGTGTGTGTGTGTGTGTGTGTGTGTGTGTGTGTGTGTGTGTGTGTGTGATTTAATTCTACCGTACGTGTGGCTCTTGTGACCTGCGAGATAAATCCGATAATGTTGTCGGCCTGAGTGATAAGTGGACGGATGTGTGACCTGTGTGACTGACCTTTCTGTTGGTAGCTTCTCTTGGGTGTATAAAACATTGAGTTGATGATGATGATGATGATGATGATGGCCATAGTTGGTATTAAAATAGTACTGGCAAATGTATTGATGATAATGATGGACGTGGTTGGTATTTGTGGTACTGGTAATATGATGATGATGATAATGTGGATGTGGATGATGATGATTGTGCTGTTTAACCTATATATATATTTGAAGTTTGACATTCCTATCCAATGTAAATGCAAAACCAGACATTTATTTTATCAGTTATTTCCTTTATTTGCCCTTCTTTTCCCCCTTTTTATAATTATCTTGTCATAATTTTTCTTGTTTTCCCTTCCTGCTTGTTTTCCTTATTTTTCTTCGTTACCAGTAATTGTGTTGTTGATCTTGGCGGGAGTGAAGGACTCGTTAGTGGAACCATTGTCATTGTCATCACACACACACACACACACACACACACACACACACACACACACACACACACACACACACACACACACACATTTTCTCGAGTGTTGGTTAACCCCCCCCTCTCTCTCTTTCTCTCTCTCTCTCTCTCTCTCTCTCTCTCTATCATGATTGCTTATTCATAATGGTTGTTAATTGCCTGCTGTTTCTATATTCTTCTTTTACATCCTCATATTCTTTTTATTATTTTCTCTTCCCTGTTTTCTTGTGCATCTTTTTCATGTTTTATTTTCTTATTTTTCTGATATGTTTTTTTGTCAGTTGATCTTTTTTTTTTTTTTATGGCTTTACATTTAGATCTTGAATTTGGCTCTTTGTGATCGTGTTTTTGCTTTTTCATGGAGGGAACAGTTTGCGACTTCTCGCCTTTGGTTCCTTCTTCGGTTGCATAAAAAAATCATTGTCTCACGCTGTCACTTTCATTTTCTTCCATTTCGCACCTCTTTTTCTTTCGGTTTCTCTCTTTTTCTGTCACACTTTCTCACTGCTTTATCTTACTCTCGTTCTCTTCCTTAGCTACGCATTTTCTCACGCCTTATATCAATTACTTGGCACATTTTCTCACTTCTTTTTGTGAATTTCTCATTTTCTCACGTCCTCGTTTTGTGAAATCTTTCCTGAGTTGAAAATAATAGTTTAGAGTTGCGAAGAATAAGCTGTAAAAAAAATATCACCGTATTGAAGGGGTTAATGGAAATAAAATTGGGTGCTGGTGACCTGATGACCTGATAAGAACTGGCTACGTCATCGAATTCAAGCTGGTGCCCGTTATTGTTGTTGTTGTTGTTGTTGTTGTTGTTGTTGTTGTTATTATTATTATTATTATTAGGCTATTATTATTATTAACTCAGCCAAGGAGGTTATGTTTTGGCTGGCGTTTGTTTGTTTATGTATGTATGTTAGCAGGTTTACTCAAAAAGTTGTGAACGGATTTTGATGAAATTTTGCAGAAGGGTGGGCCATGGGCCAAGGAAGAAATGATTAAATTTTGGGGGCGGATCCGGATCCGGAGTATCCCTCACAATATCTCCTAAAGTTCTCCATATTATTTCAATGACGTTTTGTGGGAAGGTGGGCCATGGGCCAAGAAAGAATTGATTAAAGTTTGGGGCGGATCTGGATCCTTTTCAATGGCGGTTGCATTGACGGTTGTGTGCGCTCTCTGAGTGCTTTCTAATTATTACTGTTATTACCTTTGCCAAGGAAGTTGTGTTTTTGCCGGAGTTGGCTTGTTCGTCTGTTATCAGGATTACTCAAAAAGTTTTGAACGGACTTTGCTAAAATTATTTGGAGGGATACGGTATGGCCCAAGGAACAATCCGTTAGATTTTGGTTGTGATCTGGATCGTTATCCGTATCCAGGAATTTTTCAAAGGATTCTTTACCTTTGCGAGATAGTGGCAATTTCAACATTTTTTACCTCTGACTCGATAAATAATGTCTTAGTGGTTGCACTTCAGCCTTGGCGGAGCTTTGCAATCTCGGATTGCTTGTTACTACTGCTACTAATACCGTACTGCTACTACTACTACTACTGGTGGCAGTAGTAGTAGTAGTATCATCGTCATCATGTCAGACGCTTTCATTCGGGTTAGGAGAGATTTTTCGACCTGGAGGAGTTAGACAAAGCCTTCATTAACGACCCTAATGTTGGAGTTTTTCCATAAGTTGAGGAAAATCATCCAGGAAATACCGTGTTTACTCCAGCGTGACGAAGATCCCTAACCCCTTGCATATTGTTGTTAGTTTGGAGGTTGATTTGTCGTAGCAAACAAGGAGACGCATTCCTACCTCATAACAAAGGCTCTTCGAATTACATGCAACCACGACATAGAATAGGTTGTGAGTGGCCCAGTTCCATCACGTAAAGACAGACCGACCATAAGAGTAATAGGGAAGAAAATGGCATCCTCGGAGTGATGGGATTAAGCAGTTTCCCGCGTCATGCTCTCTCTCTCTCTCTCTCTCTCTCTCTCTCTCTCTCTCTCGTTCTGTTTTTTGTCGCTTTTTTTCGTTTAGTGTCTCCTTAATTTTCTTTGTTGAAATTTTTGTCCTTTTTTCACTGCCATTGTTATTTTCATTTTCTCCTTAGTTTATTTCCTTTCTCACTTTCTCACATTTTCACTTATTTTCTTACAGTTTATCACTTTCTCACTTTTCTGTATTTGCTTTCACTGTATGCTTCATTTCCTCTCTTCCTCCCTTCATTCAGTTTCTATATTTTTTCTAGGTTTTCTTTTACTTTCACAGTTTAATTCAGTCACATGTCCACTCTTACTTTCTGAATATTTTCTTGTGTCATCAGGTTTTTCGTTTAAGCGTAACGGTGGTGGCTGTGTGAGACTCGTTAATAATTATAATCTCACGTCGCTTCCTCTCTCTCTCTCACACACACACACACACACACACACACACACACACACACACACACACACACACACACACACACACACACACTAATATCGCGTTAAACCCTCATACGATGCACTTTGTTTAAATATACATATGAAGTGAATAAATCGGCATCTTTCTGAGTGATGTATAACAATAAGACGAAGCTTTTAGGAAACCGTTTGTGCATTTTGAAAGTGGATGTAGCTTGTGGAAAGCTTGCGTTGTGAACTCTTATGATATACAACTTAATTCATGATAATTTGTTTAAGAAAGGGACCAATATTTGGGGGGAACTGATGTCTTGCGTAGAAAAGAAAATGAAAGTTAATTAGATTTTGGTTAAATGGATTAGTATGTTTTGGTGATAAATGGAGGTTAATTGGAAACTAGATATTTTTAAATAAGTAAAGATTATGGAATTTTAGGATACCTTTTATTATTTGTAGTCTTTATTTATTTATTTATTTTACTTGTTATTTGTAGTAAATGGAAGTTAACGAAATATTAGGATTTTTTAACAGAAAGTACAGTAAGTGAAGGTTGTGGAAAACTGTGGTAACTTTGGCCTTGGTTGTTATGACGACTGTGTGAAGGACAAGGCGTTGTTTGGGATGGACTTGTTATTTATTTATTGTCATCGTTACATATTATTAATATTATTATTATTATTACAAATGTGGTGTCTTGCTACTGACATTTTCTTCGTTATTATTATTATTATTATTATTATTTGTATGTAGTACGATATTCTTAGTGATATCTACTGTATTTTTTTCTGGCTCCACGTTTTTCCTTCATGTTCTGTCTGTCTGTCTGTCTGTCTGTCTGTCTCTCTCTCTCTCTCTCTCTCTCTCTCTGGCAAATATTTTTCCTCTTAACAACCATACCGTTAAGTTACGCACTTAGCTATTTTACTCATGTTTACACGATTTTTTCCCACAGGTAAGAAGTCAGCTGTGAAAATTCCTTCCATCACAAAGACAGACTCCCTTAAGGTAGGAAGAATAAAATATATCAAACGTATTCGTCCTGTTAGTCACGAAGAAGTGCTTTGGAAAGGATGTTGAGGCCAGGTATTCTATAGTCCATCTATTGAGCTACGGGAAATCAACTACAAAGTGACGAAAATTTTTGCCAACGTAAAACAGGTGCATTATAGTGGAACTGGAAATTGCCCTCCATGTACTGGCACACCGTAGGATGTGGTAACCCCCGCGCCCAGCACTGGTGTTGCAGACGGCCGTATAACACCACTGATACAGGCTTGGCTGAGATCATAGCCTACTCGGGCTTACTTTACCCTCATCATATACAGTTGTAGGGAAGAACATTTATAGTAGTTTGTTGGTCTGGATGTTTTGATAATGAGGAATGTATTGGTGCTATTATTATTATTATTATTATTATTATTATTGTTGTTGTTGTTGTTGTTTCAAGTAAGAACATAAGAAGAGAGGATAACTGCAGTAGGCCGGTTGGCCCATGCTAGGCAGCTCCTAGAAGAGTAACTGAACTACTAGAATGAGATAAGGACAGCAAAGAAGAAGGCTCTCCCCCGCCCTCCAAACCCTCCAGCCGAAGCCGGCAGGAAAAAGTCAGAAAGAACACCACGCCGTATAGAAAAACTGGCGTGGACATTTTACAGGAAAGTGTGAAAGGAGAATAGAGACTATCATAGTGTAACCTGAAAAGAAAATTTTTTGAATTAGTATTGGTTATAAGATTTTCTTTATTCTATATCCACCCCTTATTTGTCATATGCTTATCTAGCCTATGCTTGAAACTCTCAATGGAAGAGGCAGCAACTACTTTACTAGGTAGCTTATTCCATTCGTCTACTACTCTATTACCAAACCAATTTCTACCGATTTCCTTACTGAAACGGAATTTTTCTAGTTTGAAACCATTATTTCTAGTTCTATCCTGTATGCTCACTTTAAGTACCTTGCTAATATCTCCTTATTTATACCATTCATCCACTTAAACACCTCAATTAAGTCTCCCTTACTCTACGCCTCTCTAGCGAATGCAGACTTAGTCTTTTCAGTCTGTCTTCATATGACAGGTTCCGGACGTCATGTATCATTTTAGTCATTCTTCTCTGTACATTTTCTAACGAATTAATATCCATTCTATAGTAAGGACACCAGAATTGTACTGCGTAGTCTAAATGTGGCCTTACTAATGATAGATAAAGTTTTAGTATTACTTTAGATGATCTATTGCTCACGCTTCTCGAAATAAATCCTAGGACCCTATTTGCTTTATTTCTTGCATTAATACACTGTTGCCTAGGTTTAAGGTCGTTACTAATCATAACTCCTAGATCTCTCTCGCATTCCGATTTGCTAATTTCTTTGTTATCTAAGCTGTATTTAGTATCTCCAATGGTCTTGCCTACGTTAAGTACTTTACATTTTTCAACGTTAAATTCCATTTGCCAAGTTTTAGACCATTTGGACAATGTATCGAGGTCTTTCTGTAAGTTATGGCAATCGTCAGTCGAGTTAATGATACGCCCTATTTTTGTATCGTCGGCAAATTTGCTGATGCTGCTATTGACTCCTAAGTCTAGATCATTTATATATATGATAAATAATAAGGGACCGAGTACTGAACCCTGTGGTACACCGCTGGTTACTAATCCCCAGTCCGACTTAGTTCCATTTATTAATACTCTCTGCTTTCGTCCTTTCAGCCAGGATTCTATCCATTTTAAGATAGTAGTTATGAATCTTACTACGGTATTGTAACTAATTGAGGTGCAAAGATGGCGTCACTGCGTTTCGAAAGTCATCGCTGGCTCTTTATCCATCGTAATGAAGTGGATCAGTATTTATGTCCGCATCTGTACCTCCTCCCAGGAATTAAATCCGGGTTCATTAGGTGGCAGACCAGGGGGGAGGGGAAGGAACACGCATAACATACTGTATATACGACCAATTGCCTGTCGTGCCTCAGATTTTTAGGGACAAGGAGACTAGGGGCTGCATTCTCGTGCGATTAGGAAGATTACTATATTTGTGATCCTGTCATTTTTATATTCTTGTGTGTTTTGCAGTCTATATCGACATTAAAAAGATGTAAAAGAAAAAAAAAAGATATTTATCGTTAGTTTGGAAAATAGTCGTTAGGGAAGAAATGATAGGGAGTCATCTTCCCCGAGGAGAATACGGGCCTGGAACTTTGGCATGGCTCGTGTTTCTGAAGTACTAAAGTGTAGTGATGAGAGGGAAATAAACGTGAGCTGTGTACTTTATTTGCTGGAAAGACAAGGAAGGGCGAGGACAGAAACTTATCACGCTCCTTGTTCTTCCTGTAAATCATAATGAGAGTTACTAGAGGGAGCTGATGGTAAATGCCTCCTAGATTCCCACCCCTTTACTTCTCCACCTCACCACGCTGGTTGTAACATACCCTGATAACCTTGGACACTTGACACTGTTTACCTTAGAACTTCTCACTACGGTTGGCCGAAAATCTAATTGACAACCCAGTTAGAGGCTTGTGTAACCCCATGTGTGTGAGAACTTTCCTTCTGTTCTGTGTTGCTGCCGTGAGATGAATGTATGCAGTGTGTGAGCAGTGCCATGGTGGTGAATGTTAAAATTAATCTCTGAAGGTCATGTTAAATTCTTTCTACCCGAGACTAGCCTAATTGATGCTGTATACGAAAAATCCTGTGGTGGTGGTCCTAATCAGTCCTAACTAGATACATATGTTAACACTCTGTATCCTGACGTATTGCTTAATTCTTATTTCCCCGAGAGGAATACAGTACGAGGATATGCTGATTGTGAGTCATCTCTTTGTGGTGGTGGTAGAATCAGTCCTGGTTAGAAGCAGATGTTAACTTATGTATGATGACTCCTTTAATTCTTGTTACCTTGAGTCCATTTCATGCAGTTTATGAGATATTCCTTGGTGGTGGTGGTGGTGGTGGTGGTGGTGGTGGTGGTAGTGTTAGAATTAGTCTTAGAAACTGATGTGAATTCCTTGTGTGGTGACTTCTTGGCAGCTTCCTTGAGACGAAGATACGCTGTGTATTAGATATCCTGTGATGTTATAATCAGCCTCCTTCACCTTACTCGTATGTTAGCCCATTGTCTGTGATGACCAAATTTTAAATCATGGTGCCCAGATTGATTCATTTTGAGTAGAGGGGGCTTGAGGTTTATATAGACTTCATTTAATCCCTCACAAAGCACAGATCTGCCCTTAAAAAAAAATACGCTGACAGGGAAAATTATTTTTAAAAATGCGTCTTCAAACTAAAAAATATATATAAATTGGAAGAATTTACGATAACAACATATACGTCCCCGGACTAGAAATAAATAAATAATATGGCAGAAATAATGAAAAGTCCTCGGGCTAAAAAAAAAAAAAAAAAAAAAATCCTTGGTTGTAATAAGAATACCAAGAAAATCCTTGTGTTAAAAAAGAAACCTCTGCAGGTGGCAAGAATTAAAAAAAAAAAAAAAAACTGGTACTGCCGTGTTTACCATTTGTTGTTGGTATTGGTCAGGGTTAAGCCACCTGTTGTATATTCCGTGTAGCTGGTGTGTGACAGACTGTTATCATGCATACAAAATACCTCCTGACCTCCTCTCTCTCCCCCACGTCCACACCCACCCCCAGCCCCCGCCGCCTCCACCTTCTTCCTTACACCATCCCATACAACACTTGCCCCCACCCGCCTCCTCCTGTCCCTCCTCACCCTTTCTCTCTCCCTTTCACCCCTCCCATTCCCACTCCCCGTGTCGCCCCTCTCACTCCCCTTGTCGTCCCTCCCACTCCCCTTGTCGCCTCTCCCCCTCCCTCACCCATATCCACTCATTCGGTCGTCCATTACCCTCCCCCACTGACATCTGCTCTCCCCTCTCCTCGCCATTCCCCCTCCCCCACTCATACCCACCCCATCCCCTTTCCCTCCCACCACGTGCCCCCCTTCACCCACCCACTTGCCCTCCCCATTCTCCCCTTCCTCATTTTCCCCTTCCGATCCCTTTGCCCACCACCCTGTACCTCATGACTTTCCCCTTCCCCCTCCCCCACCCCGTCCCCATCCCCATCCCCCTGCAAGTCCTCTTCCTCACCCCTCCCTCTCTCCCTCCCTCTCCTCCCTCTTTCCCCAACACACACACACACACACACACACACACACACACACACACACACACACACACACACACACACCTGTAGTACATTCTTCCTCCACCATGTGTATTCCATCATTCTTACTGCATTGACATTCTTTTGTGTGTGTGTGTGTGTGTGTGTGTGTGTGTGTGTGTAAGAGGCTTTTGTTTCCTCATATTTTTCTTTTATTTACGTGTCTTTGTTTCCTACCGTCATTCTCTCTCTCTCAATCCTCTTTCTTTATATTTGGTCATTTTTTCACGTATCGCTTCTTTTTTATTATTTAGTTGGTTATGTAATTGACGTTTCTTTGTGTTCCACCATTATTCTCTCCATTCTTATTTATTGTGATTTTCTCCTTCCTCTTCCATCAGCAACTTTTATCAATTTCATTTCGTTCGTGATTGTTTCGTTCCATGATTTTCTCGTCGTTCTTTTATGTTTTTTTCCTTATCTTTCCCGTCAGTTCTTTTTGCCATTTCCTTTCGTGTTATCAGATTTTGTTTTTCTGCCGTTGTTATCTCGTCCATATTACTCATTTTCTTTATTTTTCCATTTCCTCTCCCATCAGTGTCTTTATCATCCCATCCCTCCCAGGATTTCTTTTTCCCATTTCCCTTTGTGTTTGCTTTATTTTTTTCTGCCGTTGTTATCTCGCCCTTATTACTTACTCTCTTCATTTTCCCATTTTCCTTTCCCATCAGTTCATTTATCATTTCCACTTTGTTACCTGATTCTTTGTTTCTTATCGTCATTTTTTCGTCGTCTGTCCTCTTTCTGTACATTTCCCCCTCCCTCTCCCAATAGTTGATATAGTCATTTCCTTTTTATTTCATGTTGTAAGGTGTCGATCCTGTCTTATGTGGTTCTCTCTCTCTCTCTCTCTCTCTCTCTCTCTCTCTCTCTCTCTCACACACACACACACACACACACACACACACACACACACACACACACAGACACACAGACACACACACACACACAGACACACACACACACAGACACACACACACACACACACACACACACACACACACACACACACACACACACACACATTTGTATTCCGTCCCTTCTTGCTGCGTTGACGCGGGAATAGTATTGATCAATAGGATTATATTGTCCCCTTTCGCAGTGTCCTTGGTTTTCTCTATCTTGTACTTTTTCTTCAATTGTTTCTTCTTCTCTCTCTCTCTCTCTCTCTCTCTCTCTCTCTCTCTCTCTCTCTCTCTCTCTCTCATAACCTTCAGCAATCTGGATCAGTCGGTCACACACACACACACACACACACACACACACACACACACACACACACACACACACACACACACACACACACACACACACACACACACACACACACACACACACAGAATAATGTCAGTAGCCCAATCACACACACAGCCATCAAACATACGTACGTACCGTACATACGCACAAAGAGAGAGAGAGAGAGAGAGAGAGAGAGAGAGAGAGAGAGAGAGAGAGAGAGAGAAGGGGGTGGAGGCGAGATTGTTGTAAGTGGAGCAAGGAGAGAGGGAGGGAGGGAAAGAGGGTTGGTTGGTTGTATGGATGGGTGAAGGGAGGGAGGGAGGGGAGAGAAAGAGATGGTGCAGTGTATCGATGGATGGATGAATTGATGAGGAAAAATTGAGAGAGAGAGATATATGGAGAGATGAATGGATCGATGGGGAGAGGTGGAAGAAGGGAGGGAGGAACGACGTAAAGAAGGGAGGGAGGGAGGGAGAGAGAGGTGCTTAGCTAATAGGTGGAGGAGAGGTGTAAGGATGGGTAAATGGATGAATAGACGAATGGTTTGAGGAGGGGAGGGAGAGAGAGAGAGAGAGAGAAAGATGAATGGTGTGGATGATTGGGGGAACAGGCGGAAGGAGGAAGGGGTGTGGACAGGGAGGAACGAAGAGAAGGCAAGGGATGAAGAAATGGATGGAGGAGGTGAAAGGATGGGGAGGGGTGAATGAAGGATGGATGGATAGATGAGGGAGGGAGGGGGGAGGGAGAGAGATGGAGGGTGGGAAAGAGAAAGGTGGGAGAAGGCCTAAAGGAAGGCCAAAGAAGAAAAAAATGTTGCAGTATATATATTTGTAATCTCTCTGTCTGTCTGTCTGTCTGTCTCTCTCTCTCTCTCTCTCTCTCTCTCTCTCTCTCTCTCTCTCTCTCGCGTATCTATGTTATGTATGTATGTATTCGATTCATTTATGTACGATACACATCAGGATCATTTTGTTTTTGCATCTATCCATCCATCCTCTAGTCTTCCCACCGTATTTATTTGTGTAGGTACCTGTATCTGTTTTTCTGTCTGTCTGTTTTTATCATATATCTATCTGCCTGTCTGTGTGTGTGTCTGTCAGTCTCAGTCATATCAGCTGGGTTCTATTTGTGTGTCACCTCAACGAGTGTACCGGTAATGATTTCTGTCGTCCTGTGTGAGTAATGATATGTCGGGTCACGAGTTTGGTTCCACCCAGCCTTTCGGTCACGTACACATTGAGAAGGAGGGAACTGCGTCTGTGTCCTGTGTACGGGTTCGCAAATCGGCCTTGACATGCAGGGTACAAGACTCCTTTCTCTGAGCTAATGCCTCCTATTCACCGTGTTTGTATCTCTAGTCGGCTTTACCCAAGTCAAGAGAGATTTCTAATTTGAGGGGTCAAGTAAAACCTTCATTAGCTACCCCATTCACGACTACGGTGCGCTTTTAAGCTGAGTATAATTATATGGTGGTTGTAAGGAGGAAGTAAAATTGGCGTCTGCAGGCTTAAAGGGTCGTTAAGACGCTACTGTGAAAGTACCGCAATGCTGTTGAAGCCGTGGTAAGTTGGAAAAGTGAGTGTTACACTCTTTTACTCTAACTTGACCAATAATTGCCATCTCTCCATCTCAGGCGCCCAGTTCTAGTAATGGATTAACCTTAGAATATCATGGTAGACTTGAAGAAATGTGATGGAAAGGATGTAGAGCCACAACATTTTTTTTTTTTTAAATAGACAGCGAATGGAGGAAGGAAAAACAAAGGGGAAAAAAAAAGTCCATGTGCCTAAAGGCATCCTCCATTCATAAAATATTTCTAACAACTGGATTTGAATTAAAGTGGATTAAATGTTTGTGGGAAACAACTCCCAGGAAGTGAATTCCAGAGAGTAGTAGTTCTGGGGATAAATGAATTTTGATAAGCAGAGGTTCTGCATTGCAGGGGAGAGAGTGTGAATTCATGGGCGCTCCCAGCTGCCCGAGTATTTCGGGAGAAAATGTGAAGGGGAGAAACAATTGAAGCCAGTTCGTCAGAACACTTACGGTAAAAATATCTATAAAATAACGCTAAAGAAGCAACATCTCTACGTACTGATAATGGAGGAAGGTCCTGCTTGATGGCAGGATTATTAATTGATGTAATAGCTTTATTTTGAATTTTGTCCAACTGCCTCAGTGCAACCGCTCCACATCCATTCCATAGTGGTGAACAGTATTCGTTTTGAGCATTGTCTTAGTCTGCTATTAAGCCACGTGAAACAAACAGCAAATGGGCAAAAATATCAGAGCAGAGCCAAGTCAAGGTAAAACGCTTAGCTGTAGTGATTTATTATGGCAACGCATAGTAATAGCCTTGCTGAATATGATCCGTACGTGAAGGGTCAGTGCACTCTTTACATTGAACTGAGTCACCACCTGTGATGCTAAATTTGCCGCACTTCTCAGATGCGTGCAGATATGCTCATATTTTTCTTATGTGTTTATATCAGCCAAGACAGCTACAGAAACACGGAGAATGCGCCATTATGTGATGCTGTGACACGTATGACGGCTACTGGTAGTTAGATAATTCGAGAAGTTCATTGGACCGAAGAGTCAGATATGGTATTTTCCATCTTTTGTTTTTATATTAGACAAGACAGCCACAGAAACACGGGGAATGCGCTGTATCACAGCTTGTAATATACACATGTGATCCAGTGAAATTGTGAATGGTATTTATAGATGGATTGAGAAGTGCATTAGCCAGTAGAGGCTAGAACATTATGATAATTGGGAAAAAAGTTGTATCGCCTCACCAGCTTTTCTCTCCATGGACCTTGGGAATTATTGTCTGGAATCCGAAGGAAAACAGCATTGATAACACTGATTTGTGACAAGTAAGGCCGTCACTGCCGATTGTTGTTCACTCACCAGCCTGATTTTCACTCCATGGAGAGAGAAGCGGGCGAGGCGAGAGGACCTATGATGCTGACTGTACAGTTCTGATCAAAGGTTCGCTGACACTTCACTGTTGGCAATGGCGTTGGAAGCTGTTGTATGATTTCTGTTTTATTTAAGCAATATGGAGCAAACAACAATACAGTATGAAAAGGAGGGATAATTTCTGACATTCAGGGAGGAATCAGAAAAACAGAAGGCAGGACACATTGCTGGCAGGGTATTGTAGGTGAAATTTTGCTTGTATTAATAGTCACCATACATAAGTGTGGTACATCCCTCACCGTACACCACGCCCCTGCCACACCTCACTCCCCATTAGGCTATTTTCGGTAGAGGAAAACTATAAGCCACCCAACCGCCACAACCACCATATTCAAAATCCCATGTACTGTGTCCTCTAAGTTGAAGTAAACAGTTAACCTTTTCAGTACGAGAGGTCCTTTCTGTGCTCAAGCCAGTCAACACAGTGAAGTCCTGTAGGTTATTCTTGCAACCTCCAAACTTTTTTTCTCTTTTTCCATCCTGTGGGAGACCTATTTTAGTGCAGGAATGAATGAAAGTTATATCTGGCTTTTCCAGTTTCACAGCACATATAAAATCGTTTGGTGGTAGCAAGGATGAGACACAGAAGACGTCATTGTTACGGAAGGGTTTTTAAAAGTGTCCTGTGACAATGAGAAGAGGAAGTAAAAAGAAAAGGTGTCCGTATTAGTAGGGGTTAAAGGGACGCAGAGAGAGAGAGAGAGCGAGCGAGCGAGCGAGCGAGAGAACAATCCCTCATCGGTGCGTTGACCCGCTCATATAGGGCTGGTATTAAGCAAGGCAATCACGAAGTGTTTGCTTAATAATAACCTCTGCCGCTCTACACATCTGCACTCGTTTGGTGATAGTGAGATCAATAGCCCCTTCACAATGACGGGTCAGCTTAAGCGTGTGGCGGTTGGAAAAATACATAAATATCCCAGTGTGTACGAGGAGTTAACCCATTTAGCTCGGTAACGTCTTTTATTAGGTATTCTTAGTACTGCTGGGCGGTGGTGTTAAGTTCGAAAAGTCCCCTGTTGGAGATGGGGTTAATGTAGGCAATTTTTTCCTCCCCACTTGTACGAGAAGCTGAATAAAATTTTTGGTGAGAGTAGGAGCAAAATATAAGTAATATCGTATCGGAAGGGCTAATGGAGTTAGTATTTAACCCCTACACTGTGCCTGGTCTCTCCTAAGGTGAATAAAATCGTCCGGTGTTAGAAGTAGATTATTCTTCGTATGAGACGTGATCGTACAGACTTTGAAACAAACGCATTTCTGTGGTTCTGACCTTCTCCCTCCCTTTGTAAGCCTCATACGGATAGATTAACAAATACAGATCCGCTCAGTGTTGGGTCTTTTGTTCGAATCCGTGACACACCTCGTATTTTTATTGTAACCTGCCGCCCAAGCTATTTTTTACCTGTAAGTGTCTGTATTTGTCTGTATCTGTAGGTAAAGTAGTGTATGTGATGTCAGATTTACTAGAAATGTAAGCTCGTCTCCAGCACTGGATTTTGAATTATACGACAGTGTTCGTATCCTCAACGCATTTTTCCAACTGCCTCCCTGATCCCATTCCTCCCTCTGTCTCCTTCACCTCATCCCTCACTCTACCTCCCTCACCCCATCCCTCTTCCCATTACCCCAGTTCTCCTTCCCCCCACCCCATTCCTCATACCTCCATTACCCCATCTCCCCTTCTGCAGTACCCCCGCTCACCCCATTCCTCCTCATGTCCCCCTACTTCCCCGTCTCCCACATCCCTCATCCAATAAACTCTTAGTCAGCAAGAGACTCTGAAACTCTTGACGTCACTCTCCAAGCTCCCCGCCCACCATGCTAACCAACCAGTGGGATGAGCCGGTACCCATGCCACCTCCTTTGGGATGCTCTACTTCACTCCTCTGAGCTCCGCCTATATATCATACACTCACGAAGGCACAGCTGCTTTAATAGAACAGACGTACCGATATTTATATTTCCATATGTATGTACCGGTTTACTGGATATAAATACAGTTCGTATATCAACGATGTCGTTTATTTTTTTTTTCTTTCTCTCTCTCTGTGTGTGTGTGTGTGTGTGTGTGTGTGTGTGTGTGTGTGTGTGTGTGTGAATCAGTCTATCAATCTCTCTTATTTACTGTTCTAAATATCCACTTCTACGGTACCGGATCTCGTCTTCCAGTTCTCGGGACCGCTTATCAACCAACTTTCTTTCTTTTTTCTTTTTTTTCCTCCACACGTGTCAACACACTTTGGCGTTTTGTGCGTGGTGGCCCCAGTAATGCCCAGGCTTCCAGTTAGGGCTTCCAGGGGGTGGCCTTCCGGGAATTTGCGTGTCACTCTTCCAGGTTCCAGGCGGGAGGGGCTTGTTGGTGTTGGTAGTGGTGTTGCACACGTGTTTTTTTTTTTTTTTTTTTTTTTTTAAGGTCCTTGGAGTTGAAGTTACTGGTGTTGTTTTTGTATTTTTATTATTAATCCTGTTATTACAGGGATCATCATCATCATCATCATCATCATCATCATCATCATCATCATCATCATCATCATCGAACGATATCGAGATGCTGGAGTAAATGAGGGTGTTGTGATGAGTAGAGACAAAAGTTTTTTATTTCTTTTTTCACTCAGGATTGGGCAACGTACGTTACACTTGGAAAGATTTATGCTGTTACTAAACTGGTACAGAAAAGAGTCGTGGTGTCTCGGTGGTTACGTGGTCGCCTCCCTTTGTGGGGTATCTTGGAACTGGATGCAGAAGCTAGTCATGTCGGACGTCGAAAGTGCCTGCTGTTGAAAGCGTGTCTGTTCATATGCAAAGGCGTGTTGGATGAGACAGACTCTGACACACAAAAGCATGGCACTTACAGCACTTCCACTTTATGCATCGAGGCTACAGACGTCCCCCCTCCCATAGTGGAGAAAATTTCGTCGTGGTGAAGCGGTCCTTATACCGTATTAAGGACTGACAGAGATGGAGCACCAGAGAACTGTGTTGAAGAAAACCAGCCCATTGTGATTAGGGTGGCGTAACGATGAGGTGTTACGTTATGTTACGGAGTGTGACGAACGCTGTACAGGTTAGGGTAGGGTGAAGTCTGTTACGCTTTCGTTCACTCGTTCATTACTTCATCCCCCTCAGCCCACCGAAGCGTACCAATATACTATTATCTTTCCTTCCTTCATTCCTCCGTTCATTTTCTTTTATCGCTTGTTCTTGCATTTGTTCACATTATCCTTTCTTCGTTCGTTTAGCTCCTACCTTCATTCTTTCTTTCCATCAATTCCTTCCTTTCTTTATTCCTTCCATCATATTATTTCCTCGCCTGTCCTTTCGTTCTTGTCGTCCTTCGTTACTTCATTCTTTAAGTTTCTTCTCTCTCTTTATGTCTCGTCTTTCCTTGCTTCATTCTTTCTTTCGTTCATTTTCTTTCGTTACATATTCCTGCATTGTTTCCCAGTCCTTCGTGTCATTACGTCACTCCTTTAGTTATTTTCCTACCTTTCTTCAATCCTTCTTTCTTGTTCTTTCGTTGCCTGTTCCCGCATTCCTTCTTATTCCTTCGTTACTGCACTCCTTTAGCTGATCGTCCTCCTGTTTGTTTGCTTTCCTGTCGTCCTTCTCTCTGCCATTTTCGTCCTTTTCATCCCTTCATTGCGATTCAAGAGCTTTTTTTTTTTCTTCTTCTTTTGTTCCTAAATAAAATCGCCTGGCGATGGCGATAAAAGAGATGGTCCTGAAGGGGCTAACGGTTCTTCCTTCCTCCCTTCCATCCACCAACTCACCCATGCATCCATCCTTCCAGCCATCTTGTCGATCTGTCTGTCTGTCTGTCTTTATATATCTATGGCTGTATTTATATGTGTGTATGTATTTCTGTTTATCCATGTGTCTGTCTATCTATAACTATCTTTCTGTCTAATGTGAGTGAACAACAGTATCTAGTTATATTTTACCCATATCCATCTTTTTCATCTGCGTCCGTCAGTCAGTCTATCTTTACACCTGTTTGTGTGTATATCTTTTAATTCTTATTTATCCATCTAATTGTATCTGTTTGTCTGTCCGTCACTTTCAATATGCATCTGTATGTCTGTCTGTCTTGAAACCTGTATGCCTTTATATATCATACCTGTCAATACCTGTCTATCTTTGTATCTGTCCGCCATACCACAACCCCCCTCCCCCTCCCACCATCGTGCAGTGTTGCTATTTGCACTGGGGACGTTATGCGTGTGTTGAGCTCCTGTTGCTTTCATTTGCTTCGTTAATATTGTACCCACGTTGATTGCTCTCTCTCTCTCTCTCTCTCTCTCTCTCCTACATACCTGTTTTCTGTATCTAAGTGCCAATCTATCTATCTGTCTATCTGTCTGTATCTGTCCATCTACATTTATTTGTGTCTACCCAGTTACCTGTCAGTCTCAGTATCTGTATTTGATCACTCAGCTGTCTATTGTCGCTATGTAAAGTATACATCTGCCACTGTCTTCCTGTCTTTCTGTCTGTTTATCCATTCATCTATCTATCTCTGTCTACATATGTTTGTCTGTTTATCTGTCTGTCAGACTATCTGCCTGTTTATCTGTCTTGTTTGTCTGCATGTCTCTGTCCTTCTGTCTGTCTTCTGTTTATCAGTCTCTTGTGGCATTTTGGTTGTGTTATCTTAAGCTGTTTGCTTAATATTGCAGTGATGATTCTCTCTCTCTCTCTCTCTCTCTCTCTCTCTCTGCTGCAGCATAAACAAACAGAACAACCCACATTCCCTTGATTTCCCCACTGTTTTTCATACCTTTTCCTTCCTCCTTCGTGCCCTAGTGGTTGGGGGAGCCCCACAATGTAATATTCTTTCCTCCTGTGTGTCATATATATATATATATATATATATATATATATATATATATATATATATATATATATATATATATATATATATATCCCACTGGAGCCCAGTGGCCACGGTACTGGACAGAACTGGGAATTTTCAAACCTTAATAAAGTAGGGAACCCCCGGGTAGGGACCTATGAGCTTTGCGACTATAAGCCGATAGGCGGAGGGCGGTACGCTTAGAACCCTCCCGGAACAGTGCCTCGCCCAGCAACTCTGGGATCCAATGGGTTAATGGCTGGCAAATCTATCAGTTTCATTAAATATAATGAGAGAGAGAGAGAGAGAGTGTGTGTGTGTGTGTGTGTGTGTGTGTGTGTGTGTGTGTGTGTAAAGAGAGAGGAAGGAGAACTGGTCATTGTCATCATCATCATCAGCATTATCGTCATTCTGAGTCAGCACACTGCAGGGCAAATGACTATCCCGTCTTTTTCAACTCAGACGTATTGGCTGTTTGTCTGTTGCATCCAGTCCCTGCAAATCTTCGAATCTCATCTCGACATCTCATCCTCTGTCTCCTTCTTTGTACTCCAACACTCTGTTCCCCCACAGTTACCGTAGTTGTGGCCCACATCCTTTTAAACGTCTTGTGTGCAGTGTGTGTCCTCTACCGTCATTTGTTCCCTTTTCCAGAAAGCTTCCTTTTTGTCTCTCTGTGTGATCTCTAACATAATTTTCTACATTCCACTTTGATCACCTCTAAGCTTATGTTCCAAGGATTTTGTTTCACTCCAATTTTCCGATTCATAAATTGGAACCGTAAGACACATTGAATACCCATATAACGGTAGTCATATCTTCTGGCACAATGGCACGGTACATGCTTATCCTTCATGTAGGCTAGTTACTTAGTTTGGCAAAACCCTCCATCCCGTTCCTATTGTTCGCTTGATGTCATTGTCATGGACCGAGTCTGCTTGCTCTGCCTGCCTTCAGTGTAGCTATGTATTCATCAACCTGTTCTAGTTCTTCATCTCCAATTTTAACTGGACGGGAACAAACATGATTCTTAAGTATAATTTCCGTTTTCATGTTGATTTTTAAGATTACCCTTTAAAAGTAACTAAGATAAAGCAAATGTGAATCAGTGTGTTTTCCAAGATGGATGAACATAAATACCCCTCCCGTAATGCTTTATACACGGTATATATATATATATATATATATATATATATATATATATATATATATATATATATGATATATATATTATATATATGATATATATATTATATATATGATATATATATTATATATATGATATATATATTATATATATATTATATATATAATATATATATTATATATATATAATATATATATGTATGTATATATATATATATATATATATATATATATATATATATATATATATATATATAATACTGTATATGAGAGAGAAGGGGGGGAGAGCGTGTGAGTGTAACAGGCAGGGGTCCGTAACACAACGGCTTTGTGTTATGGTGTTGTGGTCACACCCACCGGCTCTCTCTCTCTCTCTCTCTCTCTCTCTCTCTCTCTCTCTCTCTCTCTCGTTTATACTTCCTTCTTCCGCTGCCAGAACAATTGCTTTAATCATTCTTTATTCTTCTTTCCTTCATCCCACTTACAGAGAGAGAGAGAGAGAGAGAGAGCAGTAATGTGAGGAGAGAGTAGGCGCAATAGGTGAGAGAAAGAGAAACAATGGAGAGAAGAGGGTAGGAGGGGTGGAGGAAATATGATAGGGGAGAGAGGGAGGGAAACTGGAGGGAGTAGGGAGGGGAGGAGGGAGTAGGGAGGGGAGGAGGGAGTGAATAGGTGAGAGAGGGAGCATGGGTAAGAACATAAGAACATAAGAAGAGAGGATAACTGCAGTAGGCCGGTTGGCCCATGCTAGGCAGCTCCTAGAAGAGTAACTGAACTACTAGAATGAGATAAGGATAGCAAAGAAGAAGGCTCTCCCCCGCCCTCCAAACCCTCCAGCCGAAGCCGGCAGGAAAAAGTCGGAAAGAACACCACGCCGTATAGAAAAACTGGCGTGGACATTTTACAGGAAAGTGTGAAAGGAGAATAGAGACTATCATAGTGTAACCTGAAAAGAAAATTTATTTTTGAATTAGTATTGGTTATAATATTTTCTTTATTCTATATCCACCCCTTATTTGTCATATGCTTATCTAGCCTATGCTTGAAACTCTCAATGGAGAGAGAGAGAGAGAGAGAGAGAAATCGATTATTGACCCTTATTATCAGCTGTAGAAAGAGGAAAGCAAGAAGAGAGCAAAGAAGAGGAAATGAGGTAGAGAAGGGGGGGGGAGGGAATGGAGTTAGAGAAGGAGGAAGGGAAGAGTGGACAGGAGGGAGAGAAGGAGGGTAGGAGGGAAGTAGGTAGACAGAAGAAAGGTAAGAGGTGGAGGAGGAGGAGGAGGGGAAGATTGATGGAGAAGGAAGAAAGGAGGAAAGGAAGAAGTGAAGTAGAAGAGGAAGGGTATGAGTTAGGAATGAAGGTTGGGAGGGCAGTGGTGAAGGAAAAATGAAAGATGAGAGGGAAGGAGGGAGGGAAGAAAATAGCAAGGGAGGGAGGGAAGGAGGATTGGGAGGGAGGTGTGAGAAGGAAGGAATGGAGGTATAAGATGTCAGAGTGAAGAATGAAGCAGGGAGGGAGGGCAGAGGGCAGAGGGAAGGTAGGAGGGAGGAGAGAAAGAAGATTAAAAAAGGAAGGAGGGAGGAGAGAAAGAAGATAAGTGAAGTAGGAGAAGAGGAAAGAGAAAAAATGGAAGAATGATGAGAGAAGATGTTAATAGAGAAGGAGGAAGGAAAGAGAGAAAGATAAAAACAAAAACGGTGTTCGTAGGCAGGAGAGACTGTGATAATGGGAAGGAAACAAAGAGGGAGAGAACGCAAGATGGAAGGACAGAGGGAGGGAGAGAAATTGAGAGGAGCAGAAGGAAAAGAAAGGGAGGAGGAAGGAAAGGAAGAGAAAGTTGAGATGATTGAAGGAAGTGAAGGAACCAAGAGGGAAGATGGAAATGGAAGAAGAGAGGGAAGTAGGGAGGAGAAGAAAACAAGGAAGGATGGAGGAGCGAGAGGGATATTAAAAGAAAAGAGAGGGAGGGAGGGACCTGAGAGGATGAGAGAATAGAAGAAGAAATTGGAGAAGGTGGGAAGAAATGGGAGAGAGAGAGAGAGAGGTGTCAAGTCATAATTCCCCTCGTTTGGTTTGCTCTATTGATTCTTCTCTCCTTCCCTCCCTCCTTTTCTCCCTCTTTCTCCCAAGTTCCCTCCCTTCCACCGACCCTCCTTCCTTCTCCCTTATTTTTCTCCCTCCCCTCGTCTCCCTTTCCTCCCTCCCATTTCTTCTTCTTCCCTTCCCTTATCTGTTTATGATTTCCATTGTTTTGCGCCTTCCTCTTTCCTCTCCTTCCTCCCTCCTTCCTTTCCTTCCTTCCTCCCTCCTTCTTTTCCATCTTTCTTTCCTTTCCTTCCTCCCTCCTTCTCCTCCATCTTTCCCTTCCTTCTTTTATACTCCTGATACCTTTTCTCACCCAGTCTACCATATTATTTTCCCTCCCTCCCTCCATGTCTTGTTTTTCCCTCCATCCTCTCTCTCTCTCTCTCTCTCTCTCTCTCTCTCTCTCTCTCTCTCTCTCTCTCTCTCTCTCACATTGTTCCGCCTTATTCCCCTCATCACTTTGTTTTCCTCTTTCCCTCCTCCTCTCTTCCTCTCTCTCCTCCTCTCTCCTTCCCTCCCTTTCCCTCCTCCTCTCCCTTTCCCGCCTCCTCTCCCTCCCTGCCTCTCTCCTTTCGTCTCCTCCATCCCTTTCTCTCTTTATCGCCTTTTTCTTTCTTTCCTCCCTTCTTCCGTTATTTCTTTCTTATTTTCTGCTCCCCTACCTTCCTTTACTATATTATTTTTCTTCCCTCCCTCCATTCTTTCTCTCTCCGTCCATCCCCTCCCCCCTTCCTCCTCTGTATTACTTCATCTTGTATGATATTACTCTCTCTCTCTCTCTCTCTCTCTCTCTCTCTCTCTCTCTCTCTCTCTCTCTCTCTCCACCTCACGTGACTAACTCTCCCCTCCCATTTCCTCCCTCCCTCTCTCCCCTCCCTACATAATTAATGGGACTTAATCTCTCCCTTCATTCTCTACCTCCCTCCCTTCTCTCCCTCCTTTTGTCATTCTTTCCTCCAGGCATTCTTTCCTTTCCTCCTCCTCCTTCATTCTTTCTGCACCTTTCTTCCCTACCTTTCGTTACCTCTCTTGTCTCCTTTCCTCTTGATTATTCCCATTCTCTTCTATTTTTTTACCCTTTCAGTCTATATCCATTTATTCTCTGCCGCTTTCCCTTCTCGTCTTCTACCAGTCATTCTTTCCTTCATTCATTCATTCCCCCTTCCTCTTCATTCTTTCCTCACCTTTTTCCTCCTTTTCATCATCTTTCCTCGCTTTGTTTTCTTCATTCTTCCCTTTCTCTCTCCTTTTCTCCATCCTTCTTTACCACGTCGTGTTCTGCCTTTCTCTGTCATCTGTCCTTGTCTTTTCCTGTTATGTTAATTTCTTCCTTCCCTCCACATGCCTTTCTTCTTTCCCTCCCCGTCTTTTTTTTTCATACCTCCACTTTCTTCCTACTTACCTTTTACCCCTTTCTGTTTCGTCCTTCCTTCCTTCCTTTTATTTTCCTTTCTTCCTGCCGTCCTTCCTTCCTTTATTTTCCTTTCTTCCTGCCGTCCTTCCTTCCTTTGCTGCTTATTTCCCTCCAGATAACCAAGTCTGTCAGCCAGCCTTGCCCGAATCCTTCACCCCTCCATCAACTATCCCATTCCTCCATCCCTCCATCAGCTATCCCATTCCTCCATCCCTCCATCAGCTATCCCATTCCTCCATCCCTCCATCAGCTATCCCATTCCTCCATCCCTCCATCAGCTATCCCATTCCTCCATCCCTCCATCTACTATCCCATTCCTCCATCCCTCCATCAACTATCCCATTCCTCCATCCCTCCATCAGCTATCCCATTCCTCCATCCCTCCATCTACTATCCCATTCCTCCATCCCTCCATCTACTATCCCATTCCTCCATCCCTCCATCAACTATCCCATTCCTCCATCCCTCCATCAGCTATCCCATTCCTCCATCCCTCCATCTACTATCCCATTCCTCCATCCCTCCATCAACTATCCCATTCCTCCATCCCTCCATCAACTATCCCATTCCTCCATCCCTCCATCTACTATCCCATTCCTCCATCCCTCCATCAACCATCCCATTCCTCCATCCCTCCATCAACTATCCCATTCCTCCATCAGCTCCATCCGTACATATTGCAAGCCGGCATGAAAAAGTAAGAAGCCCCCCATCCCTCCAGTCACGCGGGTCTGTCAAAACCTTTCTCCCCCCACCCCTTTCTCTCCCCACTATGGTCTTTTGTGGTGGGGAGTAAGTTGCTGAGGTGTGGGTGTGGGTGTGGGTGTATGGATAAGGGTGGGTTGTGGATGTGGGTAGGATAGGAGAGTGAGTGTGGGCTGTGGATATGTGTGTGTGTGTGTGTGGGTGGGAGGGTGAGTGTGGATGTGTTTGTGTGTGGGAGTGGGTGTGAATGGGTGGGTGTTGGGCTGGGATGTGGGTGTGGGTGTAGGTGGGAGTATGAGCTGGAATGTGGGTGGGGATGTGGGTAGCGTGATAGCGGTGTTGGGGGAGCACATACCGCTATCCGCCTTATTTGTCTACACACACACACACACACACACACACACACACACACACACACACACACACACACACACACACACACACACACACACACTGCATATAACGGTGTATGTATCGCTGGTGTGTTAACGTGTGTATCGTTTTTCCGTCCCGCGTATTTTTGTAGCTACTGATGCATGGGCTTGGAAAACTGTCGCAGAGATAAGTAGCCTACCTTAAAACAGCACACAGGCACTCACGCACAAGTACACATACATACATACACATACATTCACAAGCATATACATACATGGAGACAAACATAGGCTGACTTACGTGCGTACATAAACTTCACACACACACACACACACACACACACACACACACACACACACACACACACACACACACACACACACACACACACACAGCGCCGGTACTGAGAAAGAGGTATTATGGGTCAGTGTTGTTTATATTTGTACAGTTCAGTGAAGCGGCTCGTGTCCACACCCACGGACACATGTTCACCCACTGCTCCACTGCGTCACCCTCATACTTGCGTCGACTTCATACTTGTGTCGACCTCATACTTGTGTCGACCTCATACTTGTGTCGACCTCATACTTGCGTCGACCTCATACTTGTGTCGACCTCATACTTGCGTCGACCTCATACTTGCGTCGACCTCATACTTGCGTCGACCTCATACTGGCGTCGACCTCATACTGGCGTCGACCTCATACTGGCGTCGACCTCATACTTGTGTTGACCTCATACCTGCGTCGACCTCATACTTGCGTCGACCCCATACTTGCATCTACCTCATACTTTGCGTCGACCTCATACTTGTGTCGACCTCATACTTGCGTCGACCTTATTTTTGTGCCTACTTCATACTTAACCCATGTGTCACTTTCGACCCTGACGAATCGTATCAAGGAACGTCATCTGTGGGTAGGGAAACTTAACAAGCCTCTAGCACGTTTGGAATATTACCTGCAGAGGGCAAGTGAGAAGTGGAAGAGGAGCGACATTAGCCAGCAAAGAAAAGGGAAAATTTAGAGAAGGTGAAATATTAAGTGAATTATAGACAGTCAGGGGAAGTGAGTAGGAAAAGAGATGGATTATTTAACATTTTTTTTTTTTCCCAGTAATCTTTAAGGAAAACGGCTGGCGAAACGGTAGCCAATCTTACGTGGATGTACAGTAGGGAATTGGAATATGTTGCAGGAGAGTGTAATTTTTTGAGACGCTACCGGTACTGTGCTGAGATAAGGTTGCATTTCCGGCTGTTTTTACCTGTCATTAATCAAGACTGTTAAGGTGTCAGTGTCGCTACGTGGATTAGATTATGGAGCATATAATCCACTCAGTTGTTACTTTATTACTGTACTGTATTTACCTGTCATTTAATAAGGCACCTTTATCTGTGCAGTCAGTCTCATCATCCGTCTGCCAGTATTTCCTCTCTCTCTCTCTCTCTCTCTCTCTCTCTCTCTCTCTCTTTCTCTCTCTCAGAGATGATTAATTGTTAAGGAATAATAGCTTACGGTAGGTGAATATTGAGAGAGAGAGAGAGAGAGAGAGAGAGAGAGAGAGAGAGAGATGATTGTTGGCGAATAATAGCCTACGTTAGGTGAGTATTAAGAGAGAGAGAGAGAGAGAGAGAGAGAGAGAGAGAGAGAATGATTAATTGTTGGCTAATAATAGCCTACGTTAGAGAGAGAGAGAGAGAGAGAGAGAGCCCCGTGATGCATACTTTTCTCTGAACCAACTCAGTCCTTGGAATGTTGGTAGTTGTGGTTACCCAGAATTGCGGCCCTTTGAGACGATGGTGGTTGGTCAGGGGGATGGTGGTAGTGGGATGGTGGTAGTTGTGCTGGTTGAGTCTCCCTTTGACGATGTTTATAGTTGTGAATTGTGGTTATTGATGGTGGTGGCTGCTGACGGGGTGGTGGTAGGTAGGTAGGTGGGCTTAGGAATGATTGTGAATAGTGGTTGCCGATTGTGGTAGGTTTTAGGATGGTGGTGGGGAGGCTAGCGTAGATAATTATGTGGATTGGTTGAAATGGTTGTTAATTGTGGTTGTTCTTGGCATAGGAAGGTGGTAGTTGTGGTAGTTGAATGTAGGAATGTTTGTTGACTGGAAATTTTGGTGATTCAGGTTGATAGTGGTTGTTGGTGAAGTGAATTTGTTAGATTTAGAGAATGTTGGTGATTGGTAATTGTGGTAATTGAATGATGGAGTGGTTATTTTAGTACTGTAGTGAATGGTTCGTCGATGGTAGTTGTGGTTGCTGTGGTAGTTGGTTTGGTGACGGAGAATGTTAGTGGTAGTGGTTGCCAGTGGTTGTGGTACCGGTATCTGTGGGAATATTTGTTGATTATTGTGGTAGGGATGGTGGTAGGTGTGGTATGAGGTCGTGGGAATGTTTGTTGGTTGTCAGGGTTGTGGTGCTGATAGAATGATAGTGGTTGTGAAGATGTTGGTAGCTGCTTCAGTGGTAGTTGTTGTAGAAATGGTAGTAGTTGTGGTATGGGAATGGTAGTGATTGTCATGGTCAAAGATAAAGATGAACAGAAGGAAAAACAAGAAAAATGAAGAGAGATAAAAGGAAAGTGAGGAGAGAAGAAAAGAGAGAGAGAATGGTGCAGAAATAGAGGCGAAGGACAGAGGGAGAGAATATTTGATTGTTGTCGTGATTAAAGGTGTTGATTAAAACTGTGTAAACCCATTGGTGTAATTAAGGTAGATGTTGAGGTCTTGGTACTTAAACACACACACACACACACACACACACACACACACACACACACACACACACACACACACACACACACACACACACACACACACACACAGCCGATTCCAGCATTTTGGAAGAGGGGAGAATGGGATTATTTTTAGCTAATTGACACTTAATGCATTTATTCAATAAAAAAAAATAATAAATATTTTTAATTTGTACATGTTTTAATCATGTGAGTACAATAATAAAGGCAGGTGCAAGTGCAGTAAATATATTTATTGCATATATTTGGATAAAACAACATTGCTCTTTTTATGTAATCATTGGTCTGTTGAAAATGGGAGAGGGGGACGTACTGCCCTCACCCCCGCCCACAAATCGATGGCTGATATAAACAGTACCGTATTTGTACCACCTCCACCAGCGACGTTGGATGGAGGTTTTGTATTCATCCGTGTCCGTTTGTCTGTTTGGGTGTTTATATACAGGAAATATATGTCAAAAAGTTGCTATCGGATGTCAGTGGAGTCTGGTGGGTAGGCGGGCAGTTTATCAAGGAAGAGAGTAGATTAGATTTTGTGGTGGGTCTGAATCCGGATGGAAGAATAAATCATGAATTTTATTGGTGTTGGCGGAGGTATGCTCTCTGTGATACTTTCTAGGTGCTGCCACGGGAGTTGTTGAAATAGTGGTAGATGTGGTTTTTGATATTTTAAATAAAAAATTGTGAGGGGAATGGTTATGAAAGTGGTAATTGTGGTGAAGTGTGGTGGTTGATCAGTAAGTGTAATTGTTGTTGTGGTGGTAGTTGTAGAAATAGTGGTAGGTGTGGCAGTGATGTTCTCATTAATAAATTGTCAGGGTAGTGGTTATAATAATGATAGTTGTGGTTAGAAATGATGGTTGAAGGTAAGTAATGATGGTAGCTAATAAGGTAATTGTGGTAGTTGTGGTTGTTGTAATGGTGTTCGTTTTGGTTACTTGCCAATATATTAGGTCGTTAACCCCTTCACAATGGTCACGTCTTGTGTTACCGATACATTTTATAATATCCAGACAACTTTGTTATTATTATTATTATTATTATTATTATTATTATTATTATTATGTTGATGTTGTTGAGGGTCAGGGCTGTTATTAATCCCTTCAGTCCGGTCATGTTTTTTTTTTTAGCCAGGTAGACGGAAGCCAATGATCATTATTTTTGAACGAAATGTACCTGTGTGTGTGTGTGTGTGTGTCTGTGTCGAAAACTCAAATATCAGAAAGTATTGACTGTAGGAGGAAAAGTTATTATAAAAGTTGTTTAGAGTCACAACTTGAGTTCACATGTCTCTCATCTTGCATTGGGAGTCAGGCAAGATGGTTACATGATAGTCCAGTATGTCATATATTGTGTTAGCCAGCAGTATTTTTACAATCTACCCGGCTCACAGATGACGGGTACTATTGTATATTGTACCGCATTCTTGTTAGTTCCAGACAGATTAGGAAAGACTCTCTCTCTCTCTCTCTCTCTCTCTCTCTCATTAATAAAGCATGTTATGGTGTGTTAAAATGCTGGGTAGTTGATGGAATAAAGGATAAAATGACGTCACCGTATCGAAGGGGTTAAAACTGATTAACTCCACACACACAGCTTTATGTTACGTAAAATGTATATTGAAAAAATCTCTGGTATATATATATTAGAATTGATATGGTGTTTCCCACAATATACATTTTTTTGTGGATTACGTCAAGATTATGTAACACACACACACACACACACACACACACACACACACACACACACACACACACACACACACACACACACACACACACACACACACACACACACACACACACACACACACACACACACACACACACACACACACACACTTGCACCTTCTATATTAAGACCAGGCTAATGTTTCCCGTAATATTTCGTTAGTTTTTATCGGACTGTTTTTTTCGCGTTTTTATCGTTGCTTCTGTTTGCGCGCGAAATGGCTTGACAATTTTGGCGCCAATAGAGGAAATTAGGTAATATCTTTGGCGCCTTTTTTACCCTCGAACGTCGCTATTCGTAGACTTAAAAAGAGGAGATTGCTTAATTTTGCCTTTTGGGAAAGAGGGGGAAGGACGAAAGCAGAAACTAGAGGGAAAAGTAAGAAAGGGATGTGGAGGGTAGGGAGGAGAGGAGAAGAGGGGAGAAGGAGGAAGGCCAAGGAAAGGAAAGAAAGAGAAGAGAGGGGAAGGGAAGGGAAGCGAGGGAAGGAAAAGGAGAGAAGAGATTGGGAGGGGAGGAAGGGAAAGGGAGAGGAGGGGAAGGGAAGGGAATGGAATGGAAGGCAAGGCAGCACAAGAGAAAGGAAGGCAAGGCAAGGCAAAGGACGGGAAGGGAAGGGAAAGGAAGAGAAGAGAATTGGAGGAGAGAAATGAGGTGGAGAGAAGGGAAGGGAGACGAAAGGAGGAAAAGGAGGCGAGGGAGGGGGGAAGGAAACGAAACTAAAGGAGAGGAGGAGAAGTGAAGTGAAGGGACGAGGGGTGAAGAGAAGGGAAGGGAAGGAAGGCGAGGGGGAGGGAAAGGAATGGAAGAAACTAGAGAACAGAAGCGAAGCGAAGAAAAGAGAGGTGAAGGGATGATAATGGAAGGGAAGGAAAGGAGAGGGAAGGGAGAAAAGGAAAGGGAAGGAGAGGGAGAGGAGGGAGGAGGCAGTAAATGAAAAGAGAAATCTGTTTTTCATATTTTTTCCACTGTAACCTCAAGCCCGTGTTTACATTTTTTGGAGTGAAACTTGTCACGTGAGTCTGCCGTTTTGTAGGCTACTTGTCACCATTTTTTTCTTTTTTTTTTTCTTTTTTTTAAGAGTAACCTGGCGCGTGGAATTACTTGATTTTTTCCTTTCCTTTTTTTTTTGTGGGAATTGTGAGAGGTTTACATTTTTGGATGGTATCTTGAGAGTGGATTTGTTTACATTTTTACCGGGTGACTTGGCACGTGGCTCTCTCTCTCTCTCTCTCTCTCTCTCTCTGTAAATCACACGAGGTTGCTTACATTTCTAGGGGATCTAGCAACTTGTGTTTACTTCACCTGCTTCTGTTGACGCCGGTTTGTTTATATTTTCCCCAGGTAGTTTGGCAGGTGGCATGTTTACACTTTTTTGGCGAGAATCTAGTGTGTTTTATTTCCATATTTGGCGGGAGTCTTGTGTGTTTTATTTGCACATTTGGCGGGAATCAGTGTGTTTATTTGCATATTTGGCGGCAATCTCATAACTGGTGTGTGTGCGTTTTATGAGGCCCCCGTAGCTTGACACGTGGAATTGTTTACGTTTGTTTTTGGCTTAGCTCTTTTGACTCTATTAAATTTTGCTTTTAAAATCTTTTCACCTTTTTATTGGAATATCTTAACATTTAACTTTCCCTTTTACAGAAGTCTTTTAAACTGTTATATATTTTGGTTGCAATCTTTTGACTTTTCTTTTTAGTTTAGTTAGAATATATAGACTTTTTCATACTGAGCTGGCATCGTGACTTATTTTTTATTTATTTTTTTTTTCTGGAGTCTTGTCACGTGTCTTTGTTATTATGTGACTGTTTGGAAATGTCACGTAGGCTGATCATGAGGTTTGAATTTCACTCGCACCCACATACCTGACATTCTCACTCTCCTAACCCACTTATATGATGCCCACACCCCTACCTACATGCTTTCACCCACCTACACACACACACACACACACACACACACACACACACACACACACACACACACACACACACACACACACACACACACACACACACACACACACACACACACACACACACACACACACACACACTGCATCATCCACACACCCACACGCCCTTCTCACCCACTTACACACTCGTCTCTTCTCGCCTTCCACCCAACCACCATTTCACCCCTCCACCTGACCACTTAAACCACATTCAGCCACTTACGTCATGGCTCATTCATTTTTTCACTTAATAATTACCTACCCATACACGCATTCACTTATGCATTCACTCACTTCCACTCACTCACTTCCACTCACTCACTCACCCATTTCCACTCACTCTCTCACTCCCACTCACTCACTCACTCCTTTTCTCACCCACCCACTCACCCACCCACTCACCCACTTCTTTTCTCACCCACTCACTAACTCTCTTTCGCCTCGCCATAATAATAGGATGAACTGGATTACGTAGAGAGAGAGAGAGAGAGAGAGAGGTTCTGTGGTTTCTGTTTATTGCCCTCACTTCGTACTTCTCATGGGAACTCTCTCTCTCTCTCTCTCTCTCTCTCTCTCTCTCTCTCTCTCTCTCTCTCTCTCTCTCTCTCTCTCTCTCTCGTATTGGATGAAAGCAACTTGATCCATGGGTCTTTAAAACTCTCTCTCCCTCCCTCCTTCCCTCCTTGCTTATCTCCTTCTCACCATTCCTCCCTCCTTCCCTCCTTCGTTTTCTCTTCCTTACCCTCCCTCCCTCCCATTCCTTCCTTCTCCATTCGCTCTGTCCTTTCTCCTCCCTCCATTCCTTCGGTCCTTCTCCCTCCCTTCCTTCTGTCTTTCCCCTCTCTCCCTTCCTTCCTCCCATTTTCTCCGTCTCATCGTCCCTCCTTCTTTCCTTCACTCTCCCCATTCGTTCTGTTCTCCCTTCCAGTCCTTTCATCCTGTCTTTCCCTCCATTCTTTCACTGTCTCCCACCTTCTTTCTCTGCTTAATTCCTTTCTCCTTCTTTCCTTCTTACGTCCTGACATTTTCCTTTCCTCCCTCTCTCTTTTACCTTTTCATTTCACCTCCCCTCTCACCTTCCTTTTATTTATTTATTTTTTTTTATCGCTTCCTTTCTTCCCCTTTTTCTCACCTTTCAGGCCTTTCTAATTGCTTCATTTAGGCATTTCACCTCCTCTTCGCTTTTTTTTTTTCCTTCCTTTTTTTTTTTACTTCTCCCCTCTTGTCTTTCCTCCTTACTTTTTGCTTATCATGATTTTACGTCTCAATGTATCGTTTCTCCCCTTCCCTCCTTTCCCCTCCCCTCACTTCCCCTCCTCCCCCTCCCCTCCCCTCTTTCCTTCCTTTCCCTTTTTCCACCTCATTTCCTTATTTCTTTCCCTGCCTTCTTCCCGTCCTTCATATTTTAGCCTCTTGTCCTCTTCCCTCCCCTACCCTCTCCTCCCCTCCTTTCCCCTTCACCGCCTCCCCTCTCCTCCTCTCCCTCATTCCCTTTCCTTCCCTCCCTTTCCCCTGGCCTCCCGTACCCTCCCTACTCTCCCTCTCCCTTCCACCCCTCCCTCTCCCCTTTCACCCTGCCTCCCTTAGCGTTCCCTGTATGCTGCATTATATATCACCCTGCTTCTCACTCCCTCCCTCCCTCCCTCTCCTCTCTTTTCCTCCCTCCCTCCCTCCCTCTCCTCTCTTTTCCTCCCTCCCTCCCTTCCTCTTTCTCTTGCCCCTTGCTCCTCTCTCTTCTTGCCCTCCCCCCCCTCTCTCTCTCTCTCTCTCTCTCGTTCACCCTCCCTTCTTCCCTCCCTCTCCCCATGCTCATTTCTCCGCCCACTCCCATTTCCTTTCTTCCTCTCCCTCCCTTTTCTCGCTCCCTCCCTCTTTCCCACATTTATTTCTCTACCAGCTCGTATTTATCATCTCCCTTCTCCCTTCTCTTCCTTCCCTCTTCCTCCTTTCTCCTTTCCTCCCTCCCTCCCACTTTCTGTCTCTCTCTTGCCTCTCCCTCCCTCCCTCCCAGTTTCATCCTCCGACTATTATTTCTCTTCCTTCATCACCCTTCTCTGCTCCCTCCATCCCCCCCCCTCTCTCTCTCTCTCTCTCTCTCTCTCTCTCTGTTTATCTTCCGTCCTGCCTCCATCATCCCACTTATGTCTGCCACCCCTCTTTCTCTTCCTTTCTCTCCCCTCCCTCCATCTCTCTTTTTCCTCGCCTTTCTCCCCCTTCTCCCCACTTATTATTCATTTCAGACTACCCTCTCTCCATTTTGCTGATTTCCTGTATTTCCTCTTCCTTTCCATCCACTTCTCCTCCTCCTCCTCTCTCTCTTTCTCTCTCTCTCTCTCTCTCTCTCTCTCTCTCTCCATCCATCCCCTATCATTCCACATTAGTCCTTTCCTTACCCCTCTTTTTCATCCCTATTCCCATTTTTCTCCTTCCTCTCCCTTTCCTTCCTCCTTCCCTGTCACTATTGTCCTTTGATACCTTTCTCTTTCTAATTCCTCCTCCATTCTCTTCGTCTCTCCCTTTCTCTTGCTCCATCTGTTTCCCCCCTCTCTTCTCTCTTTTTTCTTTCCCTCCCTCCATATCCCCCTCTCTTCCCTCCCTCCTCCCTTCCTTCACTTCATTTTCGTCTCACCCCCTCCTCCTCCTCCTCCCTGCTTTTCTTCCTCCCCATTGCCCTCCCTTTCTTCAGCCACGTCATCCATTCTTCCCTCCCTCCCTCCATCCATCATTTTCTCTCTCTCCATCCCTTCCCTTCTCGCTTCCTCCCCCCCTCAATCATATATCATCTCTCTCTCTCTCTCTCTCTCTCTCTCTCTCTCTCTCTCGCTTCTATCTTTCTTCACTTTTTCTTCCTTTCATCAGTCTTTACATTTCTCTGCGTCACTCCTTTTTTCTTTCCTTCTTCCGTCCTTCCTTTCCCCTTCCCTCCTTCCTTCCTTCCTTCCTCCTTCCTTCCTTCCTTCCTTCCTCCTTC
>NC_137010.1:7426149-7616149 GCF_032717465.1 Coenobita brevimanus
ATTATTATTATTATTATTATTTTCATTATTACTATTATTTTATTTATTATTATTATTATTATTATTATTATTATTATTATTAAACCCTTTCAATCCCATGACCTTTTTTTATGCGGTGCAGTTAACCATAGGATACACGTTTTGAGCTGGAGGGGTTACACAGAGCCATCATTTACCCCTCCACCACTAAAGACATCGCCTGAGCTGAATAAAATCGTCTGGGGGCAGAATGAAACTTAAAAACGCGTCACCGGATTGAAGGAATTAAATCGTCCGTACCACGCGATTTTGTTCAGTTGTAGGGAGATGTCGTGAAGGGCTCGTGTTGGGTGTATGTGATCTCGAGTGTGAAATATCCCTCGTAAGCTGAATAAAATCGTCCAGTGGTAGCAGGAGTAGAATATGAGATGCTGCCAAGGAGTGAAGGTGGTGGTAGGTGGATGACAGGTGAGTGGTGGTGGTGGGTAGGTGGGTGTGATGTAGGTAAGTGATGGTAGGTGTGGGTGTGTGTGGTAGGTGAGTGGTGGTGGTTGGGTGGGTGGGTGGGGTAGTGGGCGACCTTCAAGGCGATAGTGGTGGTGGTTGTGGTAGTTGTCCCATTGTTTCATTGTTTTCAGGGAATGCTCTTGCCCTCTCCCCTATTTCTACCATATCTCTCTCTCTCTCTCTCTCTCTCTCTCTCTCTCTCTCTCTCTCTCTCTCTCTCTCTCCTAGCAGTAAACAGAATCCCAAGACTTTCTTTGAACTCGTGCACATTGCTATTGGAGGAGGGGGAGGAGGGAGCAGAAATCACTTGAACGAAGGGAGAAGAAGATGAGGAGGAGGAGAGTAGAGGAGATTAGGAACTGAAGAGAAAAAAAATAAGAGAAGTTAAGTAACGAAGAGTAGAGGAGACGAAACAGAGACAGGAGGAGGAAAAATGAGATGGAAAGAGAAAGAAAGAGTAGGTTTGAGAGGAGACAAGGAGGAAGGGAAAGATAAAATTAGAGATGATGATGATGAGGAAGTACAAAGCATGAAAGTTAACTCATTTACTGTTTCTGTATAAAATTATTCTTTAGTTATTTTAGTCTTTTTCCTCATAGAATAGATACCATTGTCGTGTCCTGCCTTATGACAAAGAGCCTCATAAAGAATTGTAAATGCTGCTCTTTTGTTTTCCTCTATGGGCTTGCCTTTTTGCCTGCCAACCTGTCACTTCACTGGAGGACAAAGCCTTTCACCTCTCTCCACTCTGACCTGTTGGTTGTTAGTTTTTTTTTTATAGTGTGTTCTGCTCCAGCCTGGCAAATGCGCTTACTATTCCTCCATATGGTTCACTGCACGCCGCCTCCTCTCACTCCTTTTCTAGATTGCCACTAGTTGCCCATCTGTTATCTGTTCTGCAATAAGTATAAAGATTTGGCCTTTTCCAGTAAATTTTCTGTGTAGTTTATGGTACGGTAAAATTAATTTCTGTTTTCGTTTGTTCCTCTGTCCACGAAACACTCATTCCCCCAGTTTCTGGCATCCAACAGTATCCTTTCCAGGCCTGTCTGAACACTCCCCAGTTTGTGGTGCGAGAACTGTGTTAGGCTTTCGAGATTTGTGGGTTGCAGCGGACTTGTATAACTGTTATCATGATGTTACTCTTTAACAAACTGCCATCCCCTACTGCAGCATCTAACCCTCAGTATTCCGTTAGTTATTGGCCTCCCCCGCAAACCAGTCTTCTGTTTTTACGTTTTGTTGTCGTAAACCGTGTGAAATGCCTGGCCCTAGTATCGCTGTAACTGTCATTGCCGGCGATAATAATTACGATGATGAAGGTTTTGCCCGATAAATGGAGAGGATAGGATCTCGAATAATGAACAGGAACATATAAAAGCTGGAGAACTAGGTGACCAACAAAGTTCCCAGGGATATGGGCTATAGCATCCATCACTTCATTCTTCCTTCAGACTTCCAAAATTCTTCGTTTCAGCTCAAAAGTAAAATCTCCACACATCGTATCTAGGTGTAAGCATCATGAAAGTATGTGGCAGAGAGAGAGAGAGAGAGAAACTTGGCATGTGCAAATCCATTCATATCCATCTTTTTTTTTTTTTTCCCTCTTTGCTTTTATACGTTGCTTTCTCACACATTCAGTAACCATATCGAACCATCTTCCTGACTCATCACGCCTCCTCCCAGCCTCAAACACACTCCATATACCCTTTTCCTTACCCTGTTCATGTCCCGTCTCCCTGTGTAACCTTACAGTCTACGCATACACGCTTCCACCCTCTGACTACTACACTCCCTTATTCCACGTCTCTTGATTCTGTGAACTGTATTGTAAGTGGTACAAGACTGTATTGTCAGTGGTATAAGACTGTTGTAAGTGGTATAAGACTGTATTGTAAGTGGTATAAAGAGGTACAGGACTGTTGTAAGTGGTGTAAGACTGTATTGTAAGGTATAAGACTATGGTATAAGACTGTATTGTGAGTGGTATAAGACTGTTTAGTAAGTGGTATAAGACTATTGTAAGTGGAATAAGATTACTGTATCGTAAGTGGTATAAGACTGTATTGTAAGTGGTATAAGAGGCTTCGTAGCATCTTTTCAGTAGTGATTTATTTTGGACGATGTTTTGTCACCCACAATACAGTAAAGAGTTAGAGGATATTGAAGTGTAATGGGCAGAGTAGAACCTAAAAAAAAAAAGCGTTACGACCTTTCTCTGAATTACTTACGGTTCTATAATAACTTATAAAGGATACTGAAGTGTAGTGATCAGAATAAATACCTAGGAAAGAGGTGTTACGATGTGTCCCTAAGTTACGTAAAATACAATCATAACTTGAGGAGGAGAAGTGTATGTGCAGAATAAATACTTAAAAAAAAGGGGGTGTTGCGATATTTTCTTACGTCACCCACGGTACAATAAGAAGTCGAGGGGGGTACTGAGGTGTAGCCAGCAGAATAAATAACTGAGAGGGTGTTACGACATCTCCCGAACCACCCACTGTACGCTCCTCTCCACCCCTGCCAAGCTACATAACCTAAACAGCGCCTTGTGCCCGGATATCACTCCTGACTTTTAAAACTGGACACATTGCGGCATTTCAAGAGATCATGGAGGTTGACCCCTGACGACCCCTGACCTCGCCCCCCCACATGACCTTACTCCACGCCCTCCCCCCCCTCACCTTCCCCTGTCCATACTTCCCTTCCCCCCCCCACACCCCTTCCTTTTCTCTTCTCTCCCCGTCTCTTCCCTCTCCTGATCCCTTCACTTCCCTTCCCTCCTTCTCCCCTCCCTTCCCTTTCTCCAGTCCCCTCCCCTCCTCCCCTTCCTTCGCTCTCCACTTCTCTCCTTCCTTCCCTCCCTCTCCCCCACTTCCCTCACCTCCACTCCTCCCACAGTGACCTTCAGAGTCAGCAGAGGAAGGCCGTGGGAGAGAGAGAGAGAGAGAGAGAGAGAGGAATTAACACAGGCTATACAAACCACACAGCCTTTGTTTTTTACCAGCTCGTCTGACCGTAATATTAATAGCAACACTTCCGCTCTAAATACTGAAATTTCATAAGAGGCAAGGCTGGTGGGGAGAAGGGAAAGGAAAGGAAAAGAAAAAGAAAGGAATCAGGGTACTAGGTGGTGCGGCTTTTATTTTGTAAGTTTATCAGTAGTAAAACTTCTTTGTTAGTGAAGGAGTTTATCACGTCACTGGGCTTCCAAAAACGTCTTCTGGGAACCTTATTTCACCCATTCTCTTTACTACAATAACTTTTCTTCTTTTGCTTTATTTATACAACCACCAGACGATTTTATTCAGCTGAGGGGATGATGAATGGTGTATTTCTCCCCATTTCGAAAATCTCTTCTCGTGTCTTTAAACAAAATGCTTGAAGATAGCAGGAAAGAAATATGGTAAAGGAGAGGGATGGGGCAGATGAGGGAAGGTATGGAGAATGAGGTCAGATGAGAGAGAGAGAGAGAGAGAGAGAGGGAGGAATGGAGGTTCAGAAAGTGTGTTTTTTTCCGTCCAGTGTCTGATTTATTGAAGCATTCTCTCTCTCTCTCTCTCTCTCTCTCTCTCTCTCTCTCTCTCTCTCGACCTCCATTTACCTCCATTTTTAGGCTTCCTTATCTCGCATCCTTCCCGCCTCTTCCTCCCCTATCCTTCCTTTCCCTCGCTCTCCTTCTCTCGCCATCCTTCTTTCATTCTCTCTTCTCCTCTACTCTTCCACTCACTCTTTCCATTTCTTCCTCTTCGTCCACTCCCTTCTTTCCTCCACATATCTGCCCACCTTTACATTTCCTCCTCCTCCTCCTCTTTGTTTCTCATTCGTTTCCCTCCCTTTTGTTTCTTTCATTACTCATCGCCCCTTAACCTTTTTTCTTGTCTCCCTCCTTCATTCTTTCCTCTTCCTTCCATCTCATGCACCTTCCCAACCACCTTCCTTCCTTCCCCTCGCATCCTTCGCTCCTTCCTTTCCTCCCTCTCCCATCCCTCCCTGACCCTCCCTAACTCTCTCCTCTCCTTCCTTGCATTCTTCCCCTCTTCCTTTCCCCATTCCCCTTTTTTTTCCTTCCTTCCCTCCCCTCCCTACAGCCCTGACTCCCTCCCCTTCTCTCCTTCCCTTCGTCGTTTTTGCCTCCATCCATCCTTCTTCTTCTTCTTCGTTTCTTCTCTTCCTCTTCCCTCCCTCCTCCCCCCCTGCCTACCTCCACTATCAGCCTCAGTAGCCCTTAGGCTTTTTATTAATTAATATATTTTTATTTACAGGTGAGACGACCCGCGGAGGACGGAGGGAGGAGGGGGTGAGTAGAGAGGAGGAGGAGGAGGAGGAGGAAGGAAGGAAGGAAGGAATGAAAGAAGGAGGGAGGAGTAAGAGTTGGGAGAAGAGGAGGAGGAATGAGAAGTAAAGGGGGAGGAGAGTAGTTGAAAAAGAGAAAGAAGATTGAGAGTAGGAAACACACACACACACACACACACACACACACACACACACACACACACACACACACACACACACACACACACACACACACACACACACACAGAGGGTGGACGGACACACACACACACACACACACACACACACACACACACACACACACACACACACACACACACACACACACACACACACACAGTTAAAAAGAAGTCACAGAAAATTTTATGACCTTTTAACTAAGGTGACTGACGCCTTATTTCATTTAACACTGATTATGTAAAATTGGTTCCTTTTTTTATAGCGATAATCCAGTTTACGTATTTTCATGTATGTTTTGGGATTATAGGAGGGAGAGAGAGAGAGAGAGGTTGCCTTAGCGACGAGGGATATCTTACTGCTCTCTCTCTCTCTCTCTCTCTCTCTGTATCTTCCTTTTCTTTACTCCTTCTTACTGTTTTTCTTTTTATCCCTTTCCTTTCCTGCTTTCACCCTTAGCTCAGCCTCTTCCTTCCTTCTTTCTTCCTTCCTTCCTTCCTTGCATCCTTTCTTCCTTCCCTTAGCTTATCAGTTTTATATCTCTCTCCTTCCGCCTTATATAACGTTCTTTCCATCATTCCCATATCGCTTTTTTTTCTTCCTTCCTTCCTTCATTCCTTCATTCTTTTCTCATAGGCTATAACAGCTATCCATCATTTTTTTTCTTTCCATCCTTCCTTCCTTCCTTCCTTCTTCCTTCTTATGTTGCTGTTTTTTTCTTCCTTATTTCCTTACTGTAATTTCTTTTATTTTCTTTTAATTTTTTTCATTTGTTTTTGTTGTTGACGCTGTAAAGGCATAGCAACACGACTCTGCCCCTCTCCCCTCCCCTCTCCCCTCCCCTCTCCCCTCCCTCTCTTCCCCTTACCATCTCTCCCCTCCCCTTCCCTTTCCCTCTCTTGCTCTCACCCCCTCTTGTATCCCTTTCCCCCCCTCTCCATACCCCTCACCCCTCCTTCCCTCCCCTTTTGCCCTCTGTTCCCCTCACCCCCACTTCTCTCCCTTCGCTTACCCTACCACCCCTCTTCCTGTTTCCTCCATATTCTCCAGTCCTCTCTCTCTCTCTCTCTCTCTCTCTCTCTCTCTCTCTCTCACACACACACACACACACACACACACACACACACACACACACACACACACACACACACACACACACACTCACACACACGGCAAATGACCACAAACTTCCTTGCACATACCGGTAATTTTCCCCATAAATTTCCCCAATATTTTCCCTATAATTTTTCCAGGTAATCTCCCTACTATATCTTGCCCATAAAATTCCCTATAATTTTTCCCTAAGTTTCCCCCCCCCTTTTTTTTTTTTAGCGAAGTTTTTTTTTCTAATTCTGTTTTTTCTCTGATGTTTTTCTTGTAGTTTTCGTGAACAAATATCACCGTTTAATTCTTGTACTCTTGTTGCCAATTGTGAAGGTGATTGTGTGAGTGTGTGTGTGTGTGTGTGTGTGTGTGTGTGTGTGTGTGTGTTGTTTCCTTTATTCATTGTCATTTCTTTAAGGTATTTTGTGTACCGGAAGTGATCCTCAAACATTTTGAAGTAGCCTTTGAGATGACATTAGCCCTCCACTGATCCCCTCCCCCCCCCTTTTTTTTTATCATACCTCTTTACGATATTTATTCAGCTCAGGGTAAATTAATTCAAACTGAAGGCCTTTGATTGAGCGTTCATTAACCTTGTCACTGGTTCGGGGGTCTCCTAAACAGAAATCGTCTCGTAGCGGGAAGAATAGAACCAGAAATTTCGTCGATGGGGTGAAGGATTAGTATTTTCCCTTCAGTACTGTTGTTTGGTATAATAATTGCTTTTAGTGATTCCATAATTCCGGGTTGTGACAGAGAGACGTGGATGATTCAAGCATTTTTTGTCTCAGTAGCTAGAAATTGCTTTTAAAATTACGCCATGTGCCAGAGTAAATTATCTCAGTAGTACCGGTGTATTTTATTACCTTTATATATATGTAGGTAAGAGAAAAAAAATGTATTAATGAATGTGCCTGGAAGGAAGGTGATAAAAGAATAAGAAAGGATTATTGAAGCGCCAGAGTAATAATTGAATATGTATGAAGCTGAGGTGATGATGGAAGGTGTATAAAGCAAAGGGGATGGGGGAGTGAGGAGAGGTAGACCGAGAACGTGATGGAAGGATGACAAAGACTGCGCATAGAGGGACGATGATGTGATGGGGGATTGAGGAGAGGGAGACCGAGGTGGTGGTGGAAGGAAAACTAAGCGAATGTGTTGAGGCGATTAGAGGAAAGCAGAAGGAGAGAGGGACCGAGAACGAGGTGGAAGGTTAAGAAGACGACGACGACGACAACAACGACGAAGAAGAAGACAATGGAGACGAAGAAGATAAAGAAGACGAAGAAGAAGAAGATGACCAAGACGACGAAAAAGAAGAAGACGAAGAAGATAAAGAAGACGAAGAAGAAGAAGAAGATGACCAAGACGACGAAAAAGAAGAAGACGAAGAAGATAAAGAAGACAAAGAAGATGATGATGATGACCAAGACGACGAAAAAGAAGAAGACGAAGAAGAACAGGCAAACTTGATGGGAGAAGGCGAGGAGCACTGAGGCCGAAGTGGAAGAAAAACAAAGAAAGTATGCCAAGGAAAGGTGATGAAGAGTGAGGAGGAGAATGCAGCAGCGAACTGTGATGGGAGCTGACGGCGAGGATGACCCCAGATAGGAAAATAAAGAGGTGTAGAAGCCAGGTCGATGGGAGAATGAGGAGAGGCAGACCAAGGACGAGGAGAGATGGGTGAAGTGGAGGAGGACATGAGGAAGGGCGGCGTAGAGTTGCGGTAGAGGGGATTGATTTTTTTTCTTTCGTGGCCACCGTTGATGAACTCGGGGATTAGAGAGAGAGAGAGAGAGAAGGAAAAGAGTATGAAAGAGAGGGTAAATTGAGGGTGGAAACTGCTGGATGAAGAGAGTGAGAGAAGGGAGATATGGAAAGAGAAAGGACGGGGGAGCGAAGAGAGAGAGAGAGAAGGAGGGAGGGTGAGAGAAAGAGAGAAAAGAGAGGGATAAAGAGGAGAGGGAGAGAAGGGAGGGTTGGAAGAGAGAGGGAGGGGAAGAAGGGAGCGATAGAAGAGAGAGGGAGGGAAGAGGGAGGGTGAGGGCGGGTTCAGCACTATTGATCTATTACGTCACTGCCGTGTGGCGTCACTGCTCTCTCTCTCTCTCTCTCTCTCTCTCTCTCTCTCTCTCTCTCTCTCTCTCTCTCTCACACACACACACACACACACACACACACACACACACACACACACACACACACACACACACACACACACACACACACCACTTGGACGCACAGAACACGCACGTTCACACCACAAGCTTTCAAAGCATGCACAAGCGCGCGCGCACGCTCTCGCACACGGAAGCACACACACACACACACACACACACACACACACACACACACACACACACACACACACACACACACACACACACACACACACACACCACACCGCACCTCACCACACCACACCACGCCACACCACATCAGACCACACCACACCACACCACACCAAACACACCACGCTTCCTAACTCTCCTCCCTTCCCCCATTCTTAACATTCATTTCCTGTGTCATTTGCCTTTCCTTCTGACATCTTGCTCCGTATTGTCTCTGTTTGTGTATTTTCCTTCCCTCCCGTCTTCTCCATTCCTTTCACTAGCTTTCTTTGTCTCTACTTTTTTTTATTTAGATAAGATGATAAGTGAATAAATAAGTATATAGATAATAAGAATAATATTCTTAATATTTATAAATAATAATACTGATAATAATAATAATAATAATAATAATAATAATAATAATAATTCACTCCAAATTAATTATAAAAATAGTAACATCAACGGTTATGGTAGTATAAGCCCTTTTATTAATTGCCTATGATGATGTTTATCCTCACATTTATCATGGTAATTGTTATTACTAATTTGTATGGATTGGTTGGCATTCATACACAGCAAAGGGAACACACAAAGTCAGGAAAATTATAATTTATGGCGCTAGAAAATGAGTCATCCCTTTGTTCCCATTATCTTTCAAACCTTGCTGTTCTTTGCCTCGTCCTGAAGCGAGGCCTTGGGTACTAGCGTGCTTAAACTGAATAAGTTGGTCCGGCAACACCTGTGGGATTGAGCAATTCCGTCCGCTGCCAAGTTAAGTTAGGGTTGACCCACTGGTCAGTTGCACCTTCATACATTCATTCATCCTGCGATGTCTTGCGTCAGTTGTTTTGCATCCTCATCATCCACACCTCTGATTGTCACACATTTTTCCCTACATAATCAAGCCATCATATTTGCCGTCCATCGCCGTCGTCCACTTAACAACAGAGATACTCGCCTGTATAATATTCACCGTCTTAGATTCATTCTCTGTATATTCCCTCTGAGCAGGTACAGTTCTACCCTTTGACCAGTAGATGTCTCTGCTTCACATCTTTCACGGATGTTAGTAATATTCATCCTCTCCAGTCGACAGAACCTACATGAAATACCTGTCCTTTCGTCAGTATTCCAGTAGCGGTATCCACAGTTTCCTCTTTAGGTTGTGCATATATCAAGCCATACAAGTGTCTCACACCTTGGCTGTTTGTTGTAGTGACTGTGACACGCCTTCATGTAGTCCTCTTGCAGGCTTTATATTCTAAATCGGTTTGCCGTTCCATTGTTACAGCCTTCATAGCCCTTAACAGCCTTCATAGCCCGTGGTACACTTCTGCGTTAGGCTGATCTACTTTCCATCTTCCTAGTCACACTTCCATCGTTTCAGTCCATGCATTTTGTATTTACCTCATCACTTCGTATCTCCCTCAACTGCGCATTAGGCGTGAGTCGTCATCTCACTCTACAATCATCGCTTTACTCTGTTCTACGTTTATTATCGGACCTTCTTCCTCCCAGACAGCCACAGTAAGTCTTAACTAGATTGCAGAGATCTTGTCCACTGTACGGAGGTAACACAGAATCTGCATAGGCCTACATCAGATATAAGGTACCGGTGCCGTACTTATTCCCACACTGATTCATCACCAGCCTGTTTCATTGTACGATGCAGCCCCCCCCCCCTTTTTTTTTTCACCCTTGTCTCGCTCCAGCCCTGATATTGATCGCGCATTAATTATCCATTTTCCCGTACACATGCTTCAGTGCCGTCATAAAAACTCATAACAGCATTTTAATAGTTTTCCTTTCAGACCCCGCCTTCATAACACCGTCCATAATCCCTCTCATTTTCTTTAGCGTCAAAAATTCTGCCATAAAATCTTTCAGTTATACTCCATTCCTTGCCTTACTGCAAATATTTGTTAGAGCTCCAGTGGCTCTGTGGGCAGCCTATTGTAACCAAACATAGCCATTGCAACACATCAGCTTTCACATGCATCACTCTTCGTACAGACACCCCTTCCCTATTTGCCAGCATGGGGAAGGGTTTATTCAGGCTGTCACTTTCCCCCCGGTCGTGCATTGGATTGGACCTCCCACGAACTTACATAGATTTAGATGCCGATATAGATCACGTGTCGTAATGTACGGTAGTCATAACAATGTACAAGAAGTTAAATGACAGTGTAGGTTGAACACCAACAAGAACAGTTACCAAAGCAATAGAATATTATAGAGAACACTGCTGATAACAAGGATCATGAAGTCATTAACGTAAGAAGCACCACCCGTCATTAGTAAGCAGAAAACGATAGCACTAACAACACTGAGATCAATACTAAATTGAACCTTTCCAGTACGATGACGTCCAAAGCATTTATCACATCCAGTTCGGTAATACAGACAACATATTCAGGCTCTGATTCACACAAACATAGCCGCGTTTACACTTACACTTTCACATCCTACGCTCTCACCCCAGACACACCTTTCCGGTTCGTACTTGTTCAGTATGAGGGAAGATAGATTCTGGTTATCACTCTCCCTCCGATGTAATAACTTGGCCTTGGACTGATAAAAGATAGACCGTAGACCTCCAGGTGATATTGTTTACTGGAGAGAGAGTCATTTAGAAGAACAGTAACATTAATATTTACTCCTAGAACCCGAACATATTTTTCCGAAGCTTAGCAACTCGTCGTTAATCAGGAAAAAATGGTGTGTTCTCGGGTTGATGGGATTAATGGAGATTGTTTCAAACTTCTTCAGCATGAACAACTCTCCTAGCCAAGTATAAATTTTGGTTAGCTAGAATAAGTAAAAAACACGACAGTAAACAGCAGCAAGTGAAGAACAAGAGAAACAAGAATCAGAATTAGCTGTTGATGGTGTTAGGTGGTGTTCTGAATCAGTTTCAAACGGAATAACAGTAACACAACTCCCAAAACATAACAGATTGAACCCTAGGCATGAAGAACCAGAAGAACAGTACGGTAGTAAGAAAGTAGAGTTAGCCGAGTGTCATGTGTTTGATGTGGTGTTCTGGAGCTCCCGGAAGTTGTGTGCTAGGCTCTCTCTCTCTCTCTCTCTCTCTCTCTCTCTCTCTCTCTCTCTCTCTCTCTCTCACACACACACACACACACACACACACACACACACACACACACACACACACACACACACACACACACACACACACACACACACACACACACACACACACACACACACAAGCAGACCCATACAAACACACTTTCACCACACAAATCATACTCAGTATACACACAGACACACACCTACACACATTATCTTTCTCACTCGCCCACCCACTTGCTCTCTCTCTCTCTCTCTCTCTCTCTCTCTCCCCGCGTCATCCGCCTTTCATTCCCCCCCCCTCCTCCCTCCACGTGATTCATCTGTTTTCACTCGTCCTCCCGCAGTCCTAAGTCTGTTTTCATTCGGTCAGCTGTTGCCGCCATCTTCCCATCAGCTGATATATGTAAACATTAGCACGTGGTCACAAGAGTCTTTTAATTTTGCTCTTATGTAGACAGGCCTATACAGATAGATATAATTGGATGATTGCTTGATAAACAGGGATAGATTGTGGCACCGTTGATAGATTTAGATAGATATATAGCGATAGGTAGATAGATAGATAGATAGAGATAGATGCCGGTATATATTGGTACTGGTAATAGAATGTCAAATAAAAGTTAAATGATTGTATGATTTATTTGTTTTATGGTTTTGCTATATATAGTGGAGAGAGAGAGAGAGAGAGAGAGAGAGAGAGAGAGAGAGAGAGAGAGAGAGAGAGAGGAAAGCACCAGTTACCAATCAGTCAGTTACTTCCTCCCCATTCTCTCTCTCTCTCTCTCTCTCTCTCTCTCTCTCTCTCTCTCTCTCTCTCTCTCTCTCTCTCTCTTTCATTTATGCCCACTCCCACTCTTTCCTCCTCTTCCTGTTCTGCTCTCTTCCATAGCCTTCCACATCTTTTTTTCTTCCTTCAGTCATTCCTTCCCTCTCCTTTCTTTCTGATCCTTATCCTTTTTCTTCTTTCTTTTCTCACCCCACGTCTCCAGCCCTTTCCCTCCTTTCCCTTCCTTTTCTACCTTCCTTCCTTCCTTCCTTTCCTTCCCTCCTTTCCTACCTTCCTTCCTTCCTTCCTTTCCTTCCCTCCTTTCCTTCCTTCCTTCCTTCCTTCCTTCCTTTCCTTCCCTCCTTTCCTTCCTTCCTTCCTTCCATCCTTCCATGTTCCTTTTCCTTCTCTCTCCTTCCTCTTCCACCTCCTCCCTCCTTCCCTCCCTTCCTCCTCCCTCCCTCCCTCCCCCCTCTTCCTCACACCTGGTGCCTGTAATGACCGGAGGAGGAGGGGGGAGGGGGAAGGGGAGGGGGAGGGGGAGGGTGGAAGTAGGAAGAGGGAGGTAACAGATGCAGGAAGGGAGGCGGGGAGGGAGAGGGGTGGTGGGAAGGTGGAGGGAGAGGGGACGAAGAGGGAGGAGGATGAGAAGGGGAAGGAAGAGATTGAAGGAAGGACGGACGGAGAGAGAGAGAGAGAATGACTAAACAACGAGAGGAAAGAAGTAAGCAGCAGCAAAGGAAGGGATAGATGGATAGAAGGAAGAATGATTGGAGAGAAAGAATAAAAGTAAGGTAGGAAAGAAGGAAACGTGTCATAGAAAAGAATTGGAGAGGAGCGTAAACAGCAACAGAACGATTGATGGGGGAGGCTGTTTGCTGTAGGGTACGATGTGATTATGGTATCTGTTTTATGAGAACAAGAAATGAAGTTACTCTCTCTCTCTCTCTCTCTCTCTCTCTCTCTCTCTCTCTCACACACACACACACACACACACACACACACACACACACACACACACACACACACACACACACACACACACACACACACACACAGAGTCGGCAGGAAATAACAAGAAACATGCGAGAAATAAAGAATTGTTGCGGATTTTACACAAGACGGGATGAAAAGATAACACAGAATTGAAGTTTCGTGTCGCTTGTTTATGAAAGTACAAAGAAAGGAAAACGGAAAAGGAAGGAGAGAGAGAGAGAGAGGATATTAAGAACACAATTACCACTACAGGCATAACTACAGCCAAATGTCGGATTCGTAAAACACACACACACACACACACACACACACACACACACACACACACACACACACAACTACTGTCAAAGCCTCAGTCTACAACCTCCACTCCTACCACCACCATCCCTGTATTTACCACAGCCACCACCACAAGAGCATCTACCACAGCTACCATAACTGTCACCTGTACCACCACCACCACAACCATTACAGGCAGCACCATCACTACCCTTACAATCACCACCACATTTCCCTCACCCACCACCACTGTCACCACCATCAACACTACCACCACCACCACCACTACCACCACCACCACCACTACCACACATTTCAGAATTACCACCATCACCTCCACCACCACACCTTTTAAAGAACACCACCACCACACCTTTTAAAGAACACCACCACCACCACCACCACATCTGCCATCACCACCACCACCACATCTGCCATCACCACCACCACAAACACAACGTCAATCACCACCTCCGTAACCACAACTAGCACCACCACAATCATAACCAACTCCACCACAGCAAAAACTAACACCACCACAACCACAACCACCACAACCACAACCACCACAACCACACCCACAGCTACCACAACCACAACTACCACCACCACCACAACCACCACAACCATAACCACCACCAACACCACCACAACTACCACCACCACCACCACCATGCCACCTTAAAAAGTAGCTGCACTACCACGACCACCAGAGTTATCCTCACAGCCACCACCACACTACCACTTTCTCCACACCTACCACAAGTACCATCACCACCACACCACCAACACTGCCTGGCTCCCCTGATATGCTAATAGCCTGAATCTCTGCTATTTACTTTTCATTTGTCACCCCTTCTCTCTCTCTCTCTCTCTCTCTCTCTCTCTCTCTCAAAATAATTTAGTAATGAAAACGTAGAGAAGATAACGTAGGTGGGACTAAGCTAAATATTTTATTGGCTAATGTCTTTGGGTAAATGAAGGGAATATGAATGGGAAAGGGAGAAAGAAGGAAAAAAATGGAAAGGAAAGGGAAGAGGAGGAAGGGAGGAAAGAAGGAGTGAATGGGGAAAGGGAGGAAGGAAGGAATGAGGGAAGGGAGGACGGAAGGAGAGAAGGAGAAGTAAGACGGGAAGAAGGAACTGAAGAAGAACAGGGGAAGGAAAGGAAGGAAGAATTAAGGTACAGAGGCGCAAATTTTTAAATGGAAGAAAGGATTGAGAGAGAATGAATATTAAATGAACTAAATGAAAGAAGGAAAAAAGGAGGGTAGAAACTGAGAGAGGGAGTGAAAATTGAAATGAGAGAGAAAAAAATAACGGAGAAAAATTATAATGCAGTGTGGAAGGGGAAAGTGCGATTTTAGAGTTGTGGTAATGTTGGTAATTGTGGTAATGTTCGTTGTAATGGTGGTAGTTGTGGAAATGTGTGAATTGCGGTAATGTTGGTAGCTGTGGAAATGTTTGAATTGTGGTAATGTTGGTAGTTGTGGTAATGTTGGTAGTTGTAATAATGGTGGTAGTTGTGGTTATGTTGGTAGTTGTGATAATGTTGGTAGTTGTGGTAATGGTGGTAGTTGTGGTTATGTTGGTAGTTGTGATAATGTTGGTAGTTGTGGTAATGGTGGTAGTTGTGGTAATGTTGGTAGTTGTAATATTTTGGAGAGAGGTGCGTGAGAATAGAAGTAGAGAGGATAGATCACCAGAGGAACAGTGGCAACCCAGAGATGGAGTGAGAGGAAGAGGTAGGCCGAGAAACAGATGCAGGGGTTATGTATGCAAGTATGGTTGGTCACAAGGAAACGGGCTTCCATCTAATAGGTCAGAGTGGAGAAGGTTGGGAGAGCCTTATGTCGTGTAGGGAACTAAGACAGATAATGATGATGATGATGATGATGATAGAGGTGGTGGCTGTGTTGTTGGTGGTGATGATGATGGTGGTGGTAGAGGTGGTGGTAGTGTTGATGATGATGATGATGGTAATAGAGGTGGTGGCTGTGTTGATGATGATGATGATGATGATGGTTGTGGTGATGATGATGATGGTAGAGGTGGTGGCTGTGTTGTTGATGATGATGATGGTGGTGGTGGTAGAGGTGGTGGCAGTGTTGATGATGATGATGGTAATAGAGGTGGTGGCCGTGTTGATGATGATGATGATGATGATGATGATGGTTGTGGTGGTAGTTGTTGTTGTTGATGATGATGATTGTGGTGGTAGTGTTGATGATGATGCTGGTAGAGGTGGTGGCTGTCAGTGTTGATGATGATGATGATGTTGGTATACCCTTTCTCAGGAAACATGAAGGAGAGAATTTTACAAAGCCTTTGCCAAAATCGGAACACGAGTGACCGTGTGAAGGATTAAGAGGTCCCCTCGGGATTCTGGACCTTCCTCCTTCCCTCTTCCGTTTTCTTTCCTCTACACACACACACACACACACGACGCTTAAATAATAAAACAATGTGTAGCCTCTATTTATCTGTCAGTGTCCTGATATCGGTCCATATGAGGAGGGATGGAGGATGGGAGTGGCCCGGGTCGTAATGTGGGGAGGGGTTGGGAAGCCATGAAAGATGAAGAAAAATTATTTTATTTTATTTTATTGTTTTATTACTATTCTTTATGAAAAAACATAAAGTGATTCACAATAGTATTACTGATCGAAGGATCAACCGTAGCATTTCCTTTATAAATATTCATTATATTCTAAAATTTACATTGAAAATACAATCTCTCTCTCTCTCTCTCTCTATCACTCGATATTCATGTCTCCCTCATCTAAACCTTCTTCTTCACTGGTGGAATCCCCCTCCCCCCATCCCGTTAATCCAATCCCTCCTCTTCCCTAGGCTACTCAGCTATCACTATGAAAACACACACACACACACACACACACACACACGACGCTTAAGTAATAAAACAATGTGAAGCCTCTGTTTATCTATCAGTGTCCAGCAGGGGCGCACCAAGGAATTTTCTAAGGGGGGGGTCCCCATTTGCCAGTTTCCTGAAATTTACATATAAGTTTTATAGTTCTAAGTTATATATATATATATATATATATATATATATATATATATATATATATTTAGATATAAATATATATATATATATATATTTTGATAGAATGATAGATCTTTTGGTAGGTCGTCAGTTATTTAAAAAAAACGTGTTTGTTTATATATATCGTTTTAACAAAGTAACAAAGAACAAGCCATTCAGTCTCAACCCTATTCTGTCCAGATTTCTAATCATGGCACAAAGACGGAGAGAAACAAGGGACAGGTGAAGTGGGAAGTCCTTAGGGAGAGGGAAGGAATGTTGGGTAAGGAAATAGAGGTCCCAGCTCAGGTGTGTGTGTGTGTGTGTGTGTGTGTGTGTGTGTGTGTGTGTGCAAATGTTGTGTATGTGGGCAAAAAGCTAGGTGAAGAGAGGGGATGGGGATGGATAGGAAGGCAGGAAGGATGATGTTTTGAGTTCAGGGGTGGTGGTGTGCCCAGATATCGGTCCATATGAGGAGGGATGGAGGATGGGAGTGGCCCGGGTCAGAATGTGGGGAGGGTTATGGTAAGCCAATGAAATAGCCATGAAAGATGAAGAAAAATTATTTTATTTTATTTTATTGTTTTATTACTATTCTTTATGAAAAAAAAATGTTATGAAAAATATAAACTGATTTACAATAGTTTTACTGATCGAATGATCAACATTAGCATTTCCTTAATAAATATTCATTATACTCTAAAATTTCCCTTGAAATACAATCTCTCTCTCTCTCTCTCTCTTTCTCTCTCTCTCTCTCTCTCTCTCTCTCTCTCTCTCGATATTCATGTCTCCCTCATCTAAACCTTCTTCTTCACTGGTGGAATCATTCGCCACGTTAATGACGAATTCTTCGACCATGTGATTGCGCACAATGTCATTTCTGATATACTCCTGTTCTAGCTTTCTCTTATGCTCCATACATTTTTGCCAGTTTTCTGGTGTCACTTTCCTCACTGCATTTCTTGTGATGCTAGAGAGAGAGAGAGAGGTGAGGAGTGACCACCTGTCCCCTGGGAATGACCAACCCCCCTCCTCTCTCTCTCTCCCTCTCTCTCTCTCTCTCTCTCTCTCTCTCTCTCTCTCTCTCTCTCTCTCTCTCTCTCTCTCTCTCTCTCTCTCTCAAGGTTCTGTAGTAGTGAATAATAATGTCAATGCAAAGTGTAACTTAACTGTGATATAAGTATTATAAAATAAATAAAACATTGGAATATATTTATTGAGAACAACTACAAGAAGTCCCCTCGAGACGTCAGCATGTGGAACTGTCATTAATTCCCTGTGGGCCAATTAACGTTCACCTTCATACATGTCTACACTCTTCTGCCACAATATTCGCCATAGATTCCACAATATTTCTCCTCATCTTTACTTTCCAATACAAAGCATACCATTAGTCATGATAATGATTGCACACACACACACACACACACACACGAGAGAGAGAGAGAGAGAGAGAGAGAGAGAGAGAGAGAGAGGGTAGATGGGGGAGGGAGGAGGGAGACAAGAAAAAAAAAAAGTTGCATCCAAAAACAGGAACCACAGTTCATATTGACCTGTGAGCATAGCGGGTCACCTATACCTATTCATTGATTGTGTGTGTGTGTGTGTGTGTGTGTGTGTGTGTGTGTGTGTGTGTGTGTGTGTGTGTGTGTGTGTGCCTCTTGCCCTCAGGCCTTGTCCCTGGCCAGCCTGTATTCCCACAGGTCGTTAAATCAGATGCCTTCGGCCTTTGACAGTGACTTTGGAGTAAAATAGACGATCTTCTACATTCGTTTTTCCTGAGACAGACTATAGTTGTGGTAGAGGTGGAAGGTGGTGATGATGATGATGATGATGATGATGGCGGAGGTAGTGGTGGTGGTATTGTTGGTGGTGGTGATAATGATGATGATGGTTGTGGTACAGGAGGTAGGCTAGTTGTAATTTTGATAGTAGTGGAAATGCTGGTAGTTGAGATATTGGTTGAAGTGCTTATAGGGATGGTTGTAGTAATATTGGTAGCTTCAGGAATGTTGGTAGGTATGGTTGTGGTGTTGTAATGTTGTTGGTAATGGTGGTAGTAATGGTAGTTGTATGGTAGTGTCAGATTACTAATGTTGGTTTGTCAAATTTTGGTAGCTATGGTAATGTTGGTAGGTCTAATTGTGGTGATGGTGGTAGGTGAATAGTTAATAGCTGTGATAATTGTAGCAATAATTGTCGTAGTTTGGGATGGTTGTTGGAATGTTGGTTGTTATAATTGTTATGTTGATAGTTAGGGTATATGTTCATGGTTGTGTATATGGTGGTAGTAGTGCTTGTAGTTAAATAAGAATGTTTGTAATGTTTGTAGTTGTGGTTATGGTGGTGGTGAATGTTGGTAGTTATAAGAATAATTTTGATATGGGTAGCTGTGGTAATGTTGGTAGTTTGGGTAATGGTGGTTGATGTGTAAAGTTGTGGTTGGTGTAGAAATGTTGGTAGCAGATGATTGTGGTGGTGGTGGTAATATTGAGGAGATGGTGGTAGTTACGGTAATGGTGGTGATTGTGGTAATGTTGGCAGTTGTGGTAGAAGGTAAAGGAAGGACGAAAGAAGGGTGGATGGATGGAAGGAAGGAAGGGAGGAAGGAAGGATTGAAAATAGAGGAGTGAGAAAAGCCAGCATAGGAGGAGGAGGGAGAGAGGGGGAGGGGGAAGGAAGAGGAAGAAGAAGAGGAGGAGGAGAAAGGAGCTGTAGGGAAAGAAGGAGAGAGAGAGAAGCAAGAAAAGAAAGCAAATGGTTAAAAAATAATGAAAAGAGAGAATGAAAGGAAAGGGAGAGAAATGAATAATTAAAGTGAAAGAGCGAGGCAAAGTAATGTATGAATGGAAGAGGAAAAACGGTAGGAAAAACGGAGGAAAAGGAGGAAGGAAAGAAAAACTGAGGAAAGGGAGGAAGGAAGGAAAGACGGAGGGAAGTTAAGCAGTTGGAAGAGTGAAGGAAGAAGGGATAGAAGGGAAGCATGAAGAGGGAAGAGAAGAAAGAAGAGAAAATATGGATAAAAAAAGAAGGGAAGGAAAGTATTTAAGAAAGGTAAAAGGAAGGAAGGGAGGAAGAAAGGAGGGGTCATAAATAAGACGAAAGAAGGAAGAAAGGGAGTAGGGAAAGAAGGCAAGGAAGTACAAGTAAAAAGGAAGGAAGGAAGGAGAGCAAAATGAAGGAAGGGGGAAGAAAGAAGGCGAGATCATTGAGGTAAGAAGAAAGGAAGAAAGTCAAAATCAGCGAAGTTAAGAATGACTGAAGAAAGGAGAGAAGGAAGGAAGCAAGGAGGGAAAGAAAGCAAGGTGATGGAAGTAAAAAAATAAAAGAAAAGGGAAGAAATAATTGAAGGATATGAGGCCCAAAGGAAGGAGGAGGAGGAGTGAGGAATGAAGGAAGGAGTGGATGAATGAAAGAAGAAAGGAAAAGAAGGAGTGAAAGAAAGAAGGAAGGGTGAAGATCCGTGTCACATAGGGTAGGAACTTTGAATGGCGCCCTCCCCTTTAATGTACAGTTACCGTATGTAGGGAGGAAGGGAGGAGAGGAAGTAGGTCGCGGGGTAAGTGGGTAGGCAAGGAGGTAGGTAGGTAGGTAGGTGGGTTGGTTCCCTAAGTCGAGATGTCGGTAGGTATGTAAGTAGGTCAGTTAGTTGAGAATGAATACATAGAATAGGAATGCAAGTAGGCAGTTAGGTAGGTAAGAAAGGCCATGGGTTAGTGGATAGGCAAGGAGGTAGGTAGGCAGGCAGGCAGGTGAGTGATAGGTTCCCAGAGTCGAGATGTAGGTAGGTAGGGGTGTATATGTGGGTAGGCATGTAGGTAGATAGGGTGGTAGGCGGGTGGTAAGTCAAGATGTAGGTAGGAGAGAATGAATACATGAAATAGGTAGGTCGGTAGGTAGGTAGGAAGGAATGAGATGGATATGTGGGTGGGTAGGTAGGTCGGTAGATAGGTAGGTAAGAAGCAGCAGAGACTTAATAATCAGTAAGTGAAGTGGTTGATAATGTATGAATGAAATAGCTATGGAAGGCAGGTTGGTAGGTAGGTAGGTAGACAGGTGAGGTAGGTAGGCAGGTGGAGAAGTAGTTAGGAGGACAAATGGGTGGGTAAGTAGGTAAGTACAGTGACTGGTAGAGTAATCAGTGAAGAAGTGGGGTAGGTAGGGAGATGGTGAAGATGGAAGGACAGTTGGTAAGTGGGTACGTAGAAAGGTAGGTCAGTAGGATGAAAGGTAAGTAAGTAGATACAGAGGTAAGTAGACCAGTAAGTAGGTAGTTAGGGAGGTAGGTGGAAATGGAGAAAAATATGAATGTTGGGTGGGAAGTAAAAGTTGGATGGAGAGTAGATAGGTAGGTAGGAAAGTAAAGTGATTGAAGCAGGCAGGTAGGCCAGAGGGTAGGTAGGTAGGTAGGTAGGTAGGTAGGTAGGGGTAGGTAAGTGAGAAGGTTGTGTAGAACTACCGTACATGTATAGGTAAGTTGGTGGGTAGGTAGGCCTAGGCACCCATGTTGGTGGTGTTGGTAGATAAGATGGTCTGCAGGGAGGGTGGTGAGTGACGAGGATAGATAGATAAATAGATAGATAGATGGTTAGTAGATTGGAAGTAAGCGAAGAAGGTAAATAGGGAGAAATGAAATGTTGAGAGAGAGAGAGAGAGGGAGAGCGTGAGCGTCAGCATCACTCATCCTAATTTCAGTAAAACGCTGTAATTTTGTATTCAGTACAGCGGGCTGGAAATGGTAATAGAAAATAATTTGTACAGGTAATATATAAATGTAATATCACAGTGTATAATTAGATTGAGTCTCTTGTGTAATTCAGAATGTAATCAGTGCCATGGCTAAAAATAGGACGCCCTGATACTGAAGGAGTTGAGGTGTTCAGTGCCAGCTCGTGTTTTCTGTTTCATTCTTCCTATTTCAGAGCAGTTTTATTCCGCTGTAGGGCAATGTTTTTCACACGAGGGGTTAGTTATACAATAGTTTTCATTACCTTCTTCATGGGTTAGATTATAGCCTTCACTAACCTCTACTGAAGTTAGATGTAGCTTTCACGAACCCCTTCAAAATGAGAGGTGTTTCCCAAGGTGAATAAAATCGTCTGGAGGAGTAAACAAAGGCGTCATCGTAGTGAAGGGGTCATGAAGATCGGCGTTAACTCCCCCACTGCCAGAGTCCTCCCCTAAGCTGAGTAAAGAGACCAAGAATAAAGTATGAAAGACGTCTGTTACTGAAGTGTTTTACCCCGTGTTGGTCGGAAGCGTAATTTTGTTAGTGAAGGAAAGCTAGAACTATCGTAACTTAGTGGGGGATTGACCATATTTAGCCACCTCGCTGTTGAGACATTCTGGAATTTTATTAAACAAGAGACGATATGGTTTAACAGAGGGAAATTTTATGAATCAGAGGGTCAAGAACTAGCTAGTAGGTGAAGGTATGTGGAGCTGGATGGAGCGGATGTAATGACCTGTGGAGAATAAGGTAGCGAGACAGGGTGAGAGAATGAAGGAGTGTGAGGCGGATGGAAGGAGCGGCGGACCAAGAACAGGATGATAAGGAGTAGCCTATATGAGTGGTGTGTCTTTGGAGGAGGGGGTCGGTATTGAGTATAGGACAGAAATGCCTGGGAGGTTTGTTCGTGTCACCTCCCACAAGATTAGACTTCAGGCAATAGATTAATAGAATGTAGAATTGATGGAACAAAGAATAGCTTGTATATGAGATAGACGAATTGCAGTATACCATTGGGTCAGTTAAACATTCTCAAATGTAAGAGAATATCTTTTGTAGTTAGGTTCAGTAGTTGCTTTACACTGACTCAAACCTGTGTGAGAAGCTAATGAGATGCAGCAAAACTAATCAGCAATAATTAGCTGGGTTGGAATTTGATTGGATTAGTCGTGAACCTAGGGACTGTAAAGGCTGTCACAAGCTAATGAGATCTGCCACAACTCATCAACATTAATCAGATGCGATGCCGTCTTTGCTTCAGCCATGCTCAACCCATCAAGTGTAAACGAAATATTGACCGGAACTGTTGCACGTCGAAATATTAACTCCTTCAACCCGATGACGTGACGTATCCTATATTTTCATTGTATCTTGAGGGAATTATACTCACATTATGATAAACTTCCCAGTAAACAGCCTCCATCAACCCCTCCACTACAGACGCCTCGAACTGATTAAAATTGTCGGGTAGCAGCAGGAATGAACGAAAAATTGCGTCCTCGGGCTGAAAAAGGGTTAATGTCAGAGAGAAAAAAAAAAAGTGATTCGATAAGTTTTTTTTTTTTATGTCCATTGGTATTCACGTGACAGTTGATGTTAAGCCTTCACTGGGAGACTTACAAGGTGGGAGGAAAGTAGGTAAGGCGTAGGGACGGAAGGAAGGAAAGAGGAAAGAAAAAGAGGAAAGGAGAGTGGAAGGTAGCTAAGTAAGGAAACGTGGATAAGTACCTAAGGAATGACGAGGAGAGACAGGGAGGGAGGAGGAGTAGAGTAGGAGGGGGGAGGAATGAAAAGAAGATAGGAATGTCATGAGGAAAAGGAATGGGAAAGAAAAAGGAAATGAAAACGAATAAAGGCACAGAAAACGAAGAATACGTAAACAAGAAGGGGGGGAGGTACTAAAGAGAAAAAAGGCGAGTGAAGAGAAAAGTAGACGTAAAAGAGACATCAAGGAAGGACGACAAATAAAGGGAAAGACTGAGAGACAAAAAATGGAGGAATGAGAGGATGAAGGAGGTTGCGAAGAAAAAAAGTGAGGGAAGTGGAGCTAAGAAAAGACACAGGAAAGAGAGGAAGAAAAAATAAAGGAAGGATGGAAAGAATTAAGTAGCTCTGTATAGGAAAAAGGAAAGTGAAAAGAGAAAGAAGAAAATACAGAAAAGGAAGAAAGAAAGAGAATAAGAGAGGGAAGGAAGAAAATGCGAAAGAAAAGAGGAATAAAGGAGAGGAAGAAGGTGAATGTGGATAAAAAACAACGAAGGAAGGAGGAAAGGAAAGAAGTATATCGGAGAGAAAGGACGAATGGAGGAGAAAGTGAAGGAAGAAGGAGAAAGAGAGTGAGTGTTAGTGGGTCATCGATTTTTGCGTTATGTAGTACGTAGTCTCTCTCTCTCTCTCTCTCTCTCTCTCTCTGTTTTTTTCCATCCCCATTTCTCTCTGTCTATTTCTTCCTTCTCCATCTCAATACTTTTAATTACTTCTTTCTTTTCCTCATTTCCATAATTATTTCTTCTTTCCTTCTCACCCCTTCATCCTGTACTTTCGTCTTCCAATCCTTCCTTTTCTGTCTTTACTATTTTTCCCATTCTTCAGCTTTTTCCTTCCTTTAATACTCATTTTTCATTTCTGACTTTTCTCTTTCTGTCCCTCCACCTTCCGTTTTTCAGTTGCTGCATTTTTTTTCCTTTTTTTTCCCATCCTTTTAGTTCTTCCATACCCTCTCCCTCCTTTCCTTAACTTCTTTCTTTTCTCTCCATTTTCTCTCCTTTTCTGTCCCTCCTTCCTTCATTTTTCCTGTCCCTTCCTTCTCAGCATTTCTCATTCCTCGATTCCATTTCTTCCATCCGTCTCTCCCATTCTTTCCTTCCTTCCTGTCTTTCCCTTCTTGCCATGCTTACCTTCTTCTTTCCTTCCTTCCTTCCGTCCTTCCATTCATTCATTCTTGCATCATAGCTTTTTTCCCTCCTTCCTTCCTTTCCGTCCCTTCCTCTTCCCTCCCTCTCTCCCGGCATTTTTCACTTCCCTCTATTCCTCCACCTGTGTGTGTTAACATTTTTTTTCTCTCTATGGGTAAACTTTTGATTGTATATGCCATCCCCCGTTCTCCCCCACTCTCTCTCTCTCTCTCTCTCTCTCTCTCTCTCTCTCTCTCTCTCACACACACACACACACACACACACACACACACACACACACACACACACACACACACACACACACACACACACACACACACACACACACACACACACACACACACACACACACACACACACACACACACCTCATCTCTTCTACTATATTCCTCTTTTCTGTTTTCTTTTTTCCCCTTCTTTTCTCTTCTGCCCTTCTCTCGTGGCGGTGTGGCGTAGTAGGTTGTGTTGTTTCTGGGGTAAGGAGGGTGGGAGGTGTCGGGAGGATAAGTATTTTCCGGTGTTATACAAAAGCTTACCCTCCTAACCACTCCTGACGCCTCTACCAACACCCCTAGCCCCCTACGCGCACCCCCACGTCCCCTCCTTTACACTAACCCCTCCTCCTTCCCCCAACACCCTCACATCCACACCCACGTCCACACACCACCATCAACCCATCCCCAACCCCCTTAACATTACCCCTACCCCTCCTCAAACCCCCCCTCCCCCACTACATCAACATTAACACCAACACTCCCACACCAGCACCAGCCTCCCTAAACTTACGCAAACACCAACAATTATAGCGCATTTAGCACCTCTTATTACGAGGGATTACAGTAGACAAATCAGCTACCTGTTATAGCGGTTGTACACCTAATAGAAGACATTTTGTGTTTTATTTTTGCTGCTTTCCTACATGTATATTTATTATTATTATTATGGGTTGATGGTGGTGTGTGGACGTGGGTGTGGATGTGAGGGTGTTGGGGGAAGGAGGAGGGGTTAGTGTAAAGGAGGGGACGTGGGGGTGCGCGTAGGGGGCTAGGGGGAATATATGTTTGGAAGTGTGAATGGAAGATTGTCAGGTGTTGATAGAGGAAGGGCAAGAGAAGGTGTGGCCTTGTTAGTGAGTCCGGAAGTGCAGCAGTGTGTGATTGAATGGAAGGAGGTGTCATCGAGACTGATGTGGGTGAAAGCGAAATTTGAACGTGAGTTGTGGGTGTTTGTGGGTGCATATGGGCCTGGTAGTGAAAGGGATGAACAAGAGAGGGAGTCTTTCTGGAATGATGTTGATGAGTGTCTGCAGAGTTTTGGAGCGAATGTGAATGTGGTAATGATGGGAGATCTGAATGCTAGAGTGGGAAATGTAGCAGTTGAAGGCGTAGTTGGTATGCATGGTGTGCCTGGAAGAAATGAAAATGGGGAACGAATGATAGCGATGTGTGTTGAGCGAGAGATGGTGATTGGGAATACGCTGTTTGAGAAGAAAGATATTTATAAGTATACATGGGTGAGACAGGAGGGTGGAAGGGTTGTTGATAGAGCCTTGATGGACTATGTGGTTGTGTCTAGGAACGTAATAGGAAGATTGTTGGATGTGAGAGTTCTGAGAGGGAGGGTGGAGGTATGTCTGACCACTACCTGGTGGAGGGAAAGTTAAGAGTAGGTAAGAGATGGCTGAGAGCTAGGAGGGTTAGGTGTGGCAGGGAGGTTTTGAAAGTGAGTGAGTTGGATAAAAGAGAGAAAAAGATAGAGTATCAGGAGAAATTGAAAGATGAGTGGAACGCAGTGAAAGATCGGGAAAATGGCAGTGTGGAGGAGGAATGGCAGTTGTTTAAGAGTGCTGTGGTGGAGCATGCAGAAGAGGTGTGTGGTGTGAGACGTGTGGGTGGTGGTGTAAGAAAAGGAAGTGAATGGTGGTGCGAGGAAGTAAGTATGGCTGTGGCTGAGAAGAGACGTGCATATGAAGTGTGGCTGCAGAGGAAGGATGAGATGTCATATGAAAGGTATAAGGAAAAGAGGAATAGAGCGAGAAGGGCTGTGCGTGATGCTAAAGTGGCAGCAGATGAGAGGTGGGGTAGGCGGCTGACAGAGAATTTTCAACAGAATAAGAAAATGTTTTGGAAGGAGGTGAAAAGGGTGCGAAAGGGAGAGTCTGGGAAGGAAGAACGAGTAAAAGCAGAGGATGGAAGGATGTTAATTGAGATGGATGCAGTAAGGAAGAGATGGGCAGAGTATTTTGAAAGATTGTTAAATGTAGAGGAGGAAAAACGTGGCTGAGATTGTGGCAGATAGAAGGGTGCAAGGAATAAATGTGTTGGGAGAGTTGAATGATTCTTTGATCACGAAGGAGGAAGTGGAGAAGGCAGTAAAGGAGATGAAAACAGGGAAAGCTGCAGGTATGGATGGGTGTGCTGTGGAATGCCTGAAGGGTGGTGGAGTGACTATTGTTGACTGGTTAGTAAGATTATTGAATGTGTGCTTTGAGAAAGGTATGGTGCCAATTGACTGGGCAAGTGCTTGTGTGGTCCCGTTGTATAAAGGCAAGGGTGATAAGTATGAATGTACTAGCTTTAGGGGTATAAGTCTGTTGAGTGTTGTAGGTAAAGTGTATGGTAGAGTGTTAATTATGAGAGTTAGAGAGGGTACAGAGGGAGTGATTAGTGATGAGCAGTGTGGCTTTAGGAGAGGGAGGGGATGCGTTGATCAGGTGTTTGCTGTGAGACAAGTGTGTGAAAAGTATTTAGCGAAAGGCAAGGATGTGTTTTGGGCATTTATGGATTTAGAGAAAGCGTATGATAGAATTGATAGGGAGGCTTTGTGGACTGTTTTAAGATTGTATGGACTTGATGGTAGGTTACTAAAAGGGCTGCCCCCCTTCGATGTAAATAGTAGAGCGTGTGTAAGAGTGGGAAATGCTGTGAGCGATTGGTTTCCCGTGAGAGTGGGGCTGCGACAGGGATGTGTGATGTCGCCTTGGTTGTTTAATATTTACATGGATGGTGTTGTAAGGGAGGTGAATGCAAGAGTTTTAGGTGGTCTGAGTCTGGTAAATGTTGATGGAGGAGAGTGGAATCTGAAGCAACTGCTGTTTGCAGATGATACTGCATTGGTGACTGATTCAGAGGAGAAATTGAGACAGTTGGTAGAGGAGTTTGGAAGGGTGTGTGAAAGGAGGAAATTGAAAGTAAATGAGAATAAGAGTAAAGTGATGAAGTGTACGAGGTTGATAGACGGTAGGGGGATGAATATAGTTTTGAATGGTGAGTTGCTTGAGGAGGTAGATTGTTTTAAATACCTAGGGTCACATGTTGCTGTGGATGGAAGAATAGATGCAGAAGTGAAGTTTAGAATTAATGAAGTAGGAAAGGTGCTGAGGAATGAAAAAAGTGTTTAAATGTCGTTCGCTTAGAATGGATGTAAAGAGAAGGCTGTATGAGGGTGTTGTGGTACCGACTGCGTTATATGGGGCTGAAACATGGAATATGGGTGTAGCAGAGAGGAAAAGTTTGAATGTAATGGAGATGAGATGTCTGAGGAGTATGTGTGGAGTGACGCGTATGGATCGAGTGCGAAATGATGAAGTGCGAAGGAGAACTGGAGTTGTTCGGGAGATGGCTGGTAGAGTTGAGCAGAGGGTGTTGCAATGGTTTGGGCATATGGAGAGAATGGATAATGAGCGATTGGTGAAAAAGATAACTAGATCTGATGTGAGAGGTGTAAGACTGAGAGGAAGACCACGAATAGGATGGATGGACAGTGTGAAGAGAGCGCTGGATGCGAGAGGGATGTCTGTTGAGCAAGGAAGAGTGGCTGTGCGTGACAGAAATAAATGGAGAGAATTTGTGAATGAATAAGTGATGACGCAGCCCTGAGGGGATATTCTCTCGCATTTGGTCTGATCAGCTAGTCAGGTCAGGTGTGGGTAAGGGGATGGGTCTGTTATGATGTGGCAGGGGTAAACCAGTTCTGCTGTCGGGCCCTGCTGTGGATGTCACTGCTTGCATTGCGCAGTTGACCCTTGTGCGGTGTGATGCGGTGAGGATCTGTCCGTTCTCCCCTTTGGGGCTAAGATGCGAATGAATGTGTTTGAATGGATGAGTAAATGGAGAGCGAGTCGTCCTGTCTCGGCTACCTCCCTTTCCTTGGGGGAAGCAGCCTAGGTATATAGATAGATAGATTATTATTATCATTATTATTATTATTATTTGACTAAGGAGAACCTCGAACTACTGTAAATGCACCTTAAATAGTCTTCACCAATTTCGCTACGTACGAAGATTTACAATATTTCATAATGTATTCTAACCACCGCCCGACGATTTTATTTCTTGGTGTTATATTTCTTGGACATTTCACCTCATCATTACGACGAATAATAACACTAATTTCTCATATATTATAGCCTATATTTCACCTCAGATTTCCGACTGGTGTTTACGAGTCATGGGTATTTCTCTAGTCCTTTGTTTCGACGACTTCCATGCGAGTAAAATGTTTGTATTTGTATATTTTACTTCTCAAAACATACGAAGACAACATCGGCTTTTTTTTTTACTGTACCGTGTAGTATTTCACCTCATATGTACTGACGATAATTTTTCTATCACCCAAGGAAGATGAGTCTTGTAACAAAGCCATAAGTAAATATAACTCTCTCTCTCTCTCTCTCTCTCTCTCTCTCTCAGTAGCAAACAATACCAACCGACAAAGAGGAAAGTGTCCGCAAAGCCTACTTGGGTTGAATGGAATTAATACTGGATCTATTTTTTGTTTTTTGTTTTTTTTAGTATTTATATTAATTGACTATTTTTGTGTCCTTATGAATGTAATTGTGCTTCCATTTTTTTTTTTTAGTTTATTGATACTGATTGATTGATTGTTGTTGTTGTTGTTATTGTTGTTTTCCTCTGTCTGACGGTCTCGTGGTAAGAACGCTCGTGTCGGTGGTGGTCTTTTCCGTACGCATACAGGTTCGATCGGCAAGCGGTGACTGGTCGGTTTTCCCGTCATATCCTGTCACCAAGGGGGGTAAGCCTGGCGTCGACCCCTTACCCTTGCACTGCCAGGACGTCTTATTGTCTCTCTGGTTACCTTCAGACAGTTTTATTCGGTTTGGGGGTATTTTTTCGGCTTTTTTTTTAATGCTCGGAAGAAGGAACCAAAGGCCACGAGCCCGCATTTTTTTTTTTTGGGGGGGGAGGGTGAGATAAGCTTTCATTTACCGATTCCCTGCGTGAGGTCTTCCCTAGGTATAATAATAATAATAATAATAATAATAATAACAGTAATGATGATGATACTGTATAATGCTGGATGATGATGATGATGATGAAGTGAAATAGAAATGTCATAAGAAAACTTAAAAGACCATCACGGTGAAAGTGTTTAACCCCTGTAACCCGATGACCTTTTGTTTTTGTTCCTGCTGTCATTATTTTTATTAATTTTAGGACAAACTTTTCCGACCCTGGGGATTAAATATCGTTATAATCAACTCCCGGAATAATCTCAGGACACTCTTTTCAAACTCGAGAAGTTAATTATAGTCAAGATCAACTCCCGGAAGAAGCTAAGGGATGACTATTATAAACGGAGAGGGTAAATACAGGTATAATCAACATCAGGAAATCTTTCAGTAAAATCATCTTAGCTAGCGGTAGTAAAAAAAAAAAAATAGAAAATACAGTATACGGTAAAAAAAAAATCTTCCCGGTGCGGAAAGTGTATAAGTATGGTGTAGTGGTGTGGGCTGTGTTGGGGCTCTTACACCTGGTTGTGGCCGGGTTTATAATAGGGCATTGGCTATTACCGTTACCATAACAGTTTATTGATTGCCAAACTTGAAGCCTTAATACCGTAGACGTTTTTGGCTGATGCAGTATTTTCAGCGTTTCAGCCCAAGTGACAGAGTTTGGGAGTTGACCTGTTCACTACCTTAACACTTTTTTTTTTTACTTATTTTTTTTATTTAAGGTACTCCTAGGTGATTTTATTTAGTTTAAGATACACTGATGCCTTAATTCTTTGCTATCTGCCACCTATAGACACATTCTATTACACAGGCAAGCTCTAGGCGGTTTTGGTCTGCTGGTAGGGATTCTCGTAGTCTTGATAATTAACCTTATTAACCTTTGAAGTGCTGGAAACTCCCTCAGCTGAATAAAATAGTGTGGTTGTAGCCTGCGTGAAAGAAAAATGCATCCACGGCAGCTACAGGGTTAATCAATGCTACCTTTGTTCCATTATATTCAGCTTGGATGAGACTGGGAGTGAAGTGGAATGGTAGTTAACTGTGATATATTTAAAAGCAATGTTCGCGTAAGGTCTAGTGGTAGACATATCCTTCATTAACCACATTCCTACGCAACGGATTCCCACAGCTGCTTCAGATGGTGTGTTCAATAGACAGGAATAGATTAAAGAAAACAGACGTCATCACACTGAAGATTGTGTGTGTGTGTGTGTGTGTGTGTGTGTGTGTGTGTGTGTGTGTGTGTGTGTGTGTGTGTGCAAAACAATATACAGTATAACGGTAAGTGAGAAAAAGAAAGCAATATGATACCAGCCATGTCTTGTATAGTGTTTGTCTATCTATCTATCTATCTGTCTATATCTATTATCTAGGTATATATATATATATATATATATATATATATATATATATAGATAGATAGATAGATGGATATGTTATATATATATGTAAATATAAATATACGAGTTATAGTGTGTATATATATATATATATATATATATATATGTAAATATAAATATACGAGTTATAGTGTATATATATATATATATATATATATAGGTAATTATTACGGTTATATACTGTTATGGTACTTTACTAAAATATTGTGCTTCCGCGTGTGAAACAAATCGCCAATTATCCAAATACTTATTTGTTAATCCTCAGTTTGTGAGGCAAGAGTTATAAAAGGCTGCTGTTCTCTTGAGTCTAGATGTTAATATTATGTTGTGTGTTTTCATCGGCAGGTTTTTCTGTATTGTGTGTTTGTTGGGTCAGTGTTAATTTGTGTCTTTAAAGTCAGTGTATCGCGTGAAACGACAAGAGATGGTTTAAAGCTGTGAGTGTGTCATTAACTGCAACCCCAGCCACCCAGAGCACCTTAAAATATAACAGTTGTGTATTTTTGTGCATTTATTTTTGTGACGTGACTGTTTGCAAGGCTGTTTTTTTTTTTTTTTTTTATAGCTGTTTTGGTTGCTTGGTTATCTTTTTTGGAAACTCGTGCAAAGTGTTTGATGAGTGTAAACTGGGGCGTGAGAGATCCGGTTAAGGAGAGAGAGAGAGAGAGAGAGAGAGAGAGAGAATATGTTGGTTGTATATCCGGTAAGTGAGGGGACAGCATCTTGATTTGGCCGAGTGTGGGTGTGGGAGGGGAGGGGTGTGAGAGAGGGGAGAGTGGGAGGGGAAGGGAGGGGAGAGGGGTGTGGGAGGGAGGGGAAGGGAGGGGAGAGAGAGAGGAAGGGAGGGGAGAGGGATGAGGAAGAGAGGAAAGGAGGGGTGTGAGAGAGGGGGAAGGAGGGGTGTGGGAGAGGGGAAGGGAAGGGAGAGTGAGGTAGAGAAGGAAGGGGAGAGTTAGAGGGGAAAGGAATGAAGAGTGAGAGGAGAGAAAAGAAGGCGGATTAAAAGAGGGGAAGGGAGGGATGAGTGAGAGAGGGTAAGAGAAAGAAGAATGAGAGGGGGGAAGAGAAGGAGGAATGGGAGAGGGGAGTGGAGGGATGAGTGGGAAAGGGGAAGAGAAGGAAGAATGAGAGGGGAAGAGATGGAAGAGTGACAGAGGGGAACGGAAGGAAGAGTGAAAGTGGGGAAGGGAAGAAAGAGTGAAAGTGGGGAAGGGAAGAAAGAGTGAAAGTGGGGAAGGGAAGAAAGGTGGGAAAGGAGGGAAGTGTGAGGGAGGAGAATGTAGGGAAGAGAGAGAGAGGGGGGGGGGAGAGGAAGGAAGAGAGGGTTGAGTACAGAAGTAGTGCAAAGGAAAGCAGACAGCAATAGACCTGTTAGCCCATTCGTGGCTGTTTGGTATAGGGAAGGTTACAGCTACAAAACTACTCGGCGAATTAAAGACGGATAGAAATGCAGTGAGAAAGAAGAAAAATATAGGAGGGAAGGGAAGGCTGCGGAGGCTTAGCTCAGTGCCGATTAACTGCTCGAGGGTCATTGAGGCTGACATGCAGTTTATCAGGTGCTGGTGTTCTCTCAGAATACCACCTTCAGCTGTCGTTACATCACGTCTCCAGTCAGTGAACAGGGACAAGGGAAGGAGTGGGGGGACAAACCACACCTAACAGTCTGACCAGTGCGAGAACAACCAGAGTTCTCTAGTCGCGAGGTGGATGTTCTAACCACGGCACCACCGGCTCGCCCTAGGGAGGGGAAGGAAGGGGAAGGGTGGGTAGAGGAGAATCGAGGGGAGAAGGGAGGATGATGAATGAGGGGGAAGGGGATTAGAGGAGAGAGTGGGAAGTGAGGGGAGATTTTGTGAGGGGAATGGTGGGGTGGAAGGTGAGGTGAAGGGAAGTTTGGGTAGGAGGCAAGGGGAGGCGAGAGGACGAGGTGTAGGAAGGGAAGTAAGGGGAGACGAGGGAAGAGTTGTGAAATGGAAAGGAAGGGGAGTGTGAGTGGACGGGTGTATGGGTGTGGCTGCAGGAAAGGTAGTATCAGAGGAGGGTGAGTATGTCGGTGTGGTGTTGTGTGTGGTGTACTGTACAGTATTGTGTGTGTGTGTGTGTGTGTGTGTGTGTGTGTGTGTGTGTGTGTGTGTGTGTGTGTGAGAGAGAGAGAGAGAGAGAGAGAGAGAGAGAGAGAGACTCATTAACTGAGTAAAAATGGAAGCAGGTGGGAGTGAGCGAAAAAAAAAAAAAGAGATTAAAGAGATGGACCATGAGAGAGAGAGAGAGAGAGAGAGAGAGAGAGAGAGAGAGAGAGAGAGAGTGTAAAGCTCTTCACTAATTTAGGTCTGGCATCAGCTGAATAAAATCGTCCTGAGGTAATAGTAATAAGCTTAAAAGAAGTAATCGTTCTGAAGTGGTTAGTGGAGGTGTTCTGTCAGCTTTATCCCTTCTCCTTGATGACGCATTTTCGTTATATTCAGACTTTTCGTTATATTCAGACTTTTCGTTATAATCAGACTTTTCGTTATAATCAGGCTGTATTTTCTTTATAATCAGACCATTTTTTTTGTTATGATCAGACTTCTACCAGGCCACATTGTTCAGCATAGGAGATATATTTTGGAATTTCGATACAGCCTTCATTAACCTCTTTTCTCCTTTAATGTTCTCGTCCGGAAATAGATCGTAAGAAGACGTCGCCGGATAGAAGGTGTTAACTGCGAGAGGTGTTCCCTAGTGGATGATTACTATTACCTGGTGATAGCGAGAGTATTAAAGTATATATAGAAGTTTTAGATACGGGAGCTTCATGATCTTGGGATAGTGCTCATAGTTTGGTGTGGTTTGGGAGAGTGATTTTGTATGATGTGTTAGGGTTTGGTGTGGTGTGGTGTGGCTTCGCTGAGATCGCTGAAGAATACGGGAGTAAAGTATCTTGTTTTCGAATATAGTGAAGGAGACGGGTGGACTGGGCCGCTCAGAGAGAGAGAGAGAGAGAGAGAGAGAGAGAGAGAGTCATGGCAGGGTAGGAGTTAAAGAAGAGGGATAGTAAAAACACGATGAGAATATTAAAAAAAAAAAAGTAATCATTCACAGGAAATGAAAGAAAGCAAGAGTAAAAGAAAAGAAAGTGAAATGCTCTTGGAAGTGATTTACCCTTTCAGCACGTCAATAGCATTTTTTTTTTTTTTTACTATTTATTCAGTTAATAAAGCCCAGTAGTGGTAGTAAAGGGGATAATGAAGGCTGTAATAAGTCAAATGAAAAGCCTATCGTGAGCTGAATAAAATCGTCTGCTGGTAGTGGGAATAAAATAAAGCTGGTCATCATTGTAAGCAAAAATTAAAGATAGAGAAAGTGAGAGAAAAATAATCAAGCAGATATTACAGGAATGTGAAAAAAGTAAGCTAAAAAAAAAAAAACATTCGCGATCGAGGACTGTTAAGAAGTTAAGAAATTGAAGCGAACAAATTAGAGTTAGAGAAAAGTGAGCCAAGAATGTAGGCTGAGAAAGAAAGAAAGGTGGTTATGCGGTTTACGAGGTGTGTGTGTGTGTGTGTGTGTGTGTGTGTGTGAGTGTGTGTGTGTGTGTGTGTGTGAGTGTGAGTGTGAGTGTGTGTGTGTGTGTGTGTGTGAGAGTGAGAGAGAGAGAGAGAGAGAGAGAGAGAGAGAGAGAGAGAGAGAGACCGTATATAATGTGAGAAAATTAGGGGAAAGAGAAGGAGAGGAAGGAGTTAGATGTGAACATAAAATGTGAGAAAGTGAGAGAGGAATAAAAAAGTGAGCAAGATGTTAAGTGAGAAGAAATTGTGAGAAACTGAAAGAAGAGTGAAAGAGTGAGTAAGGGGTTGTGAGAATAACCTGAGAAAGTTAGAGAAAAATTAAAGTGAGCAAGGCGTTAAAAGTGAAATGTAATTGTGTGTGTGTGTGTGTGTGTGAGAGAGAGAGAGAGAGAGAGAGAGAGAGAGAGAGAGAGAGAGAGAGAGATACGGTATATGCGGTGCCGTATATATATGACAAAGTGAGCCAGAAGCGAAAAAAGGAAATGCAAGAAACAGTGAAAGGAGGAAGTAAATAGAAATGTGAGAAAATGAGCAAGGAGTAAAGAATGGCCAGCAAACTGTGAGAAAATTAGCGTGTGTGGAAACTAAAAGAGAATGTGAAAAAGTGAGCAAGAAGGAAGAATGGGAGAAAATAATCCAGGTGATAAGAGTGTGTAAGTCACGTAGGAGAGAGAGAGAGAGAGAGAGAGAGAGAGAGGCGTAAGGAAAGTGATAAAACTGCTGGAAATTCGTGCGAGACATGAAGGAGTGTAAGAAAGTGAGGAAGGTAATTTGAAAGAATGTGAGAAACTGGGAATGTGAGAAAGTGAGGGAATGTGAGAAAGTGAGTGGAGGAATGTGGAAAGTGAGCCAGGACAGGACAGAGAAAATACTGGTCAAGTTAGAGGCAAAAGATTGTGAGAGAGTAATGTTGAAGAGTGTGGAGGAATGCGAGAAATGTGAGAGAGTGAGTGAGGAAATGAGAGAAAGTGAGACAGGACAGGCCCGAGGGTGTGGAAGGAAATAATGTGATTAAAAAAATGTGAGAAAGTGTTTTAGTAATATGTAGAGAGAGAGAGAGAGAGAGAGAGAGAGTTGCGTAAAAATATATCGAGGAATGTGAGAAAATCAGCAAAGAATGTGAGAGAGAGAGAGAGAGAGAGAGAGAGAGAAGAAGAAGGTCAGGCTTAAGGTGGAGTGGAGGAAAATGTGTGCTTAAAGAATGTGAGAAAGTTGAGTAAAAATGTAGGACGATGAGAAAATGAGTCAGGGAGTGTGAGAAAGTGAGAGAGGGGCAGGTGAGAGAAACATACTATCCCAGATTCCAAGCGATATTATTTGTACGAGTGTTGTAGGAATCTGATGTTTGTTTTCTCGTCGGTTAAGGAAGCTCCCTAGCACCTCTTCCTAAGTAATTTATTTTGCACATTACATATACTGTTTTGTGTGTGTGTGTGTGTGTGTGTGTGTGTGTGTGTGTGTGTGTGTGTGTGTGTGTGTGTGTGTGTAATTAAATCATTCTAATATCATCAAACTCTTCATAAATACCCTATAAAATTATATTAACAAGCCCTAAATCATTCTAATACCACTATGCTCCTCATAAATAACATAGATTTATATTAACCGGATGTATCCAAAAATAAATCCCATAAGGAAGAGGTGCTAGGAACGAAAATGCGGGCTTTATGTTAACTCTCATGGTCGGAAAACATTAATAAATTCAAGCTAACGGCAGATGATGATATTCAGTTGATTCGTAAAGGCCTGAGATAAGATACTGCAAGAAAACATTGAGAATTATCACGAAGGAATGCGATAAATGTGATAAAGTGAGCGAGGGATGTGAGAAAGAGAAATGTAAGAAAATGAGTGGGAAATGTGCGATAGAGAGGGGGAAATGTGAGGAAGTGAGATGGAATTTGGGAAAGAGGGAGGGAAGGAACTGAGAATGTGAGGCAGTAAGAAATGAAATGTGATACAATAACATGTGGAATGTGAGAAAGTGAGTGAGAGAAAGTGAGAGAGGGTGAGGGGGAGGTGTTCCTGGCAAGACGCCCTACGTAATATTGATGAACCGGTTATGTGGGTCGCCTTGTAAACAATAACACGGGTGCTCGTTTTCTTTGTCCGCCACATAGAATGATAGGACACGGGGACACTCCAGTTTTGAGGAGCAGCAATTATTTTTAGACGTGATTGACTGATATCAGTGTTTGTTTATTTTTAGCCGAACACACACACACACACACACACACACACACACACACACACACACACACACACACACACACACACAAATAAGTCCACTAGCATCAAGTAAAAATATTTGATTGTCATCTGGCAGAATAACATAAGTAAGCTATTTAGAGGGAGCGGAGAAGGCTTAGAATAATGCCTATCGACTGAACGACGGACTTTAAGAGACTTGTTACCGCCACAGTCTTCCATTAGAATACGAAACGCAACAGTCTAATTTACAACCAGGTCCCTAAACTTCATCCAAGAATCTGACCGGCCCAAGATCGATGAGGGAGATAGAACCCCCCTGGATAGCAGTGATGAATTTGTGAGTCCATCAACGTGGGCACCTGCTGCACAAGTATTTACGCCTTTTTTTTTTTTTTTTTTTTTTTCCCGTGTTGGTGGACCTCGTGGAAGAGCACCGAAATCTGTTTTAATGAAATTTAAATCCTCAAATTTAGGGCCGCCAGGCGTTTTGTGTGAGAAATACGGGACGCACCTTTTTCCGGGTGTGGGGAAGGAAAATATTATACACCTGGCGGCATTTTGACGTCACAGGCAACTAAGTTCATCCCACGGTCGTCTCTCAGTGGCAACGTATTTTTACAAAAGAAGCAACATAGTTCATTCTGCGTACATTAATGTTTTTTTTTTTTTTCATTTCCCCAGTTTGTATTTATTCATTATTATTATTATTATTATTATTATTATTGTTGTTGTTGTTGTTAATATTATGGCCACTTAAATATCTCACTGTCGGAGGATAATTCTGATACCATATTGTTGCAGCTAACGCCAGACGATATTATTCAGCTGGGAGTGAGTCATTAGAGCAAGAGTGTTAACTTACCTTTTAGAACTACCTGAAGTGGAAAGAAGATTTATAAAAAGTGACGAGAAAGATGAGAGAAACAGGAAGAGAGACGGGCATACAGAAAAAGAATGATAAAGGTGAAGGAAGAAGTAGGTATGCACACGGTTAATCAGAGGTGAGGGAAGGGGAGGGGAGTGGAGTGCAGGTGTGTGGGGGTGATCAGGTGTTGCCACAGGGTAAGTAAGTGTTGCCAGGGTTAGGTAAGGTGGGTGCCATTTTGGGATGTTGCAGCGTTGTGTGCCCTGGTTGGAGTGCCAGAGGGAATTAGGTGTGTGTGTGTGTGTGTGTGTGTGTGTGTGTGTGTGTGTAGGAGGGGGGGTAAGATGCCATGGGTGCTGCTGACAGGCGGGAGGTGCTGATGTTGGTGCCAGTAACTTACTGTTCTCCGGTACACGAGGCTACTCTCTCCCAACACCACACTGCGCTGTCCTCTTTTCACTTTAACTTCTTTCAAAAATCCATCTCTCAATACTCTACTCTTTTTACTTTATTTGCCCAATTCTCTATGCTATACTCCTTTTTCATTTACGTGCCCTAAAATTGCTGTCTCTTCATCTTTAATGCTGAGTTGTGACACTATAGTAACAGTAGGCTATGATGCTGGTTGTGAAGGAGTGCCATGAAGTGGCTGCAGAGCTACAACATTGTCTTTCTCTGCCATTGAGTTACGTGAAAGAAGCTGCAAAAGGACGAAAATCTAGGCCGGGTTGAGGTGAAGGAGCTATAACCATTCATACAACACGTCCAGCTTGATGACTGTCACGTAAGATTAATGAAAATGGCGTGGCATCTGTCAGAATGCTGTCACAAAGAACGTCCATGACAGTAGTGGGTTATTGGACATTGTTTCTAAGCCCATGACCCTGAGGGGTGTCTTGAGCTAAGTAAAATAGTCTGTCTTCAACCGAGGAAAAAAAAAAAAAAAACGCAAAGTATATCCTTGGACTGAAGATTGGTATAAAGAATCCATTTTTTGCTGCTGACCATAGAAAATCTTGCACTGTCAAACTTATCTGACTCACCATTCGGTGCACTGTCGTTACTCATTACTGTAGCTAGTTAAGTGCATAATACAAAGTTAAGGTTTAGAGGAACCAGGGACGTGTGTAATTGGGGAACCTTGAAGTAGTAGGAGGACGTTAAAATAAACAGGTTTTATATTGTGGACAGTAACACTTAGATGTCCAGTAAATCAGGAAGAAAGTAGAGGATGTCCTCAGACATTTTTGAGTATAGGTACATTTGCTGGACTGACCTTTAAGACGAAATTAGCTGCAACAAACAATAGCTCTTCCCACAGGGCTGGTCACCAGGTCAAGAGGTGACAGGTCTGAAAAAAAAAAGAAAAAAAAGAAAAAGAAAAAGGTGTTATTGTACCCTGGCAACCTACCAGTCAACAGTGCATCTGATTTTGTACCATACACAAATCATATTATTATACACTAATATATTATACATGAATATTATTGTGCGCGAACATATTACAGTATACACGAATCACGCGTATCAAACAAGAAATTTGACGCACTGTTGACGGGTAGGTTGCCAGGGCGCGATAATGACATTCCCGCCTTACATTACTGACACTGGCTGTGCTTGACGAATTATGTCTCACGCTGTATGAGTCACTGGTAGTCTCGTTGTTAAGTGTAACGGGGAAGTACAACCTGAGTGTCTGGTTTAACCCTGTCACTGATAACATGTCTTTCAGCAGCAGTATTGTGTGATGTTAGCCTAAGTAATATTCCCAAGTTCACGAGTAAAGGAGAAAAGGTTACACGAAATAGTTTTTGAAGCCTTTGATTTCTCTCAGTTGAACTAAATCTGGGATTAGCCCGAATAAAATACGCAAGTGCACCAACTGCAACGAAATGGTTGTGCAGTGAATTATTCAGGTGGAGGAATTACACACACACACACACACACTTTTTTAACGTGAACACAGTTGTGTCAGCCTGACTTGAGTCTTCATAATACACAACATTTTGAGGATTTGATTCTTCTGCTGTAACTTGAAATGACCCCTGAAGGCCAGAGAAAGGTTAAATAGAAAGGCAGTGTTTGCCGTCTGTGTTCAACAAGACATATACAGGAAAAAATAAAAGTATTGTTATGTGGTGGTCCCATGTGTGTCGTGCTGAACAATCCAGTTGTATCTAAAGGTATCAAGAATGACATGAAAACCGCCATTCTAACTACTCCAGTTCAAAGAGCCCCTCCTGAGCTGAACATAATTGTCTAAAAGTACAAAGAATAACATGACGTCATGGTAGTGAACTGGTTAACTCTGGGATTAGGTATTTGTTCGGTAGGTTGTCAAGTATACACCTGCATTACACACTGTTGATGGAAGGGTTTGTTCATTAATTTGTCCTTTGTTCAGTATATTTATAACCCTTAGTCTATCTATCTATTGACAGACGCCATAATCCTGTACGGGGTGGCCATTTGACTCGAGTTATTTGTTTTACAGGGAGGGACACTAACCCTCCACCAACCCACTTGATACGTAGGGAGCACGTATGGTTTGGTTTTATAGTTACCACCCAGCGTTGTAAATGGTTTCTTGGCTTACAGGAAACCATTTGGCTTGCCACTCAATGTAAAGCCACCTGTAACGGAAAGAAAAGCAGTAAGTAGTGACAGAAAATATCGGAGAAATAGGAAGAGAGGAGGGCAGGCACAGAAAAAGAATGATAAAGGCTAAGGAAGAAGTAGGCAGCACTACATCAAGTGAGTGGATGATGATCGCCACCACCTACTTAGTTCATTACTATATATATCCCTTGGCTGAGTAGTCCATTCTTCACTTAGTAGCCATTTGTTAAGTGTATAGCCTTTTGTTATGGAGCTTGTAAGTCTTTGAAATGTAAACTGACAGAATACAGTACCTTAGTAAAACGGCAGATTTATTTTGCAACCAGTGCCTCGCAAACATTGTCCCCTGAGAGAGAGAGAGAGAGAGAGAGAGAGAGAGAGAGAATTTCCCAGTACTTGATATAACATGAAACAGCACGTTCTCAGATACCAGATAAAATCCGTACGTGGGGGGAATTTACTCATTTAAATACGAACCACAGGGACGGGGGGATACAAATTTATTTTTTCATGAATGTGTGGGACTCCGTTATCCAGTTAGGCCTAGTGTACATAAGGCTTTTGCTTTTTCCATGAAAGACCAACTGGTTTACCGTGTTCCAGATCAACCTGCGTTTGATCCTGGTGAGCGGGAAGACAAAGGAGTTCCTCTTCAGCCCCAGCGAGTCTGCCGGGGACATAGCTCAGTTCGTCTTCGATAACTGGCCCCAAGGTGAGTCTCGATTTACTGTTGCATTTATTATTATTATTATTATTAAAGGCGGGCGATAATGTTGTTGCTTCCCTGTGTGTGTGTGTGTGTGTGTGTGTGTGTGTGTTTTCCCATTATACCTCATGTGGATGTGATAGGAAGCGTTATGAGGAACACACTGAGGTGGTTTGGCCATGTGGAGAGGATGGAGGGTGAAAGACTGACGAAGAGAGTGTATGTGAATGAGGTGGAGGGGGGAAGAGGGAGAGGGAGGCTGAGGATGAGATGGAGGGATGGGGTGGAGAGGTATATGAAAGAGGGGGGTGTGAGTTGGGAGCAGGGGAGTGAAATGGCGGGGGACAGGGCGACTTGGAGGCGATTTGTTTTTGGCCACCCCAAACGGGATTGAGGCGTCTGGCAATAGATAGATAGACCTCATGAATGGCTTGAGCTATCAACATGAAACCTCCAGGGTAACAAGATTTTGCCAAAATTTTGGATGAGTTTGCAAATCGGCTCTCGAATCAAGGTCAAGGTCACCAAAATGGCTGCCAAAGGTCATCTAGTTTTTATCGCCCGCCTTTAGCACAATTGTATCTCATAAACGGCTTAAGCTATCAACGTGAAACCATCAGGGTATCGAGATATGGTCAGAATCTTGGACTTGGCCAACAGCACATTCTGGCAGGCAATTAGCTTTCGGCTCCTGAATGCCTTTTTTTTTTTTTTTTTTTTTTTTTCATTATGATTATGAATATTGTTATTATAAATATTATTATTGATTATTATTATTATTGGTAGGTTGTGGCGACCATCATCCACTCACTTGATGTAGTGCTGCCTACTTCTTCCTTAGCCTTTATCATTCTTTTTCTGTGCCTGTCCTCCTCTCTTCCCATTTCTCCCATCTTTCCTGTCAGTTCTTATTGCTTTTTTTTTCTTTTCAGGTGGCTTTACATTGAGTGACAAACACAATGGTTCCCTGTAAGCCAGGAAACCATTTACATTGCTGGGTGGTAACCATGTAACCAAGCCATACGTGCTCCCTATGTGTCAATAAGTGGGTTGATGGAGGGATAGTGCCCCTCCTTGTAAAACAACTAACTCAAAGTCAAATGGCCACCCCTTATGGGATTATGGCATCTGGCAGTAGATAGATAGATTATTACAGTATTATTATTATTATTATTTGGATTATAGTGGCTGTTCCTGTTTCTTGTTTGTCGGATTGGTGAACCAGTAGTTACTTGTTAGCGAGATAGGTTTAACTTAGAGAGAGAGAGAGAGAGTTTTGTCTGAGATAAAGGGAGCAGTTGAGAGAGTTGGATCGATAGTTGAATTGATAGATAGCAAGGGATAAAGATAAATAAATGTATATTTTTGTACAATACATATTTATTTCCCAGTAATTTGATGGGAAAATTCATTAAGGTTTTTATTCATCTGTCCATCTCCATTGCCTGATGCCACATCCTGTGAGGGGCAGCTTTGATTGCAGAACATTAAAGCATGCCTGTTGTTATCCTCCCATGACACATCACCGCCTCCCTCATCAAAAATACTCCATCACCTTGTTCCTTTACCTCATTCTCTGTCTTCCTGTTTTTCCATCCATCCTATGATCAAAATCTTGCCAGGTGTATGGATACCCTTCCTAAGTTTTTTCCCTTATCCCTGGTCTCTAAGTGCTGTATGTGATTTATACTTGCCTTAAATGTATCTCATTGCCCAGGTGTTTTGAAGTCACTCATGTTGTTCATTGCTTAGTGTGGATGCTGTACTCTAAAATGTTTCATTGTTTACTGGTACAGGAGAATATGGTGAAATAATGTTGTTTGTAACAAATTACCCAACCCATCATCCTCAGCCGTTGAGGTTCACTGTAGGACCGGCCTATCCTTACCGAAGCAGGGACGATACAACCAATGTATCTCTACCAAGTGGCTTAGGCTGTCTGGTAGAGACTGTATATAGGATGAGAAGTGCTTGTAAGTGTAATTGTAGTGTTGTAGTGGCTTTGGATGTGTGTGTAGTCTGTGAACCAAGTGTAATCGGCCTGCCTTAAGCCGATTGGGTGCAAGCATACTAGTTTGCAACACTGGTTCAACCACAGCACCCCTTGTGTCCGCCAAAGTAGCAAGTGGCTTGGTGAACGCTTCCCAAAGTTTTTACAACTCTGGCGGGAGGCGAACCTGCACTCACCAGCGTGCGAATTGCACACTCTACCACTGAACCACAGAGGCTCTTACTAGTAGTTAAATATGACAGGTGGCTGTGATCCTTCAAGCTGCTGTCACAGCTCATTATCATTCCCTCTTGTTCACGCTTTGATTCCCGTACCGTACACCTGCTCAAGGAAAAGAGACATATTTTATCCTAGCACCCTCTCACTTTTTGTGTATTAGTGGTTTATATCCTCATATTTCTTTTGCTGTAATAGATTCCATCCATCCATCCATCATCCAATCCTATGTTGCCCAATGAGGAGCGTAGGAACCCAGGGCTAGAGAAGTTGGTCCTGACATTTAAGATGAGAGTGACCAGCCTCACTCATCCCTGGATGGCATTACATGAGCATACACTTTGTTAATTTACTCAGGGTAACATTCCTAACATTCCTAGACTAGTTAACTACTCTGAAATGTACTGGGACATGATAGCCTAACCCTGGGCCCCTACACCTCAGAGGTAAATTTTTTGTTTCTTCTTCTTCCAGTAAAGTGACTGTTTTGTTTTTCCATGGCCTAACTGGCATAATTAGTGGTAATGTACAAGGGACATACCGTGCTGCATTATGGTACCATTACATTTGTACTAAATTAAGACTGGCTATTGCAGAGTGGGCGGAAGAGAGCGTTAGCAAGGCGGAGATCCTACGGCTGATCTACCAGGGCCGGTTCCTGCATGGCAATGTAACGCTGGGTGCGCTGGGACTCCCGGCTGGCAAGACCTGCGTCATGCACCTTGTACCTCGCGAAAACCTTCCAGAACCAAACTCACAAGGTCAGTCTCAGCTCTCCATTCATCTCAGCCACCAAAGCTGTTTGCTGATATTTTACAGATTTAGTTTAAGCGTTAATGGTGATTCACTCATTCGCTCATCATCTAATCCTGTGTTTCCCTATGAGGAGTGTAGGATCCCGAAGCTAGGCAAGTTGGTCCTGACGTTTAAGATGAGAGTGACCAGCCCCATTCATCCCTGAGTGGCATTACATGAGCAGTAAACCCCAGTCGTCCCTTGGATATAAACCTGCACCAGCCCAATCCAAATGGAACATCTTAATTCCCCACCAAACGACCAGATGCCGTAATCTGGTTATATGGTTACCACCCAGCAGAGTAAATGGTTTCCTGGTGTACAAGAAACCATTTACTACACTGAGTGATAACCGTATAACTAAATTATGGTGCATGGTGGTTTATTGGGCAATTAAGGTGCTCCAATTGGATTGAGCCAGTGCAGGTTTATATCCAAGGGGTGGTTGGGGGTTTATTGCTCATGTAATGCCACTCAGAAATGAGTGAGGCTGGTAATTTTTATCTTACAGGACCAGTTTGCCTAGCCCTGGGCTCCTACACTCCTCATGGGGCAACACAGGATTAGATGATGAATGAATGAATCACCACTGTCACTTAAACTCGATTTCGAACTTCTTTCAAGTGGTGGGTAGAATATGGAAGTACTGTAGGAAGAAGAAAATACATAGGCTAATATAAGAAGGTTGCTGGTTCCTTGAAAGCAGTGATAAGAAGCAGGGAAGTGAGCATGGAAGTGAAAAAGTTACTACATGTCAGTATTGTGATACCAACTGTAACGTATGGAAGTGAAGCTTGGACGTTGCTGGAAGGACACAAGTCAAGAGTGAGAGCAGTGGAAATGAGTTATTTAAGAGGAGCCTGTGGAGTCACATGGAGAGACAGGCTGACAAATGAGGATATAAAGGAGCGTTGTGGTGTGGATGTGGATGTGATAGGAAGCGTTATGAGGAATACACTGAGGTGGTTTGGCCATGTGGAGAAGATGGAGGATGAAAGACTGACGAAGAGAGTGTTTGTGAGTGAGGTGGAGGGGGGAAGAGGAAGGGGGAGGCTGAGGATGAGATGGAGGGATGGGGTGGAGAGGTATATGAGAGAGGGGGGTGTGAGTTAGGAGTGGGGCAGTGAAGTGGTGGAGGACAGGGTGACATGGAGGTGATTTGTTTGTGGCCACCCCAGACGGGATTGAGGCATCTGGCAGTAGATAGATAGATAATATAAGAAGCTATCAGCGTTACGCCCAATGAAGCTGACCATGCACCCATTCACTCATTGTTACTGCCAGTTGGTGAAATTTAGTTTTAGCCTGCTGGAAACTTAGGCATGGCATGCAGTAGATCCTCACAAAGTGTAGGAGTTGCAAGCCAGGGGAAGTATTGTATACAGTACTGTACCACAGGAAGTGGTACAGTAACAAGTCATGCCCAGTATCTTCTTAGCCTGTACAGTAAACAATTACAGTGAATGCTTATTTATCCTGATTTCACATGTAGTTTATGTACATTGATTAGTTGGTATTTTATTGTACATTGCTCAGGTAGCACCACTGTTAATGACCTGATTGTGTCTTCTCACCTTCTCAGCCTACTGTGCTTTCTTCCGTCAGATGAACTTTTCTTTTTTGTTGTCATCATCATTTTATGATACTGAATGGTGGTACACATGCTTGTATAGCCATGTCAGGAAAGTATGATGCAATATTAACTGAAGTGTTTGAGTTAACTGACTGAATATTATTCTGGAATAGTAAGTATGGTACATTTTATTGTTAATGCAGGCTTATTGTATTGATACAGTACTAAATTAGAAGTGTTTGAAATAATTGAATGAAATTTATACTGGTACATCTTGTACCAGTATAAATTTGTAGTGTAAAGCCTTTCATTACAGGTACAGGCAGTCCTCGTTATAAGTCAGTGATGTATTCTCTGATATCACAGCTTTTTATGTAGTTGTTAGTATAAATTTGGGGTAAGTGGTAAACCTGTAGTATAGGAAACAGTGGAACTTTAGGTGGTATTTTTTTTCCCCTTAACTTATTTTGCATAAAAGAACATCAGAATATGGCAACATATAGCAAGGACTCACTGTATAATATTCACCTCTTGCCTTTCAAGCTCACACAGGTATACAGTAGTGTACATGTGTGTGCATACAGCATCTGCAGTACCATTTGTTAATGTTGGCTGCCAACATCAAGGAAACAGTATGTATTGAGTTTGATGTGAATGAGCAAGAAGATTATGGTATGGTATGATTTATACTGTAATTGATGATTCTTCAGCGTATCTGACAGTAGTTCTTCATTTCTTCTTTGGGTATATGACATGATATTATGTCACTGTTGCAGTGACATGCATAAAACTAGCAAAATTTTGCAACCATTGATGGTTCAATAGAAGAACAAGATTGTCTGAAATCAATCAGACTATCAGTGTATAGCCAGACACCTTAATCCGGTGAGGGGTGGCCATACAACGTTGAGAGCAGTGCTTCTTGTCTGAAATCTGATGTGCATAACCTAACAAAGTCTAGCCAGATCTAACCATGTCACACCCTACTTAACTCAGCCAAATCAAGCCAAGGCTAACCTAACCTGGTTACAGTAGAATATATACAATTATTCTTCCTCATGAAACTGTAGCTTTAATCCTACAGGTACAAGATTCTGATGTAGCTGACTAAATTTGTCTGATATTAACCAGGAGATAATCATAAAATAACCCTTTCGCTTCAGAGGATCAGATAATATAGTTTTTGCATAGTACACCACACCATTACCTCTTTCTGGCAGGCATGCTTTTCCATCATATCCTAAAACAAATATTCTTTGATACATTGTATCATTTTTTAAACTTGTTGAGTTCACAACAGGCAACCCTTTTTTTTTTAATGGTCAATTGTGCAGTAACCTTTAGACATATGAGAGTGAAATATACATTTTTTGGTGTGAAAAATCAAGCTCTTCAAATCTATAAGTCCAAAATATACTTTGGTGCAGTTTTTTTCCTCTCTATACATAAGGGGTACGGTAACAATTTTTATTTTGACGTTCTTTGACGGTCGTTATTATGGTAACCATAAGTCATATGAGAGTGAAACATACATATTTAGGTGTGTAAATTCAAGCTCTTGAAACCTGTAAGAAAAAATTTTACCTTGGTGAAAGTTTAAAAAATTGGACTTTTTTTGCGAATCTGGGGATAAGGGGGCTGGGAGATTTGCGATCCCTAGGGGTTAAAATGAGAGTGACCAGCCTCACTCATCCCAGAGTAGCATTTATAGGCACTTTCAAACAGCCTTATAATGCAACATCAGATTTATGTTAACTTTGTAAACATTTTTCCATCAACAGAAAACTTACTGGTAATTTGTAATGATTTAGTGGAAGATTACTTGCCTCTCATCCCTGTAAAGTTGATTTTTGCAGCTCAGTAATACAACTTAGTGTATTGTTGGTCCTTTGTTGAAGTACTGTACAGTCAATTGGTCAAGTATAATAATTACAGTACTGATAAATATTCCTGTAGCATCCGTTTAAAAATATACGGTACAGTATTTACTGATATACATGTTGGGTGGTGATGCATTATTAACCTGGTTATTATGTGTACATCTGCAGTATATCTATCCAATACAGTATTACAGTACAAGAAATTTGCATATTCAGTTAAGGTTTGCAAGCTGGGGGCTATAAGGAGGGGAGGGAGGGACACATGCTCAGTTAGATTAAGCTCTTTGGCCAGAGGGATCTCTTCTAAGCTGAATAAAATAATTTAACATTAGCCAGAACAAAACTACAAAGTATAGTGCATCCAGGGGCTAAAAAGAGTTTAAGGGTGTGGAGAGTTCCTGTACATATACAGTTGACCTCTGAAGTTCTTGGTACAGAGACTTGATTTTTTTTTTTTTTTTTTTTTTTTTTTTTTTTTTTTAATGGGAATACTTAACTAGCATTATCCACTATTGAGTGGTTGTTCTAGGCTGTTCTGCATGATTATGATGACTCAAAAGGAACATATCTGTTGCCATAGTCTTTACATTTTACTGTACAGTGTATCAAAGATTTGTGACATCAACTGTATGTGAATCTAGGCTTCAAGGCTGACCTCTAATGTCAGGGTCAGTGCAGCTGCCAGTGCATATCTGATCGTTCATCCATCCATCCATATATACATACATACATGGCCTACATGGTAATGATGTGATGCTTCTGAAGGAATTCCCATTTGAAGCTGGCCATGGTGTAACTGATTTTTCTGTTGACTGGAAGATAAAACAAGCACCAAAATCAGCTAACTGCTTCCTAACAGTTGCCAAAAGTGTGTTTGGAAAAGATAAATCTAAGCTGTGCAATATATGAACTATATGAGACTATCATCTTGAACTTTTGACTCTTATTTATTTGTGACTGTTTCTGACATCAGTAAGAATTACAGTACCCGACAGTATAGTCTCATTTATGGTAAGAGGGCTCCACCATCTTGAAATTCATTTAAACCATTAGACAGCCTCACATTATTTATACTGTAATTTAGTAAATCAGCTGGGCATTGTTATCAGAAAAAAATCTTGTCATTCAAATTAGCTGATGATCTACAGATGTAATTCCTGTCATTGTTCAGAATTTTAGCAAATTTTCTCTCCTGTTTTGCAGTTCCTCTTAGGTCACATAAACTCTTGTTGTTGGAAGTATACAGGTACCATACTGTGCTTTTGGCTGGATATACAGAGAGCAAATGGGGTAGTTGCATGTGGGTCAGGGCATGAGGGAGATCATTACCTTCCAGAACAGTACAGTTTTAACATTGTTTATAGGAGATTTAATAGTGTGTTGAAATACAGCATAAATCTGTGTATCTATCTATTGCCAGATGCCTTAATCCTGTACGGGGTGGTCACAAACAAATCGCCTGCACGTCACTCTGTCTCCCGCCATGTCACTGCCCTGCTCTCAACTCACACCCCCCCTCTCTCATATACCTCTCCACTCCAACCCTCCATCTCATCATGCCCTCCCCCTCGCTTTCCCCCTCCACCTCACTCACATACACTCTGCTTCTCAGTCTCTCACCCTCCATCCTCTCCACATGGCCAAACCACATCAGTGTGTTCCACCTAACGTTTCCTATCACATTCACATCCACACCACAACGCTCCTTTATATCTTCATTTCTTAGCCTGTCTCTCCATGTGACTCCACAGGCGCCTCTTAAATAACTCATTTCCACTGCTCTCACTCTTGACTTGTGTCCTTCCAACAACGTCCAAGCTTCACTTCCATACGTTAGAGTTGGTATCACAATACTGTCATGTAGTAACTTTTTCACCTCCATGCTCACTTCCTTGTTTCTTATCACTGCTTTCAAGGAACCAGCATCCTTTTTTCCTTGTTGTACCCTTTCAAGCACTTCACCCTCCAAACCTCCATCCTTACTCATCACACTACCCAAGTACTTAAACGTACTCACATTTTCCATTTCCTCACCATCCAACCTCACTGTACATTCACTGACTTCACCTCTCTCAAAGACCATCACTTTACTCTTCCCTACATTCACCTTTAGATTCCGTTTCTTACACACTCACCCAAACTCATCCACCAAACCTTGCAGCTTCCCTTCATCTTCACTTAACAACACAGTATCATCTGCAAACAACAGTACAGGGAGTTTCCAAACACTACTCTCTCTCACTAGGGCCACTCCAACATCCACTGCCCTACCATGTATCTCTTTTATTACCCCATCCATGTACAGATTGAACATCCATGGAGGCATGACACATCCCTGTTTCAACCCAACCTTCAAAGAGAAAAATTCACTCAGTTCACGATCCACACGCAGTGCAGCCTTAGCACCCTCATACATACTCTTCACAGCATTCAACAACTTCCCATCTACTCCATATATTCTTAATACTTTCCACAGTCCTTGTCTATCCACCCTGTCATATGCTTTCTCCAAATCCATGAAGGCCACATACAACTTCTTTCCCTTCTGTAGAAACTTTTCCACTAAAGTTCTAAGAATGAATAGGTATATGATCTGCACAACCTCTTCCCTTCCTAAAGCTTCCCTGTTCTTCTCCAACTAATTCCTCTGTTATTTCCCTAATTCTGTCAATAAGTATCCTACCATACACTTTTCCTATTACACTAAGAAAGCAAATGCCCCTATAATTACCACACACTTCTTTTTCCCCTTTTTCTTTGTACAAGGGAATAATAATACCTGACTTCCAATCCTCCAGGATTCTACCTTCCTCCAAGGCCAATCTGCACATCTTCCACATCCATTGTACTACTATCTCTCCCCCATGCTTCAGCATTTCACCACACACTCCATTAACTCCTGAGGCTTTCCCCAATTTGACTTTCTTCATTGCTTCCACAACTTCTATCCTACTGATTTCTTCCTGTCTTCTCACCTCCCTCCTTCTCCCAGCCATTCCCCAGTCACTTATACTCACATTACTTCCATTTCCTATGTTCAACAATTCCTTAAACTGTTCTCTCCATCTGCTCACTTTTTTTTTTCCCTTCTCCACTAGTAATCTACTATTTTTATCTTTCACTCCCCCACTAACTTCACTGCCACCCTGTCTTACTCCCTTCCTCTCTCTTCTTACAGTCCCTCCACTTTACACTCAAATTCCTCATCCACTCTCTTCTTAATCTGTCTAACTAATCTTTTCACCTCTCTCTTCCTTTCTATATATAACTCTCTCTTCCGCCTCTCAACTTCTTCCACGCCCCTATTTCTCATCCATTCATTGTATGCTTTCTTCTTTCGTGCCACAGCCTGTCTCACCTCTTCATTCCACCATGCTGTTCCTTGCACCTCCTACCATCTTCTCTTCACCCCACACACAACATCACATGCTGCACATATTTAAGTGAACAGTTCACAGTCATACATTTATATCACCAAGCCATACAGCTAATTTTTCAGAGTGTTATTATATCAGCACAGAATTGTTCAATTGTCAGGTCAACTCACTAGGGTCAGAACATGTCTTTATCCAAAAAAATTTTATGATTTCATTCATTTTAATTCTGTTTAGTCTCACCAATGGGATCCTTACTAAGCACTGTTACAAAGATCAGTTTATAGAAGACAGAAAAAACATGATTTTTTTTTTTCTATAAGTTTAAGAACAGGATGTCAAAAATTAAAGAAACAACAGGTATGAAAGGATTAATCCTGCTGGTGAGTCTCTTTAGTGTGTGGAGGTGTATTGTTAATTGGGGTACATGTTATGTGCTGGAGGTGGGACTGGAGCTTGCTATTTGGCTAGGGTAAGGAGCAGTTAGAGCTGTTGCCTCTTCTGACATTGAGTGAATTCTCCCTCCATGATAAGGGATTTTTACGTGTATTATGTGTTAGGAGTATAATGCTGTATGGTAGTGAGACCTGGGCAGTAAAGGAAGAGGATATTATTAGGCTGAAACATAGAGAAATAACTGTGATTAGATGGATGTGTAGTGCTTCCTTGAATGCAAGGCCAGGGGTGGGGGGGCTAGGTTTAAAACTGAAAAGTTGAGGGGAAGGATGGAATTGAAGTGTATTGGTGTTGTGATAAGGAGTGGGTAAATTGAGATGGTTTGGGCTGGCACGTGAGAGGATGAAGGATGACAGTTGGGTGTGGAAAGTGAGAAATGTGAACCTCTGGGATAGGGTTGTGAGAGGCAGACTGAAAAAGACTTGAGACAAGGTCAAAGAGTGTGACCTCAAGGATGAGGGACTGAATAGGGAGGCTGCCAGAGATTGGGCAACATGGAGAGCTGCCATTAGTCGATGCATGTAAACATGTTGAAACCTTTGTATATGATATGACCCAACAAAGGTAAAGTTATGACATCTTGAATCAGTTTTGGATAAGTTTCCTTTAGTGGCATCACAGGAACTATACTGTAGGTGTTTTATTTCCTGCAGTCACTCTTTGCTTGATACTCTCCTCATCCCACAAAGTGTTTTTCAATGGATGGTGTTGGTATAGGTAGTTTTCCCCACCCAAACATTCCCTTAATTATTCCTTATCTCACAGACCAGCGACAGAAGAGCAAGGGAGGCTCCTCGAGTTGCTGCTCTGCCTCCTGCTCCATCCTCTAGTGACCCGCACCCTGCCACAATCACCACCTCTACCACTGCTATCACCACTCACCGGAACATTGGCTGGTTACTCAAGACCCTCCGCTCAGTGAATTCAACCATCCACTGCCCTCCTAGCCCCCAGCCGCAGCTCCCACCAAGTGTTTTCTATTGTAATGGATAAATGCAATGTTGTGAGGGACTTGTGGTGCTGCAGACTTCTGTGTTTATGTGTGCAATATTGATCTGCAACTCTGAAACAAAACTTTAAATGCATCATCAACCCCCAACTCAACTCAGTGATGGTGGAACTGTGACTCTAGTGCTGGTTTAGTTACTGATTATCCAAGGGCAGTTTTTACTTGGGACTTCAGAGTGTGAGGGAAGGGGGTAACGAGATACAGAATTATACAAACCAAGAGCCACACTTCCTTCTCGATGCTTGAAAACTTCCGAACTTGTAGCCGTGGCACAAGGAGGAGTTGTTGTTGTTATCTTATGTTTACGGATGTAGTTTATAGCCAGACATGCGATGGAGGGATATGAGAGTAAAATTATGTGTGTGTGTTGAGGAAAATGATAGTTTAAGGAGTCTGTGTGCTGTTTTGGAGAAGATGTGTTTATGCTGAAGATATAACTGAAGTGTGAGGGAGAAGTTCAAGGTAATGCAAGAATTATATAGCATACTTTGCTGTCCTCTGAAAAGTTGGAAAAAATGTAAGTTGTGTGCAATGTGAAGCTTAAATTAGTAAGTAAGGAAATTACTTAAAAATGTAGCATGTAATGTAATTCAGTCATGTGTGGTGAAATGTTTTGGATAAGTGCAAGTCATCATTTTCCACCTGAGATATGAAATATTAGCTTTGTGTGCATCAGGTAGTTTTCAGAAGAGGAAGAATAATGAACGAACAGATGTGATCATGGGAACTTGCACGTATGAGGATCCCAGCCCTGTGTATTGTTTCAAAAAGGGTTAATCTGTGATGAAATTTTCTTCCTGTGAGTTTGTCAATCTCCCAACTATACCTCCACCCCCTCCCCACCCCCACCCCAGGCTGGATGGTGTATGTGGAGAGACTGGACATATTTATGACCCACATCCTGGCCTGGGGTTTGGTGATTTTTTTTTTTTCATTTTTTTTCATTTTTTTTTTTTTTAAGTGGACTTTTGGAGCAAGCGAGAGATGTGGAAACTTTTAGATATCAAGAGCTTTCATCCAGTGACTGAATAATAATTTTTTTTGTTTATATATATATATATATATATATTAAACAGGCACTGGTGCAGTTTTACTCTTGTACATAATATACATAAAGAAAACTAAATGTATATGGTAAGCCAACTTTTAAAAACAAAGCAAAAAAAATATTACTGAGATTATGTGATATAAAGGATAATGTGTAGATTGATGTAGACGTTACTGATCTGTCCAGAGGCGTTGTCTTGTGTCCTACGTGGTCGTCCGGCGCTTCACTCAGCTTCATTGTTTTCCTTGTTTTCATCCCGCTCATTCTTCCACAATGCTTCTTTCCCTAAGTTTGTTTCTGGTATGGTAATTTTGTCATCACTCTTCCTTCTCTCCTTATTTGTTTCTAAGGTTCCTCGAGTTATTTTTTGCTCTGGTAATATTGTGTTCATTATTCTTCTCATATGTCCTGCCCTGTTGTTTTGTTCCCCAAATTTCTCATCACTTCCATACCTGTAACATCGTTCATCCCACCTAATGTGTTCCCAGTGTTCTCCAGTTTTCTTTCTTCCCTGTTAATCTTGCATTCATCATTTACCTTATTTTCTTCCCTCCTTTCACGTGGTTTCTTTCCGCTCACTAATCTCAGCTGTCCATTGTTCTTTATGCCTAATTTGTTACCACTGTCCTCCAAGTTTCTTTCTGCCCTGGTGTTTCCCGATTTTCCCACATGCATCATTCTCTAAGTTCCTCTCTGCCCTGGTAATCTCATCATTCACTGTTCTTCCCTCCTGTTGTGTTCCTTTGGTGACCTGCATTCATTTTTTGTTATCGAAGTTCTTAGAGCATAGGACATTTTTTGCACCTGTTCTTTCCTGTTTATTATTGTGCATTGCTTTTGGTCTCCAACACTTGATATTTATTTGTTGTACACCCAAGTTTTTAGTAGATTTATTGCACGTGCTCTTTCATATTAACTTTTAGCTGCATTGTCTGGGCTATTCAACTTTTGTCTCTTATCACCTGACATTTATGTGCTGATCATGGAGAATGTTTTATTGCATTTTCTCCATTTTGCTTCTTCCTAGTGTTTTCTTTTCCAGACATTAGTGAATCTTGTGTAAGTTTGTTGTTTACTGTTGCCGTTTGGGAGTCCTGCTTAATACATACTTGACTGTCTCTGACAGTGCCTCATTTTATTATGGTCTTCTTTGCTGTTCACCGAAGATACTGTGTTCCGTTGTGCAGTCTTTGCATTCTTAATACAGTACTGTATTCTCAAGGTCTGCAAAGTGTAATATTTCATCGTTTAATGGCTGCATTTTTCTCACATCCTCTTCTTCCCCTTTGTTTCTCAGTTTGGGTTTTTATATTGGGATTTATTTATTTTTTTATAGCTCTGATATTGCTCATATCTTAAGCTGATCATTTTGAGCAGCACAGAAGTCCTGGTTTCCATATTTTTAGAGTTTCTGTTTTTCTCCCAGTTCATACATATAAATTATCTGAATGACCGTCACAAATGTTTAGAACTCCTCCATGAAGAATTCATTTTCCTCATATATATATATACCAGAAGTTTTTTCTTTCTTGCATCTAGTCCTTTATATAGCTTCTCTGACTTCCTACCATCCTTCACTCTTGGTGTTCTCCCTCAGTGTGTAAGCTCTGTTTCTCCTTCCCTGCTTCCCCCCCTTCCCCCAGATCAAAGAACCCATGAGTGTTTTATTGAGAATTCGGTGAGCACTGTCTTTCTCCCTCTCCTGTGATCTCAATTTCACATAATTTTGATCCCGCGAGTTGACAGTGAGTAGGTGAGACTGGAACAGCCCTCGCAAGCCTTTACTCAGTTCCCCCACTCACTCAGTAATCACTAATATAACATTTTGCATGTATGCTGTCCATATGAAACATGCACTGCTTTATACTGATGGGTAACAAGCCTATGAATTTTTAAGACTAGGCTAGTTATTCTTTTACCAATTTCTCTCTCTCTCTCTCTCTCTCCTTTTTTTTTTTTTTTTTTTTTTTTTTTTTTGTACATGTGGGAGGAGGTCGAGTAGGTGAGGGTACTAAAAGAAAAATGCATGATAAAGGGAGGGAACAGGAATGAAGAGTTAAATTTGGAGGATAGGAAATAATGAGACAAGGATGAGAGGAAGAAAGAGAGGAAGGGAGGAAATAAGGTTATGAAACTAAACTAAATGGTAACGGAACAATTTATTGAGGAAATGAGAGGAACGGTATTTTAGTGATGGAAACTGGACTGAGAGAAAAGAGAGGGAGGGAAGAAGGGAGGGAAACCAAACTACTGACATCATCTTTTTAATCTCAAATTTTGGTGCTTGATATTGCTTGCCCATCTCATTCGTGTCCAACAGAGATGCAGGGGAATCTTGGGTGTCTGTAACTGGGCTGTCATTACATCAGCTGTACTATTTTATCCACAGACTGTGTAAGTAACAGATGAGGAATTTGGGTTTTTAAAAGATGAATGAGAAATTGAATTATAATGAAGATGTTGTTGAGTTTGTAATTTTTAAAGGATAAGAAATTGAGTTAGGATGATAATGTAAAGGGAGAAAAAGTAATGTAGCATAAAGGCTGTGGGAAATAGAGAATAGTAGAAGGATGTGGAAATAGAAAAAATTGGAAGATAAAACTGAGGGATGAATTGTGTAGGTGTGATGCTAACAGATGAAATAGATTTATAGCTTAGATATATGTGGAAAGATAGAGACAGGAGGAATTATAAGTGCTGAAGGAAGAGGAGTGTGAATGGAAAGGGAAAACAACAGGTATAGGGAAATTAGTTATGGAAGATAAACAGAAAAATAGAAGACGAATTTGAAGCAAGAGCTCAGAGAAAGTTGGAGTCCTGAAACAGGAAGAATGAAGTGCGGAGAGTTGAAGAAAATGTCAAGAAAGTAGGTGTTTTGGGAAAACAAGTGAAATAATAGGTTGTTTGTGAGAGTACCCAAAGTCTTCTTGTATGTAGCTTCCAGTGACTTGCACTGGTGGAAGGCTTCTCCCAGCATGGATGCCCAAGGGACCCCTGTGCCTGCCTCACCCAGCCACCTCACACACACCTGATCGCTTTTGGTGTGGCAGCCGCTTGCATCATTGTATTATCTATATTTCTGTCATCATTGGGTATCATAGAAATGATCTGATATATCATCATAAGGCTTTCTGGTAATTTTTCATGTTTTTCATTCATAACTTTCCCATGGTTAATCAAGAGAGAGACTAGGAAATGAGGCCAGCTATTATCCAGTTATTTTTGCATAATGTCAAATGGCAAGAATAACCAGATCTTTTTACAAGCCTCACTGTCCATGAATATTGTGTATTCATCATTTGTCTTTGGTGATGGAAAATTTTACAGATACTTCATGGTTGGAAACCTGAGTGTTCCATCAGTGTTGTTTGCAGCCATCACCAATTTGATTCTCTCAGTGTGTCACCGAAGTTGATCTCTGGCATTAAGTTTCACATGATAGGAAGAGGAGCTCATTTGATTCTGATTATTTTTTTCCTTGTACCTTCTTGATTGCAGTGTTCTTGGTATAACAGTGAGTGGCCTGATTTTATTCCATAGATCTGAGATGTCAGTCATATAGTTATATTGACATAAGGACAAAAAAAATTGTAAAAATTTAACACTGACAAAAATTGTATGGTATATAAGCTATATTGTAATTCTTTTTAGATAACAAGAATATGTGAGTGTTTGCATGTTTTTCCTTTCTCATAAAAATATATATAGATATGAATATATATAAATATATATATATATATCTTGGCATTTAACATGACTGTTCTTAGCGCTGTACTCATCAAGGCATCATCATAACATTAGGTAGAGTCATCACATTGTCATCATGGACTCTCTTCTCTCACCCCGTCACTGGCAGGTTCAGTGTCTCTGCTGTTATTGACAGTCCTGTGTACTCTGATACCTGCCCCCTCTTTCTGTACACATGGTTACAGATACACTACAATAATAGTTACACACACACACACACATACACACTACAGGAACCATTACTCATGAAACAAACACACACACCTAGGGAACTATTAATTGTGTTATGTACACTACCTTACACACATGTAAACACAATAGAGAAACAGAGATGCATAGACTAAAGAAGCACAGATTCATTTCATATACATACATATGTAGATTTGCATAATTGTTCACAAGTACTGTATATATTTTTTACTCTACACAGACACTTCAGTTGCACCCACATTTAACTCTTACCAAACCCAGGAGGGGAGAATTTAAGGAAATACTGATCATGTATTTGTGTTTACTTATTATTTTTATTTTGTTCAGAAGTTTAGAGGAATATTATTGTAATAATGTATATTATTTTTATTTTGTTTAGAAGTTTAGAGGAATATTATTCTAATAATGTACTACAGTATAATACTTTCTCACCTGCCAATACTACTATTGGTTTAATTACTATTGCTGCTGCTACTGTTACTAATGACAGTATTATTGTACTGGTATATGGCTCGCTACAGGCTGACTAGCGGTGCTACTAACACTACCTAACCGTCAGAGGTGGGCAAGCGGTACTTTTAAAGTACCGGCGGTAGCGATAGCAATACTTGTTGAAAACAGCATCGGCGGTACTGTTCGAAAACAACACCGGCGGTAGCGATAGTGGTACTGGTCGAAAACAGCACTGGAAGTAGCGATAGCATGACAGCTTTTGAAAAATACTGGTGGTAGTGGCAGCGTTGCAACTTTTGAAAAAGTACTGGCAGTAGCAGTGCTGGTACTTCCTGGCAGTAATTTTTTTTTTTTTAATATTTGAGTCTTCCCTTAACCAATCCTATGCGAAAATCTGAGTTTGAGAATAGTTGGGGCTTAAAGATTTAAATAAAAACTTCAAAAAAGTATTACATCTTATACAGTATTATAAAACTTTTCATTCACTAGTGCACCACTGTCCACATATTTTTGTTTACAACCTTTGTACTTCTGCGTTATTTATTTCCCATAAAAAATAAAGCATATCAAAGTGATCATCACTCTTCTCTGCTTGTTTTGGTTTAAGGACATCTTTTCTTACCGAGAACAGTTGTTCTACTGCAGCACTGGAAGGGATTGGTGCAGTGAACCTAATGAATAAATCCAACAATGCTTTGCATGGGAACACATTGCTGTTTGTCTTTCTCTGGCCCCTCTTCCAGGAAACTTCTCACCAAATTCCCAGTGTCTTTGCTTTTTTTTCTGCTGCCATACGATGCTTTGAAATAGTCTTCCACCTTGACCTTGTCCTCTTTAGACTGCTCTGCTCTGAGCTCCCTGCCACTGATACTCTGTGTATCTTTTTCTTTGTTACTGGCTTTCTCCAACAAGCTGACTACACTAATTGGTTTGTTACTCTTCATTTCTTCCATAGTGAGTGAACACTTTTTCTAAAAGTTGCACATTCTCACCAAAAAGTACCAATTATCACTACTGCTAAGGAAATGGCAACAAAAGTACCAACGGTACTGGTACTGACCCAAAGTCCTGTCGGCACTGATAGCGGTACTAAAAAAAGCACCACCGGTACTGCCCACCTCTGCCAACCATACAGACCTCCTCTAGACCCACAGCAGCCTCATCAGTGACTATTATTACTACAGTATATGATTACTATATCCTCTGCCTGTAAAACTCCCTTTGTTTATAAGGTTCTGTCATACTTTTCTGTTTCTGAGAAGAGTATTTTTACCCTCTCATTGGCTCAAAGTTAGGTGTTGCTTAAGTACCATTTATTGTGTGTAAGTCCAGTACCTCATTTTGTCGTTTTGTTGTTTTACAGTTTAAAGATATCCTTTAGCTGTGTTTATAATTTAAAACTTTAACTCAGAATGTTGTCTGCATCCTAGATTAGGATTGTGTTCTACCAAGCAGTGATGTCCCTAATTCACAATTTTGAGATGGTAAGAATTTTCAGAACTGCTACCGATCAGTGGTTGCAAGTTATCCACCAGACTCCCATTAAAGGCTTAGTATTATACAGTAAAATATGAATACAGTAATCCTTAAAGCTGCTGTCTTGAGGCCATTTGTATCACTTGATTTCTGGGTAACAGATTTTTACCCAATATGTAAACTGTTGTGACCTACAGTGCTTTTTAATTGGTAAGTTGGTAACAAGTGGGCATAAAAGAAAAAACTAAGAGTATATTTCAGATTCATCTGGAAATTATTAGCTGCAAAGTGAAAAGTAGAGAATTAAGAAAACACTAAGTCAAAATAGATACAGTATATGTACTGTAAGTGGTGCCTAATGAGCCTTGTAGATGAGCTTGTTTGAATAGCTAAACTTTATTGTGGAAATTAATTTATGACATTTTATTGAAAAGATTATACTGTTACTTCATTTGTGGAAATGTACCAAAAATTTTTTCTTTTCTATTTAAAATGTAGTTGAAAATGTTATTTTGAAGATTATTCATGTTGGAGAGCAGTACATGATATTTCATGTGATTTTCCCTTGCATTGTATAAATATGCTAAGTTTGTTATTTTTCAGTTACTTGTGCTGTGCAATTGACACATATATATATAGAAAAAGAGATTCCATATAGGGACAGTTTGTATATAATATACAGTATATTGTAAGTACAGTACCAGAACTGCCGTGAACCAGAAAAATACTGTATTGTGCATCGTTTACATATCATGAAGACTCATTTTCTCTCCGTGTTTTGTCTTTTGTTTTAAAATACTATTAGTTTTACTCAGGGTTGCATACACATCTGGACTGGCTCCCAAGATGGGGGGGGGGGGAAAATGGAGGATATGATATGAGTGAAATACTTGGAGCATGTTTGTTTATAAATATTGCAAATGATATAAATGTTGCCCATTTAATGAATCGGTTTATGGTTTCATAGCTTAGCTCACTACTGGATTTTTGGTTCTGTTTTCTATTTATATTCATATGTATTGGTGTGAATCAGAATGTTAACTGTTACCAAGAGAACCATAGGCCTTGAAACATCACTGGGAACAAATACTCCCCATATTTAACTTAGCTTAGGGGTTGGAATACTAGTGTTCTTGCTTGGAAAATTATAGTAAATGAAAAATGATCAGTCACCTGATACACAGATTCTTAACTGGGGTAAGTTTAGTGTCTCATTACATGTTCTTTTTCATGTATAGTACTGGATAAAGTATTCATCAATAAAATACTCAGTTTATGCTGTGCATAAAGAGAGAGAGAGAGAAAAAAAAAAATTAGAAACTTGATGGTAGGATAACCAAGAGACAATATGACCACTCTGGAATTATTGTACTCAGATTTCAGTAGACACTGTTATCCCATTCTCAGTAATTTGCCACTAAAACACCTCGGTGCTAATTTGTCTTGCTTGTTCTAAGAGCTGTGGATTTTATTAAATTTTGCAGTACAATCCAGTCATGTTTCGTAACATACTGTCTTTCGTCCTGTACATGTATATATTTTGTCATTGATTTAGATTTTGGTTTTTGTTATATCTCTCAGAAAAGTGAGTGATACAGCTGGTACAAGATTGAATAACTAACAGCATCATCATATATAACCCATGTAGAAATGGCCTGCTACCAAGACAACTACCGTACATTTGCTGACCTGCTTCCATGCTCTTGGAGGCAGGAGTGGGATCTTCACCAGTTTCTCAGATAGTTTTCCATGATAATCTCACATATTGTAGTGCCAAGGAGGCTTTTAGCCCTGGGGACCATATTATCATTGGCTGAGGAAACCTTATAGCTCTTCCTTACAAATTTATTATGCATATGACATCAATATTCTTGTTTATGTATGTCAACTGTGTTGTTATTTTGAAGATATAACATGCAAGAAGATATTAATGTGTGCAAAATAAGAAGTTCAGGAAAGGTGTTATAAAGCTGCCTATGCTGACTAGAGTACGGTCCCAGGACTTGGGAACCATGACTCTTGCCACTGTGGAGACCCTCATATAAAAGCTGAACAGTGCAGCACTGAATATTTGAATGTATGGCTAGTGTTTGTTTAAATTGCTTATTTTTATATTTACAGACTTGCAGACATTGTGCAGATCAAGTGAATCTGGAACTAAATTTGTGGGGTAGCCAGTCTTATGCAAGAATGACAACAATAGTACCAGAATGGTGACCCCATTTAGATGGGCTGACATTGGTAGTTATGAGATGCCACTCTTCCTGTCACCACAACACTGACTGTGGGTCATATTCTCAGGTGCTTAGGAGGTGTTCTAGCATCTCTTCCTTACCATTTTATTTCTGCATATGGCACATTTAATATTCACTTGTACGATATTTATGTAATCTTTGTCCATTTCTCTGGTAAAATAGCCAAAATAATCTTGGTAAGGGACAGGTGTTACAAAGCTTTCTTAGTCCATTAGAATATAGACCTGTATGTGTATCATCACTCATATCGCCAGGCCAGATTCATGTACTCTAGGACTAGGGAGGCGCCGGGGTGAGGCAAGACCACTTACTGTAAACAAACACTTCTCATGCACGTTGTACTCAAATGTTATTTTTTATGGAATCGCTGTCCTTTGTTCTGTTCCAGCGTTTGGGAATGTGTACTTCCTGGAATCAATGGATGCATATTACTACAGTAATATACTTCCCTGTATTATATTGTGAATATTTAAATAAAGGGCCATTGTCCTAACTACGACTGAGTTTTATTCTGATTACAGTATTTAATGATTGGGGCTATGTTTTTGTGATTACAGTACTGGACAGTTTTATTATTTAGGAAATACATCTTGTTTGTGAAGGGGCTATATCTAACTGCTTCAGTTTGAACCATCTCTCCTTAGCAAAGCAAAAATTGTCCCGAGGTTAGCCAGTATAAAATATAATAAACTATCAGACTGAAGTGGTTAGCTAGACAAAGAATGGGTGAAGGTCAAAAGCAGATAAGTTTAGAAAAGTGTAACAAGGAAAGACTAAAGCTGAGTGATCTTTCTGTCACCACTACACTCATAAGAAATATTGTGCTGTCTTGGGATATGGCGTTTAGTTATCCTGGTGGGCAAGCAAGATGTAAGGACAGATGAAAGCTTTACAAATTCCAGTAAGAGTCTGGCAAAAGTCATTGTCCCCTTCAATACTTTATGATTATGTATTTTTGTCGTTACTAACACCAGACAGTTTTATTCTGCTTTGGGGAGTTTTTGAACAATATTCAAACTGTATTGCTTTAAAACACCTTGCACAGTCAACATCAAAAGTCCTGTCACCTCTCCTGCATGTTTCAGCAGGGACCTTGAAAACCAATGTGGTGAATTTTCAGCAAACCTCGCTGATGACACTGATCTATGACCAAAGAAGATCAGCAGTATCGACTGATGCTGGTTCACCACACTGATTTTCAAAGTTCACGGAGAGAGAAGCAGGAGGGGCAACAAGAATTCTGATGCTGACTGGACATGTTTGTTTGTGTTTGCCTTGATCACCCCTGATGGGTACTCTCATGCTGCATGATATTTGACAGCATCTCTGCTCACTTCCTTAACCCTGCAGTACTGTAGGACCTCATCAGTCACATAAATACTGGATCTACTTCCTGGTGCTCTACCCTCCACTTTCACTCATGGAGCTTTTCACTCAACTTGCATCTTCCATTCTGTACACATCCAAAACCCCAGTCCCCCTGCCCCCTATACACACCACATCATTAATGTCTTCAATTCCAGTTTTGCTCATCTGCAATTCTGTCAATCAGGGAAGCATTACACAATCATCTGGTAATCCTCGTTTCTATGCTCACACCTACTCTCATCCTCATCCATAACTGTCTACATTTCACAACCATAAAGCATTACATTTCTCAAACATGTCTCTATCTATCTATCTATTGCCAGACGCCTCAATCCCGTTTGGGGTGGCCACAAACAAATCGCCTCGAAGTCGCCCTGTCCCTGGCCATTTCACTGCCCTGCTCCCAAATCACACCCCCCTCTCTCATATACCTCTCCACCCCATCCCTCCATCTCATCCTCGGCCTCCCCCTCCCTCTTCCCCCCTCCACCTCACTCACATACACTCTCTTCGTCAGTCTTTCACCCTCCATCCTCTCCACATGGCCAAACCACCTCAGTGTGTTCCTCATAACGCTTCCTATCACATCCACACCACAACGCTCCTTTATATCCTCATTCGTCAGCCTGTCTCTCCATGTGACTCCACAGGCTCCTCTTAAATAACTCATTTCCACTGCTCTCACTCTTGACTTGTGTCCTTCCAACAATGTCCAAGCTTCACTTCCGTACGTTAGTGTTGGTATCACAATACTGTCATGTAGTAACTTTTTCACTTCCATGCTCACTTCCCTGTTTCTTATCACTGCTTTCAAAGAACCAGCAACCTTTCTTCCCTGCTGTACCCTTTCAAGCACTTCACCCTCCAAACCTCCATCCTTACTCATCACACTACCCAAGTACTTAAACGTACTCACATTTTCCAATTCCTCACCATCCAACCTTGCTGTATATTCACTAACTTCACCTCTCTCAAAGACCATCACTTTACTCTTCCCTACATTCACCTTTAGATTCCGTTTCTTACACACTCTCTCAAACTCATTCACCAAGCCTTGCAGCTCCCCTTCGTCTTCACTCAACAACACAGTATCATCTGCAAACAACAGTACAGGGAGTTTCCAAACACTATCCTCTCTCACCAGGGCCACTCCAACATCCACTACCCTACCTTGTACCTCTTTTATTACCCCATTGTATGTACCATACAATTTTCCCCTAATGTAAAGAAAGAGTTCTATCACTGACAGAGGTAAGTTCCCTAAACTACTACTGTTCACTCCTAGCCTTAGCAATGGACCTAGCTTCAGCTGTCCCCATCACAGATCACACATACATACATCACCTATTCCTCTGTTGCCCTTATGAGGAGCATACGAGCCCGGGACTAGGCAACTGGTCCTGACATTTAAGATGAGAGTGACCAGCCTCACTCATCCCTAAGTGGCATTACGTGAGCAATAAACTCCAACCACTCCTTGGATATAAACCTGCACAGGTTCAATCCGATTTGAGAGCCTTAATTACCCATTAACCCTTTAACCGCGGGTGTCATTCCAGAATAACATTGCAAAAACCGGACCAAACCGCGGGTGTCATTCTTGAATGTTTGTGAATATTTTGAATACCCCGCGTTTTTTCCGTGCGCCAATTGTTTCAAGGGAGAGTAGCTATTAAGTTCTTTCACTCCAGCCGACCTCCACCTCCCTCCTCCCACCCCCTGGGCCCCCCACCCCACCTCTGACCAACACGCATCAGTATCTGTCCAGCTGTGTGAGTGACAACATCGCTGATGTGGCAGTGAAGTGCGGGCAATTACAGTGCCTTTTACCTGCCTCAGTGAACACAGAGTGGGTGTTTATCGTATGTGCAGTGTTCATATATGTTTACAGTATTATTATCAGAATGAGGTTGGCATTTGGTAATGGTGTGTGAGCGAAAAATAGTGATTACAACACCGGTGATGTGGCAGTGAAGTGCGGGCAATTACAGTGTCTTTTACTTGCCTCAGTGAACACAGAGTGGGTGTTTAACGTATGTGCAGTGTTCATATATGTTTACAGTATTATTATCAGAATGAGGTTGGCATTTGGTAATGGTGTGTGAGCGAAGGTAATGATGTGTGAGCGAAGGTAATGGTGTGTGAGCGAAAAATAGTGATTTTAGATCGCTCACTTCCAATGGCACTGCCCATCCAGTGATAGTCAACGAAATCATGAAACCTAAATCAATGCAAAGCCGAAGGTTAGTACTTTCTAACGGTACCTTATTTTTCGCTCTAGATTTATTCTGTGCAGAGTTATAAAGGTTTAAAGTTTGTTTACATTTTGGCTGGAACCCCCGCGGGAGAGGCCAGTCGGGGCAAAACAATGCCCGCGGTTAAAGGGTTAAACCACCAGGAGCCATAGTTTGGTTATATGGTTACCACCGAACATGGTAAATGGTTTCCTGGTGTACATGAAACCATTTGGCTGGTCACTCAGTGTAGAGTCACCCATTGACAGAAGGAAGAGGAAAGAATGAAGGAAAGAAAGACAAAAGGAAGGAAGAGAGGAAACAGCAGTCACCAAAGAGCAGCACTACATCGAGTGAGTGGATAGTAAGTGCCCCCACCTAGCACCAATCGTATCACCCAAATAACAAATTTCCTCTACAGACTGTAAAACATATCACTTTACTATATTAGTAAAGATTCTTCACAATTTTGCAAAAGCATCCAGTGACAGTCTGAGTAAAATGAATAATCCATCCATCCATCATCCAATCCTACATTGCCCCATGAGGAACGTAGGAGCCCGGGGCTAGGCAAGTTAGTCCTGATATTTATGATGAGAGTGACCAGCCTCACTCATCCCTGAGTGGCATTACGTGAGCAATAACCCCAACCACCCCTTGGATATAAACATTCACAGGCTCAATCCGACTGGAGTCCTGCAATTACCCACTAAACCACCAGACGCCATAATTTGGTTATTTGGTTACCCTACGTGCTAAGGGGTCTTTGTATGCAGCATGTGTTAGGAGTGTAATGCTGTTTGGTAGTGAGACCTGGGCAGTGAAGGAGGAAGACATTCGCCGGCTCAGACGTACTGAAATGACAATGATTAGGTGGATGTGCAGTGCGTCCCTGCGTCCAAGGCCTGGAGGGGTTGGGTTTACAATGGAAGAGTTGAGAGGTAGGATGGAACTGGAGTGTATTGGTGTTGTGATGAGGAGAGGTAGATTGAGGTGGTTTGGACATGTGGAGAGGATGGGGGATGATAATTGGGTGAGGAAGGTGAGAAGTGTTAATATTGGGGGTGGGGTTGTGAGGGGTAGACCGAGAAAGACATGGGACGAGGTCATTAAGTGTGACCTTAGGGTTAAGGGACTGAACAGGGAGGCTGCAATGGATCGTGCAGCGTGGAGAGCCGCCATTAGGTGACCAAGGCCGACACATGCAAGCATGTTGGAGCCTTTAAAAACGAAAACGAAACGAACCCAGCGTAGTAAATGGTTTCCTGGTGTACAGGAAACCATTTGGCTTATCACTCAGTGTAGAGTCACCCACATGCAGAAGGAACAGGAAAGAATGAAGGAAAGACAAAAGTGGGTATGTAAAGGTACTCGTAGGCAGAAGGACGAGGAAAGAATGAAGTAATGAAAGAAGAGGAAGGATGGAAAGGAGGGAGGAGAGGAAACGGCAGACACCTGAGGGTAGCATTACACTGAGTGAGTGGATGGTGAGCACCCCCACCTTACATCATCATAAGGTAAATGCTAGTGGTACCTGGTGGGCTGTGATAAGAATTTGATCACACCAACGAATCAATAAGATGTAGAAAAAATACAAAAGTCATACTGAAAAGTAACAACAGACAGTATTACATTCACCATTAGCAGTGCAAGACAACAGTAATACTCCCGTATATAACCTTCAGCTCTGACTTGCCAACTTACTGATATTTTAGACAGTCACTGGTATTTACTGGTCAGTTTACCTTAATCAGCTTCTTGTTCTGATAATATGAACTTTGTGCTTTATCAATCTTGCATGCATCACAATACAGTGCCTGAATCCATAAAATGCCATAATTAAAAATAATTATATTGTTTTAAGCAAGTCAAGCCTGAAATAACGGAAGGCAGTAATACAGGGGTCTTAATTTAAGCAGGAACAGCCTGGTTTAACATCTCAACCCTTTGAATCAGATGACATTTACAAATTCCAGCTGCTTCTTGACAAATTTATGCAAGTAAAGAAGGATGTCTGGTAATGCATGGGTTAAGAATGGATGCTATACATCTAACCCCTCCAGTATCAGACATTATTTCAATGCTATCCACTGGGAAATAATATCAGGTATATAGAATACTAGCACACACTGTGGCCATTTCATTCATTACTAGTTTCAGAGTACCAGTAAAGATGTTTTTATACCTTTAATCTTGTGGAAGAGTGGAAAAGACAGTTTTACAAAAAATAATCACCAAACAGTTACCTCCCTAAGATGACACTGATCATGCTATCTTCAACTTGCTCATGCCTAACAAGAATGCACAACACTAAAAACATTAAAGCTCTCTTTATAGACTGACATAATTAATCTGTGGGACTGAAGTAAGGACACCTTTGTCACCAGAAGAGTGACCCTCCCCAAGCATGTTTCATCTAAGTACAAAGTCTTTGTTATGTCATATTTGTTTACTTTTTTAAATAATGTTCACAGTTTATACAAAAACTGTTAAGGTTTCATGGCTACCAGTAAAACTGAGCCGGTTTCTCCCAATTTACAATACCAGCCAGATAGGAACAGTTATGAGTTTGGAATATTTAACACATAAGGAAAACTTACTGCGTATAATGATGAGGGTCAGTAGGGATACATATAAGTTACAACAGTTTTTTTTTTTTTTTTTTCTGAAAATTAAAGTGCATTTTACAAATACAGTACAATACTGTATACACATACAAAGACAAGCTTTAATACACACAACTGACAGAAAATGTGCAATGTACACAATTTGATCCCTGTACCATTCTGCAATGAAGCAGATCAATAAATTAACCCCACATGAAACAATTCTTAATTGTGTGTGTGTGTGTGTATATATATATATATATATATATATATATATATATATATATATATATCTATACCCCACATGAAACAATTCTTAATTGTGTGTGTGTGTGTATATATATATATATATATATATATATATATATATATATATATATATGTACAGTATATATATATCTATATCTATCTATCTATATATATATATATATATATATATATATATATATATATATATATATATATACATTCTACACTTGAGTGACAAGCCAAATGGTTTCCTGTACACCAAGAAACCACTTACTACACTGGGTGGTAACCATATAACCAAATTATGTCACCTGGTGGTTTAGTGGGTAATTACGGTGCTCCAATCGGATTAAGCCTGTGTAGGTTTATATCCAAGGGATGGTTGGGGTTTACTGCTCACATAATGCCACTCAGGGATGAGTGAGGCTGGTCACTCTCATCTTAAATGGCAGGACCAACTTGCCTAGCCCCAGGCTCCAACATTCCTCATGGGGTGGCATAGGATTGGAAAATGGATAGATGGATGGATGAATATATACATACATACATATACATATATATATATATATATATATATATATATATATATATATATATATATATATATACATACATATATATATATATATATATATATATATATATATATATATATACTGTATATACACACTCGATCCTCCCTTTCCTGTACCCTGAATTCCTGGATTTCGGATATTACGGACACGGGCTGAGGCCGGGCAACATTATCAATATTACTACTGTATGTGGTGTTATAATAAAAGAACAACACCAGGTGGGCTGCCAGACAAAGATCTCGAGCTTCTTTGCACCGTGGGTTGGCAAGCCACGGTCGCCTCACCCAGATGCTGCTCACCCCAATCCTGCATCTGAGTCACCTCACCCTGCACCCGAGTCACCTCAACCTGGCCCCAATGGTGTCACCCAGTCACACACACAGGTCGTTGGTGACTCGACTCCAAATAACAAGTTATTCTGGGGTCCCACTGTATGATCACTGTATACATAGTTTCACCTACAAAGTTTCAGTAAGTACAGTATTTATACTTTCCATTTATACTGTATTTATGTTTATATTTATGTTATTTCAGTATGTACTGCATTTATGTTTATGTTATTGTGTCAATGTTATTATTTTATGTTCATTCATTCATTCATTCATTCATTGCCAGACGCCATGTATCCCAAACGGGGTGACCAAGGGCTCAGAGTTAATTGTTTTACAGGGAGGGGCACTAAGCCTCCACCAACCCCACTTAACACGTAGGGATGCCAACAGCATCTGGTGTTCCCAGGCGGTCACCCATCCAAGTACTAACCAGACCCAACGTTGCTTAACTTCGCTGATCGGATGGGAAGCGGTGTATTCAACGTGGCATGGCCGTACTGTGTATATATGTTAGTTGTTAGTATAGGTAGCCTACTGTACATTCCACAATGCTCTAGAATATCGGAATAATTCCTTGACAATATTAGAGAATTCGGACAAAGTATGGTAAAGTCCGGGGAATGGTATGTGGGCCGGACTTTTGGGGTTCCCAGACTGGTCTCCCGCCCCTTTTAATCCGGGAAACGGAGGGTCGAGTGTATATACATACATACATATACATGTATATAATTACTATATATATATATATATATATATATATACACAGTATTTATATATATGCACAAGGAAAGAAAGTACAGTGTTTTGCTTTAAATTACAAGAAAATACAAGACCAAAAGCAAAACTTATGTGATAATGAGTCTCAACATGAAAGGCTACCCCCAAAGATGGTGCTGATATGAAAGTTATGTATGACAGCAGGTTCCTGATACTGATTACTGTATAAGAAGCAAATAACCTTGGTCTGCTCCAACGGGGCTCACGTGCAGATGAGCCTCGGGCCAAAACCAAAACAAGAGGTAAATTCTAGAGAGGAATATAGTCAGTTTTCATACCAGTGATTATTTTACACTTATTAAACCATATCAAAGAACTGTGAAAATAAATACATGTACAATCACATTGCATCAAACTGTTAAAAAACAAATTCATTTTTCCTGTTATGCAGTTTGTAGTACACAAAATTAAATGACAAAAAATACAGTTCCCTCTACGAAGCAGCAATGAAGATGAGGAACTAAAATATAACAATTAAAGAAATGAAATAAGGGACATAACTCACTGACACTGGGATGTCTTTTTCATTACATTCTTGCCATCTTTTGATGATTTTATTTAGCTTAGGACATATTATTACATATCTTGAAATAATCCATCCATTCATTCATCACCCAATCCTGTCTTGCTCCATCAAATAATCAAGTAACAAAACCAAGAAAACAAGGAAAAATATGCAAAAACTAAAAAGATACATTATTCTTTTTTTATGCACACAAAGGATGCAAACTTCAAACACTAATTATGAAGATTCACACCTGTAAATGGTTAGCTCCCACTGGAAGACCTATAATACTAAACATAATGCATACATGGACAGCAAAATAGAAAGCATGCTTTGATAGTATATCCATCCCATTCATTAGTGTAAAATAGAGGCAGGATGGGAATGGTGATCCAACACTGTAACAAATCTATTATTCCATCCACTGCCTGGTTCTGTGGCAGTGCACTTAAAGAATCTTTTACTTGTCTTTGTCCTCTTCAGTATCAACCTTTCCTCCTGTGATACAACAATCTTTCTCCATCTCAGCCTCCTTCCATTCACCTCACCCTCATATTGAAGTCAATTTGTATCAAAATATATCTTCAAAACCAAAGATGCAGAATTTTTGTTACAAGAAAGTCCAATTACAAAATTACCATTGCTGTGAGTCAACTGGTATTACTCTATATTCATATACTGTAATGGGTTTTCAAGAAGCTCACATTGCAATACAGTACTTTATGCCTACTTATAAATTTTTACGTGTAATTTTATCAAATATACAATGAGGAAGTGAAGGAGCATTGTGGTGTTGAACGGAATGTGATGGGAAGCGTTAGGTGAAACACATTAAGGTGGTTTAGCCATGTGGAGAGGAAGGAGAGTGATAGACTGACAAGGAGAGCGTATGTGATTGAGGTGGAGGGGAGGAGAGGGAGGGGGAGGCCAAGGATGAGATGGAGGGATGGAGTGGAGAGGTATATGAGTGAGGGGTGTGTAAGCTGGGAGCTGGGCAATGAAATGGTGGGGGACAGGGCGACATGGAAGTGATTCGTTCGTGGCCACCCCTTATGGGATTAAGGCGTCTGGCAATAGATAGACAGATAGACACAATACTTTGTACAGAAAAAGGGAATATCCCTGTACAAATATCCATTAAGGTTTCACAAAAGGACAAACACACACACATCAACAGTAACTGGACTCTAATGCTAAATTTAGAGTGGCATTAGCTCCCTGCTAACAACTTTCAGAAAACTGGTAACTTCACTACAGACTATCTTTTTTTTTTTTTTTTTTACACCAAACTTCCAGCTACTGCAGTTTAAGTGGGAATCACAAGAAAATGGATGCCACCATTCATGAGGTTTCAGCTGGAAAGAGGCAGCTTTAACCCTTCAATCCAAAGATGCATACTTCATTTTTTCCACCTACAAACACTTCTACTGAGTTTGGGAGCAATTTTTTTACTGAAAGGGTCATATTAGTTTGTGTTAATCCCTTGACCCTCAGACACTGATACGAATATAATCGTCTGTAAACAGAAAAATATTATTTAACAAGATGTCACTGGACTGAAGGGGCTAAACAATCTACATTAATAAAGCTCCTCAAATACAGGCAACATACAAAAAAATACCATACAAAGACCAGTAGTTAACCCTGGATAGGCACAGGTCTTTTTTTAGTAACACCACAGGCACACCTGGGTATTATTCACTCAGCCCTGGAAGAAAATTTAAAAAAATGTTCTACTCAATACTTATTCATGAAACTTGGTATGAGTGCGGAATAACCTCTCTTTTTCACACTGATGTAAGTATTAAAGAAAATTTAAAGAGATGTAGCAATGTAAAATCCTGAGATTTTTGAAAAAAAAAAAAAAAAAAAGTTTGAGAGTTGATAGCTAAATATATACAAGTATAAAAACTCTTTTTGTCCTTATTTCAAACACCTTCCCTGCATCCTCAAAACCTCCCAAACACAGGCTGCTAGCTCCTCTTTTATCAGAAAACCATAAGTGAAAAATACTACTCACACAATAGGCATAGCCGGGTGAAAATCACCCAACCACTGTAAACAATACTTTACAGTATATGAAGACCGAGGTGTAAAACATCACCCACCTACCTAACACTGAGTCTCAATATACAATGCAGCTACTGAGAGAGAGAATGTTCTGGAGATAAAGGAGCCATACAGTGTTGCAATACCACTGGGTGAATTTCACCCAGGTATGCCTCTCCAGGGTTAAATGCAGCTACATCTAAGAAATAAAATGTGTACAAATTATCTGCATAATATATTATACACAAATAGGAATATTATATTCAAAAGAAAAACAAGCACCACTAGTAAAAACAATACACATACCAATCTGCACATGGAAAACGTACAGAAGAGAAGGAAATATACAAGCCTTAAAAAAAAAAAAAAAAAAAAAAAAAAAAAAGAGTATAAACCTACCACATGATGATGTATTATAAATTTTAATTAAACTACCACCGGATGATTTATTTATCTCAGGGAGAACATTAAGCTGTGATGTGATTAATAAAAGTTACATCTAACCTCTCCATTTTCAGCACTTCTTAGTCATGGAGATTACTGATGGCTACATAATTAGGTGGATGTGCAGTGCGTCCCTGAGTGCGAGGCGTGAGGGGGCTAGGTTTACGATGGAATAGTTGAGAGGCAGGAATTGGACTTAAATGTATTGATATTGTGATGAGGAGAGGTAGACTGAGGTGGTTTGGGCATGTGGAGAGGATGTGGGATGATAACTGGGTGCAGAAAATGAGAAGTGTTAACACTGGGGGTAGGGTTGTGAGAGGTAGTACGAAAATGACCTGGAACAAGGTCATTGAGTGTGACCTCAGGGATAAGGGACTGAGTAAAGCAGCAGCCAGTGACTGAGGAGCACAGACAGCCGCCATCAGGTGACCAAGGCCAACGCATGCAAGCATGTTGGAGCCTTCAAAAATGAAACAAAATGAACATCTAACCTCTCCTATTTGAAATGTCTCTCCTATACTGAATAAAATCATCAATGTGTAGTGAATAAAATGATAAAATACAGCACATAGCTGTAGCAAAGTGGTTAGGGTGATGGCCAGTGCACGTTTCATCATCAAAGAAGGAAGTAACAGCCAATCCATTGCTACCCCATTCAAGGTGTAGGGACCTGAGCATAAGCTACCACAACTTTGTATATTTAAGGAGAGATGACTAGCTTACTTTCCTTGGTGGCATTTTATGACTGAATGGCCTCCAGTCACCTCTTAGAGATCAAGCCTATGGAAGGCTGTCACTCTTTCTGGAGCACTTCAACCACATGCGGGAAACAGGGAATGTAAAGTGATGGCCAGCACACATGCCAATTCATCAATCAGTGGGTGTTAATAACAGCAAAATCCATTCACATGTGTAATGTGCACTAGTGATGTGAAATATTCTGCTGGTGTCATGTCTTTGGAGGTGTCAGTCATTTTATTTGTGTCATGTGTTCTCAGCATGTGTGTCTAATACCAGGTTGCCCTCCTTGTCCCTCACCCGCCGCCGCCCATTCCAATACCGTGTCTCAGAACTCCCGTCACAGTGCAGGATCTTCACTGTCCCATTAGGCCACTCCCTCCGCCTCTCACCATCAACATTGTGCACCTCTCTCTGGCCACTCGGAAACTGAAATATCTTGCTTCCATCAGGATTTGTCTGCACCACAGTTCCATCCTTCATTGTGCATATCTCTGTCCCATCTGATTCAGTCAATTTCTCCGATCCGTCTGGAAACTTTATTTTTGAGGACCCATTTAGGCACCTGGTTTCGGTCTGCCCATTTGGGAAGACCAGGACTTCACGGCCATCATTAAATGTGGTATGTTTGGTGTGGTCTGTTCCATAGGTGTAAACAGTCCGGTCTGCCAGAACCTCCTTCATGTCACCGTTGTAGTAACTCACAATCGTGGTGCCGTCTGGGTGAACCACCTTCTTGGTGCCATTAGCGTAGATTATTTCCTTTATGCCGTCCTCCTTTACAGTCTCAACAAAGTCCAAATTCTGGTTTTCTGCAGAGGTACATGCCTGCGTTGATGCTAAACAGTTATCAGCCTGACTAGATAAAAATGGACATGATTTATATGGCCTACTGACATTCTCCCTGGTATTACCATCCGTAGTTGTGGGAAGGCTGACAGGTTGTTTTAAAATGCCACGTATCCCACCTGGTTGTCTGGTTGTGCTTACTGGTGCCTCTTCCATTTGATTCTGGACATTTCTTGTAATTGTGTGGCCTCTCAGCACTAACTCATCTGGCTCAGTGCTTATATCCTCACTTCCAGGTGTTTGAAAATCACTTGAAACACCTCTCTCAGTTTTCTTGGATCCACTATCAGTTCTGTCATATTGCGGGGAAGCACCTATTACACCTCCCTCAACCCTCTCCGAATCCCAATCTACTCTGTCATTTTTTTTCCCCTGGCCTTCACTTCCCATAACCAAGTCTATGTTGTTACAGTTTTCATGACTGTTTCTGTTCACTGATCCTCCTGCTTTCACTTGATCTATCTCTGATTCTCGCACAACTTTAGTCTGAGGTCTTGTCGACCTCTCAATGGATCTGTTAACAGCATTCACACTTTTAGTCCTTGTGCCTGGCCGAGACTGCCCTTTTATGGAGTTCGTGTTGTGAGCAGAAGCCTGGGATCCTGTAGACGCTTTAGCCCTGTCCAATTTGCATTTTAAGTCCAGATTCTCTTTCTGCAGTATCATACTTTTATTCCTGAGCTGCTTATTGTTTTCCTCCAGAATCCTGATCCTCTCATTCAATTTCTTGATATTAAACTGGTGCAGTGATTCCTTCCTCTTCACTTCCTCTTGCAGGTCATGGAGTTGTTCCTTCAGGTACACAATTTCAAGGGAGTTTTCCTTTACAGAGGATAACATAGGGGCCTCAAGACTAGCACTGCGTTTCTCCTTCCACAGGGCATTTCTCTCATGGTCAATGTACTCTTGCAGCTTCTTCTTCTCCCTGGCTGTTTCCTCCTGAAGTTTCTTTCTCTCTTCAGCCAATTTCTCTCTCTCAACCTGGGTTTCTTCAAGTTGTGCAGTGAGTTTGGCATTTTTCTGTTTGAATATTTTAGTCTCCTTTTCCAGTTCTGCAATATGGGCTAAAACTAAGACTTTGTAGGCTTCAATATCTTTATCAATCTCTACACCAGCCTGCATTTTGGTGTGGAGTTTCTCATTGTCTGGTTTTGGGTTGACTTTTTCACTTTCTTGCTTTGGCTTTGGTATTTCTTTGCTTGGCTGACTGTTCTTTGGATTGTCAGGGAGTGTTTTAGGCTCTGGACATTTTTTTGTATCCTTATCTCTCTTGAATATTGACCAAATGTAGTGTGAGGCACAGTTCTTGGGCTTAGGTGTAGGGGGTGAAAACTGCAGTGCAACAGGTTCCAAGTTTACTCTTGTGTTCCTTGTGGCCATCTGATTTGGACTGGAGGATTCAGGTACCAACGTTGAGTCATCACTGCTGTCATGTGCATTGTTAACTGACTTAGTTTCACTAGTTTCTTGCACTGTGCTTTGCCATGACTGGGGTGCACTGTTTGATGTCCCATGAATGTACTGGACCAGACCCTCCATCTCCGAGACCATGATCAAGTCACTGTCGTCCTCAGCCAGGGAGGTTGCATCAGTAAGCGTGTCCTCACCATCTGACTGCTCGTACTCATGAACCTCCACCTCCTCATTACCAAAGTGTACATGAGGCCTCGTTTGTTTGAGGGGAGTGTGGGGGAGGGGTTGTGAATTGGAGGGATCTGTTGGGGTGCTGGTGGGATGTGATGAAGCTGGAATCTCCCGCATTGAGGCTGCAAAGTGCATGGAGGCCTCAGGAGTTGCCAGGGAGGGATGCTCACTGAAGCTTTCAAGAAACATCCGGACATCAGCTTCAGATATTTCTCTTGTGTCATGACCCTCCAGCCACACTATGGCTTTTAGCTGCTCCAGAACCTCACTGATATTGACAACTGGCTGTGGATTTCCTAAGGCAGGGATGTTATTCACACCCACAACTCCCTGTAGAACATGATCAATCTGGTTAGTATTTCCTGGATCCTTTATGTTTTCAGCACTATGAAGAGGTGTTGCCTGAGGTGAGAAGCGAGGTGGGGTGCGCACTGGGGTGGACAAGACTGAATTCTGTCCTTTCTTCAGCAGGCGCAAAACTGTGGAGGAGTTGGAGGAGAAACTTGAATCATCTGCCAATTCTTCAAGCCGCTCAAATGCTGACAACTCCTCTTCCTCCTTACGTTTCTGTCTGTCAAATTCTGGTGTGGAAGGTATGAGTGTCAAGGTACCTCCAGGTGACAGCAGTGGCCTGTTGTTGTTACTATTTGTTGGTGTTTTTGCATGTGTGACAGGGGCTAGCATTGCCCGTATTTGGTTAACCACAGGGTTCACTTGGAGCTGTTGGTCTGTGTGTGGCGGTGTCTTCTTTATCTGAGTAAGTAAGGCTGGCACTGTTCTTGTTTGGACATCTGTATTTGAAACTGCTCGACCCTGCTTCTCTGTGTTTGAGTTTGATGGTCTTGTGTGTTTGTCAGTTTCTAATTCACCCTTGACCCGAGACTTTGAATTATCCTCTAGCAGCTTTGGTTTTGAGAGGGGTGGCATGTCTTGCAAATGTAGCTGCTTCACTGGGATCCTCTTTGTGGTGTTGATTGTTTTATGAGGAGCAAATGTTCTGACACCAATGAGGTTGACACCACCTGTATTGGATGTCTTGGGTACTGTGTCCTTGGAGCTGGCTGACACTCCTGGCTTTCGAAGCCTCACTGGTCTCATTCCAAATCTGGCAGTTCCATCGCCCTTCTTCAGAAACTTATGCTTTGGCTTTGGCGTTTCATTCACTGACTCCTCTGGCATCTCCCCAATCATGCTGGGGCTTGGTGCTGGGTTACTTCGCACACAAACAATTGGCTGAACTGGCTGCCGATCAAATTCATTATCATCTGCCTTCTGTGCTTCAGTGTGAACTTCTGGATCTGCTCTGTATTTTTTTGAATTGTAAGGAACTTCTACTTCTGCAATGTTATTTTGGTTGGTGCTGGTATGAGTGTCTGAGCTGCAGAATGAGAAAGATTCAGGTTCCCAGCCGCTTGACTCCTGAGCACTCGTGTAATCTGATGACTCGCTGACATTTCTATCACTTGTCAGCTCCTCTGAATACTCTGTTTCACTTCGATCACAGTCATACTCTTCTAAGCTACTTTCCTGCATTGTCTGTCTCACAGGATGACTGGCAAACACTGATGACATCATGTGATCCTCTGAACCAGTTCTGTGAGATGGCCAGGTAGCCATTCCTGTGTCTGAGCTCATCGGTGTATACTTACCAGAGGAGTCTACCATTTCCTGTGAGCCCCACTGCTTTGTCTGGTAATCATTCCATTCCACCTCATTTTCTTTTGGGGGGCCATCTTTATGCTCTGTTGTTCTCCAGACTCTTTGATCACTATAAACTGTGTCCTCCTGACTCTTATCACCTGTGAGGTGATGTTTCACCAATGAATTTCCCTGTGCAGCTGCTTCATCACCACCAGCACATCCACTGGAATTGCTGTGACTCTCTGGACTATTTCTCATATTAGATTCAAAGCCAGAGCTTTGGTTGTTGATTGGAGTGGGCAACAAATTGTCTAAAGGAGTCTGTGGCTTGTCCTGGCCCATGAAAGCTTGTGTGTTAGTCTGTGTAATGGAAGACTGGCATGATTGGCTCCCAGACACAGTAGTATAAGTCTGCACTTGATCTTGTTCCACTGGAGTCTTGGATATATCCCTACTATCCACTACTGGATGTGACAGGCTCTCAGACACATCAGAATAATGACACAGTGTTTTCCCTGCATCTTTACTACCAACTACAGCGCCTGATGGATTCTTAGACATCCCAGAATAAATCCGGCGTGTGTCCTGATCTAGCGGTGTCTTAGACATGTCCCTATTGCCTCCTGGAGGGTACAAGGGACTGTCACATTGCAGCCGTAGTAGCTCCGCCCGCTGCTGGTCCTGCCACTTCCTAAGGTCCTTCAGCTTTTGCAGCAGCAATTGAGATGGTGACTGAGTGTCCAGCAACACTACTGTGGGCTGGCCTGGTTCATGGTCAGTATGATCTGTTACCTGGCTGGTCATTATGCAGAAAAAAGAAAGAAAGAAAGAAAGAAAACAGAGAGAGGAAAAGCTAAGAGATACCTTAAACGGGAGATGGAGAGTTTAGGATGCTAATAATGATGGCGAAAAGAGGATAAATGAGGATATCTTAAGTTACATGCTGACAACACCAGTTAATTCCTTATAATGTCACACTGAGCTCAAAAACCCACTTAGTACACACTGCACACTCGTAATGCCCACTGACACACTGGAAGAGCATAAAGTAATAAAAATATATATCCTCTACAAGTTCACTACAACACCAACACTCTGATGCATAACAGTTGCCAACACACAGTCAGAATGGGAAACAATATCACAAATAATGAGAATTACATTTACAGCCAAATATAAGTTAGTAATGGAAAGAGATTACATCCTTACACATATAATGTCATCAAGTGAAGTAGATACAGTATACAGAGCAGCTTACAGCAACATTTACAGGTCCTTGCTCTTTATGTAATATTACAAGAATGGAAAATTAATAAAAACTTGTCTCCAGCATTAAGAGAAATTAATTATTTTATCTTCCTATTTATATTTCTGGATCTTACAAATTTCTATGAAATACTGAGAAACTGGATAAAAATACTATATCGTAATAACAATAGATATAAAATGGTCTCTATTTATGTATTTTTTTTCTTTTATATGAAGAGAAGGAGGTCCAAAGGGCAGAAGGCAGGCTGGCAAAGACGGCTTGGTTATCTCTCTGCTATGTAGACTGTTCAGAAAATTCTTTGAAAAAAATCTCCAAATCACTTGGCATAAATGTCTCAAAAACACTAAAGAAAAAACTGAGTATGAGTCACTTCTCTCCAAGGTGGGAAAAGCACTTTAAAAGACAAAGCAAAAATCACACTCAAAACCACATTAGCAAAAATATTTCACACTGGCACAAATGACATTTAGAGGCACTATAGAAAAGAGAGGAAGAAAAAAAAAAAAAATCTAAGTCGTTTTCACTTCTGATATCATGAAACAGGCAGCAGGTTGCAGCGGCCCCTCATCTGCACAAGATAAGTTCTATGCGAGGCAAACAAAAGCCACAAAAGCTCACAATAAAAGTACATCTGCACTTGTCACTGTTTCTGCAAAGACATGGGGAGAGCATGAGCACAAACAAGGAGAGTCTGTACATATACAAGGAAGGTCTGAAAATCGGAAAAGCAAGTCCAACAATGTCCAAGTAGAATCTGGAATGCACTAGAGCATGGAGTGGAGATCAGTAAAGGCTGGTCTTCTTCATAATACGGAAGAATTCGTCCTGGTTGATCTCATTATCTCCATCTCGGTCTGCTTCCTCAATCATCTCTTGCAATTCCTCATCTGTCAGGTTCTCTCCTAGGGTCTCTGCCACACGCTTAAGGTTGTTGAATGATATTTTGCCAGTGTTATCATCATCAAAGAGCTTGAAGGCCTTGAGAATCTCCTCCTTGACATCCTTCTCAGCCATCTTGATTGTCATGAGATGGAGAAAGTCATCAAATTTGATCTTACCATTGGCATCCTTCTCAATTTCAGACACCATTTTCTTTATCTCCTCCTTCTTGGGCTCAAACCCCAGGGCTCTCATAGCCACCTTGAGCTCCCTGGGGTCAATTGTTCCAGTGCCACTGGGGTCAAAGAGGTCAAACGCTTGCTTGATGTCCCCACGCTGCTCCTCGGTCAATTCAAACTTACTGCTGCCAGATCGTCGCTTGCCACCCACACTGGACACGGAGGAACGCTTGTACTGCCCGGACATCACTGATCACACCTGCAGCATGAAGGGTAGGGGGTTAAGTAGGTAAAGGTATGACAGTACTCATTTAACACTTTCAGTCCCATGACATTCCTCAACTCCCTCCCCATCTCCTGAAAGCAGGAAGGTGGACTGCAGAAGTGCAGCTTCAGCCTGCAGTCCATTAAGATCATGTTCTGATGAGCCTGGGGCCAGAAACACTACATCAATAAGATGGCGTACATTTTTACTTTATTCTTGCTACCTTCAGATTTAGGAAGTGGAGACATGGTATGAGGCACAAAGGCTTAAGAGTAAATGCAGATAAAACAAAAGCGATGGTATCTAGGGCTGGTGAAGGTGCTGTCAAAGAAGAGGGAGAGTGGCCATGTGTGATTTGCCACAAGGGCGTGGGAAGTACAGTACAGTAATTTCATCTTGTCTGTGATAAATGGGTGCATAGGAGATGATGTGGTATTAAGGGTAGACTGCAAGATAATGCTGATTTCATGTGTGCGGTGTGTCAGGAAGAGCAGGTCGAGATTGTCAAGTGTGAAAAGACTGAAGTTGCTGGTGAGTCTCTTGAGTGCATGGAAGAGTCTGATTATTTGGGAGATATGTTATGTGCTGGAGGTGGGGCTGGAGCTGGTTCTGTGGCTAGAGTGAGGAGTGGTTGGAAGAAGTTCAGGGATCTGTTGCCTCTCCTGACAATGACAGGGCTCTCCCTCAGTGCTAAGGGATCTTTGTGTACAACATGTGTTAGAAGTGTAATGCTGTATGGTAGTGGATCTTTGTGTACAACATGTTAGAAGTGTAATGCTATATGGCAGTAAGACTTGGGCAGTAAAGGAAGAGGATATTCGCAGGCTCAAACATACAGAAATGACAATGATTAGGTGGATGTACAGTGCATCCGAGTGTGAGGCCTGGGGGGGGGGGCTCGGTTTATGATGGAAGGGTTGAGGGGTAGGATACGACTAAAGAGTATTGGTGTTATGATGATGAGAGGTAGACTGAGATGGTTTGGGCATATGGAGAGAATAGGGATTGATAAATGGGTGCAGTATGTGAGAAGTGTTAATGTTAGGGGTAGGGCTGCAAGAGGTAGACTGAAAAAGACCTGGGATGAGGTCATTGCATGTGACCTCAGGGATATGCAACTGAATACGGAAGCTGCCAGAGATCGAGTAGCATGGAGCGCTGCCATTAGGTGACCAAAACCAAAGCATGCAAGCATGCTGGAGCCTTCAAAATGTGAAAACGAAAACAAACATTCAGACAGTTTTGTTAACATTAGGACACAATACACTTTTCAGACTGGAAGGGTTCAGCGTATTTTGCTGAATATGACGGGTAGTTTTGATGCTAAACTCATCTGGTGGCACACCAATTTATATGAAAAATATATCAACCGATCCAGGGAATTAAAGCTGTTTCACTTAGAGCTTTTTTACTGTTAAATACAGAATTTACAGGTATAAGTGAAAAAATGAAATTAATTAATTAACTCGCCGTGTGCCAGTGCTGTTTTAAAATGGTCTGACAAAAATCTGCAGTCAGTGCCAGTGCTGTTCTAAAACGGCTTAAAATTAAAACATTCACTGTGACCGCATTTTTCAAGATTTGTGGGTAAAAATTGGCAGGCATATATGTTAACTGTTCCTCTATCATGCCCCAGGTGGTCAAGACCATACACCCACTCACTCTCCCCCTCACATTCGCTCTGCCTGTGTGCCTCACCCAGTGCTGTACATAGTGAAGGCATGTTGTAAGTATTTTCATATAAGTACAGGGACTATACATAGTGAAATCGAGTTGTAAATATTTTATTGTAAGTGTAAGAACTGTACATAGTAATGTCAAGTTGTAAATACCTTCTTGTAAGTGCCAGGACTGAACATAGTGAAGTCAGGTTGTACTTATCTTCAAGTAAAGTGTAAGACAATGCATTCACAGTGAGAGAGACATGCAAACTGTGACAGATGTTCATGTAATAAGTGATCAGAAAGGTGTACTGAACATTGCTATACCTTCCCAGCATAAATATCTGAGTCTACCTTACATAGAAAATGGCTTTCTCTCACCTACATGGCGAGCGTGAGAGAACGGGAATACCTGTAAACGAGTATGCAGGACTCAATAAAACCCATTTCTGAGCTTTGGTGAGTATTTTAATGGTGAAATTTGTTGTTTTCACATCAAAATCTATCATTTTAGCAAAAAAAGAAAGGTTAAAAAATGGTCGGCACGGGGGTGACCCATAGGGCTAAAAATAGCTGGCATGCAGCGGGTTAATACAGTAAGGAACAAACTGTAAGCGGTTTACGGAGTTCCACACCTCCATCAAAATCAGATACAATATACAGTATATCAGAACTGATCTACTTCATTTCTCATGCTGTTGATAAATAAATAAAATATGGTAAATATTTATGAGAAGTCACAACCGCAGTTATGGTAAATATGTATGAGAAGTTGCAACTGCAGTTATGGTAAAATCTGATAAGCCACAACTGTAGTTTAAATATTTGAGGTACAAGTACAGTACAGGGTGTTCGTAAAGTCCTTGAGTGGCTTTAACTATTTAACCAAAACCATTAGGGACAGAATGATGCATTTTTTTTTTGCATAATATGGTGTACACAACAGAGTTTTCTTATATGAGTTACCATACAAAAGTTCAATGTGGACTCCTTTTGTGGCCCTCAGCACATCCAATCAACGATCGATTTCTGGCCATGTGACCCCCGGCATATCACCAGTGATCTTACATTTGGCTTCTGTTATCTATTCACAAAGGATGTCGATGTCTGTAACAGGTGTTTTGTAGACTTCACCTTTTACACAGCTCCAAAGGAAGAAATCTAAGGAGGTAACATCAGGAGACCGAGATGGCCACAAAATTGGCCCATCATGCCCAATACATCTGCCTGGAAACTTCTTGTTAAGCAATTGGCGCACACCTAAACTCCACTCTGAACTTATGTACTGGTATTACTGGTGATTCATATAAAACTCCATTGTATAGGCTACTCCATATTATGCAAAAAAGCCACATCATTGTATCCCTAATGGTTTTGGTTAAATAAATTTGGTTTTACGCAAGGTATCCCCAAAGGGCTATGGCGTTGCCCCCTGGGTAGAGGACTCTGGACTGGAGCGTGTAGCATTTTATGACTGGATGCCTTTCCAGATGTCTACCAATGGCCCTTGGGTGGACTCGATCCTCCGACCCTTCGGTCAGAGCGGAGCACTCTAACCCACTGAGCCACGGCTGCTACAACGGTTTTGGTTAAATAAATATCTAAAACCACTCAAGGACTTCACAAACACCCTGTACTTTCTTTATTTCACCATCTGCTAACCCTTTTCTTCTATGGCATATCCAAATGAACTCCTCCTCTCCTCTCCCCACCCATCATTAACATCCCCCACGGGTCAGTAACATCTAGGGAGTCATTTACAATGGGAGTCAAAGAAGAAAAGTGTTACTTAACAGTAATACTACTAACAAATTAGGGTAATTCTTTACCAAACGGGTGTAGCAGTTCCACCTGTATTATAACAAACTCACGATCTCAAGGTAAGTAATTTTGGTACATAGGCATATGTAACACAGATAGTTAACAGTTGAATTGTGACTGCAAGAAGTGATTGGAAAAAGACAAAATATACCGGTACCTATTTTAGGGTATCTGAGGAAGTGTGCAATGTTTACTAACAGCGATCTCTCCAACTAGCTGTGCTGTCTACCAACCATCACTTCGACTGAACACATCAGTGTACCAAGTGTCAATGCAAAGGGAAACTTCATGATTTAACCAAACCTAGTCTTACCAAACCAAACCTCACCTGCATTTGACAGCCAGCTTTCAAATTTAAAAATGCAAGTTAGGAACGTTAAATATGTCCAGCTACTGGCAGACACTGGCGGAATATTTATGCATTGTAAATCCTCATTTATAGCTTTCAGAGGTAGGTTAATAAAAATGCCAGTAAAATTATAGTTTCTGCCACCCACAGAATTACGAGATTTTCATGTTTTTTTTTTTTTTTTTTTTTGTATTTTAGACAATTCTAAGCCACTTTTCTTCTATGGCATTTTTGTTGCAAATTATTTTCATTTTATCCTTGGAGATAACCTAACATAACCTTACTTTCAGGAGTAAAATAAAAATAATTTGCAACAAAAATGCCACAGAAGAAAAATGTCCTACAACTGTCTAAAATATTGAAAAAAAAAAAAAAAAAAAAAAAAAAAAAAAAAAAATCTCAGTTCTGTGGGCGGCTGAGACTATAATAATACCAAAATGCCCAGCAGCTGTGGTACCATTCTGGAATAATAACAAGTAACCTGTGCAATTGTCACACTCATTTGGTAAAGAATTAATCTAATCAACCTACTTGTTGTAGTTGTGGCTCTTACTAAAAAAAAAAAAAAAAAAAAGAAAAAAAAAAAGCTGTTTGCACAGTAGACTAATTTCAATTAAGGCTTTCCACTGTAAACTCTGGACGTACCGGTAGTTTATATCTATAAAGATCTATCAGATTCCTAGTACATTTCATTGTGGCTTCCAAAGTTGTGGACATACAATTTATAACAATAATGATCTGACTCTTCAGTACAGTATTATGGAACGAAACCACGTACGGTACCTAGCAAAGTAACGAGTTGCCAACAATTTCAACACACCTTTATCTGCATTACCAAGACTGTCATAAAATTCATATAACCCCACATTCCCCAAGCACTTGATATCCACAAGTGTAACCTAATAAAGCACAAAATTAGACCGATACGAGAGACATAGGCCACTTACCATCAAACGAGGGCACCACCACACAACTGTTTAGCTCTTGTAGCAGCTGCGCGGAATCCATAAAATACGAGCAAGACGTATCGTCACTGTCACCATATCGTCATTTACCTTTTATATGAAATGACGCTTAAACCAAATTAAGTAAAACTGAATATACCACATTGGTGTTCCGTCAGGAATATTATAAAACATAAAGTAAGCCCAAAAATACATATCAAAGTAGTAGGAAGAGTATGAGGCGAACCGTTTTCAGTAGCAACTTTACTAAACTCCTTCACTTCAAGGCTTTGTTTGGATCGTCGTAGGAACGCTGTTCTTTTAGCCTACGTCAAATTTAAGAGTTCTTTTGGTTCTCTCTTATGTAGATAAAATTAACATTAGTTTCACTTTTTTCACTAAAAATGTATATTTAAGATCATATGATGCAAACTTTACTTATTCAGCTTTTACCACCAACATAATAGAACGAGATATATTTTGAAAACATAGCGTATAAAAACGAAAATTGTAAATTGTGAGTTTATTTTTTTACTAATCTAAAAAGTGTTACATAATTTGTAAACCATATTAGCCAAGGGAATAATAAAACTTTTTACCACAATCCATCCTCTGACTGAAAACTTTTTTAAGTTCGTTATGCATCTACGGAACCATAACAAACGCCGAAGACGGGAGGGATTTGAGGTAGTTGTCAAAATTACTTCGAAACGGCTCAGAATTGAAGAAATACATTGATACTAATTACGCAGCTTGAAAATGGAGGTGATTGTGGCCAACGTGGACAAGATAACCTTCGACATAGAGACTCAGCTGGAGGAGCAAGTGGGAGCCCAGATGCTTCCTTTCCCTGGCATGGACAGTCAGTGCATTAGCTAGTATTTTTAATATATTTATATTTTTCCAGTACATGTAGAGGCAGGGGCAAATACTGGAGAGAAGCTTTGTCAGGTAAAATGTGGTTTAGTTCAAGCAGCAGAAATATCCAAGTGATTCACTTCCTCTTGTCCCTTGTTTTCTATATTTTTGTAATTTTTAAGGTGTGGGAAACATCAGTACATGTCAAGGCAGGGGGTATTACTGGAGAAACTGGTAATTCTCAAGGAGACAGAGGACCACCTTAACCCCTTCTTTACCAACCCCTCCCCCCAATGTAAACATTCAGTTTACCCCCCATACTGACCTGCTAGCTCCCCCTCCCATAGTTTGAGGGGTAGTGTATACTTTTTGCCATGTCGAAACTATTCACTCTTAGTGATTTGTTTGTATACTGATGATCACATACACCCAGCATGATGTTGGTAATAAAAAAAAAAAAAGATTATAAAATAAATCATTACGGTATATAAGTTTACATATCTTATGCTGAAGTACTGTTACCCAGGTAACTACTGTACAAACTGGATTGAAAAAAATGTCCTTCACAGATGGATGGCTTATTTATTTACCTCGTAAGCTGTGCATGAAGTGTGTGGACACATGTGATGGTGATGGCGACCTTGACCCACTTGTTGCTAAGAGTGCAGCGTCACTAAGCTCGCTACTAATTTCCTCCTCCTTCTCACTCACATCAACCTCGCTATCATTTTCAGGATCACATTCATCTACTGACACATCAAACACTGCTGCATCATCCTCTGATACATCTAAATAAGTATCCTCATGAGGAATAAACTTGTCACTATCGGAATCTGCCAGAGACGCCATGAGAGAAAAATATCCTGTACACCCTCTCTCGTGGTCAAGTGCTTGGTAACTGACTCTCTCAGGCAGGCCAAGGGGTGTAAATTTTGCCGTATGTCAGCAGAAAATATAGTACGATATCTATAGTAGAAATTATAAATAAAATAATGATTGGTCTAAAAGAGGTTACATCACAGATGAGTGAGTAAGCCATTGGTGCCACCGTAACTCAGTCATGACGTATCTTATGATGTCAGAATTCGTCAGAACTTCGTCACAGTCTTTGTTGTCAAAACACAGAGCTGTTGCTAACACGAGGTCCTCAGAAACAGCCTTACCGGGCTACCCTAAGGCCCATAAGCTGCAATTCATTAGAGGGTGTACCAGCATACCACGGTAGCGGTTCCGGTGTCTCACGGGTGTTTACAGTTGATGTATGGGGGTACATCAAAACACATTTTCGGTAAAGTAGGGGTTAAAATGGATTTCTGAAGCCCTTTATGGGATTCTTTAAGTATTTTTTGATGGCATTTTCAAGTTTCAGTGTTTCCACACCTTTTTAAAAGTGTTGAAGGACAATATTAAATGTCTGCCATTAATCAGACCCAGCTGTCTGGGTTGAATAGAAACATCCTGCACAATAAATAGGGAAGGAAAATTCAAGTGAAAGCTGTTGCAAATGCATTAGTTGGGAAATTGAAGAATTAATTTTAATATCTCAATTTTGGCTTACTTTGCTCATTTCGGCCATGTTTCATTTTCAAAGTAATTTTTCTCTTTGAAGGTTGGGTTGAAACAGGGATGTGTCATGTCTCCATGGTTGTTCAGTCTGTACATGGATGGGGAAGTAAAAGAGGTACAAGGTAAGGTAGTGGATGTTGGAGTAGCCCTGGTGAGAGAGGGTAGTGTTTGGAAACTCCCTGTACTATCGTTTGCAGATGATACTGTGTTGTTGAGTGAAGACGAAGGAGAGCTGCAAGGCTTGGTGGATGAGTTTGGGAGAGTTAGTAAGAAATGGAATCTAAAGATGAATGTAGGGAAGAGTAAAGTGATGGTCTTTGAGAGAGGTGAAGTCAGTGAATGTACAGCAAGGTTGGACGGTGAGGAATTGGAAAATGTGAGTATGTTTAAGTACTTGGGTAGTGTGATGAGTAAGGATGGAGGTTTGGAGGGTGAAGTGCTTGAAAGGGTACAGCAGGGAAGAAAGGTTGCTGGTTCCTTGAAAGCAGTGATAAGAAACAGGGAAGTGAAGAAGGTACTAAATTTTTTTTTTTTTTTTTTTTTTAATGCGAGGTAGAAGGAACCAAAGGCCATGAGCCCGCAGTAACAGTTCCCTCCAAGAGAAAAACAAAATACAGTAGAGAGCCAAATTCAAGATCCGATCATTTTGAGATGCTTGGACACACAGTATTGTGATACCAACTCTAACGTATGGAAGTGAAACTTGGTCGTTGCTGGAAGGACACAAGTCAAGAGTGAGGGCAGTGGAAATGAGTTATTTAAGAGGAGCCTGTGGAGTCACATGGGGAGACAGGCTGACAAATGAGGATATAAAGGAGCGTTGTGGTGTGGGTGTGGATGTGATAGGAAGCGTTAGGAGGAATACACTGAGGTGGTTTGGCCATGTGGAGAGGATGGAGGGTGAAAAACTGACGAAGAGAGTGTATGTGAGTGAGGTGGAGGGGGGAAGAGGGAGGGGGAGGCCAAGGATGAGATGGAGAGATGGGGTGGAGAGGTATATGAGAGAGGGGGATGTGAGTTGGGGGCGGGGCAGTGAAATGGCGGGGGACAGGGTGACTTGGAGGCGATTTGTTTGTGGCCACCCTGAACGGGATTGAGGCGTCTGGCAATAGATAGATAGATAGTGATACTTTACTTTATTGTACTGTGATATACTAATGCAACAAGTATAGTGCTTCTCTTTTTGAAAATGTTACTTTATTTCCAGAGTCCATAGCAGCAGTGTGTACTTTCTATATGCGTGGCAGCTGCAACAAGAGTGTCAACTGTCCGTTCCGTCATGTGCGTGGGGACAGAACAGTAGTGTGTAAACATTGGCTGCGAGGACTGTGCAAGAAGGGGGACCAGTGCGAGTTTCTCCATGAATATGATATGTCCAAGATGCCTGAATGTTATTTCTACTCCAGGTTTAGTGAGTACCAGTATATAATTATATTTCAACATATTTTGCTTGTTTGTTGTGTTGTATTTATAGTAATACTTTATTAGTTACCAGTTTATTCATCTTAGGTTTATGTCACTACCAGAACCTACTGAGTGATAATGTGAGGTCATAAAATTGTGAGAGTGTCTGTAGATGTGCCATGTGTACTTAATGTAAGTTTAAGCAGTATAAAATAATGTACATTACTAATCTTGAAAGAACCCATATATAGTTTTAATGGTCTTTGGGATTAGAAGGGCATGCACTTGAATATTTGTTAATTGTCAGATGTACCATATGTCCAGTAGGTGCTCATAATGTTGTTAATGTGAGAATTGGAAGTTTTTCCATTGTAAAGAAAGTAGATCAGATATCAGATACATTGGTGATGGAATTCATGTTTTTAAAATTTACAGTAGGTTACTACTTCTCATCTTAAATGTCAGGACCAACTGCCTAGCCCCGGGCTCCTATGCTTCTCATGGGGCAATGTAGGATTGGGTGATGGATGGATGGATGGATATTTGAAGTTGTGTTCATGATATAAAATGCTTTAGATATTTTATAAGGAACATTCACACTACTTTAATATGCATAGTATGTCAATCCCCCCCGCCCACACTTTTTTTTTTTTTTTTTTTTTTTTTTTTTTTTTTATAGATACAGCTGTAATTATTTTCTGCTCTGAGGAAATCTGTCATAATAAAGCCATTGAAATAATTTTCATCATGGCCATCAGTAAAATAATATTTTTGAATTTTATGCTGATACCAGCAGACAGTATTAATCATCTCAGGGAGACCTCTCAGAGACAGAGAATGTGGAAGGTTCATATGGCATTGGAGGAAGTGTCATTACTGAGTAGGGAAGGAAGTGTGCAGAGGCCCTGTGTTGGGACATAACTCACACAATGCAGCACTGTACTATTGATTTCTGAACATTTGCAGCAGGATTTTCTGGTGTACATCTTCAACAGTAACTCTTAGAAATTACTTTATGCATGGGATGGATAGGATCCAAAAGTAGGAAAAGATCATAAAAGTATGCTCTATCAGTAATTGCCAGTTTCTAATTGAAATGAATCATGTATTGATTCATCCATCTAACTGTCAGTATTGTACAGTAGAGTATAATGATTTTTGTTCTTGTCACCTAGTGCTAATCAGGACATTAACCCATTGGACAAAAGGCTGAAGCTTTCCTTCTACAGGAGTGCACCATTCGCTTTTCAGGAATGGACAGGTTACTTAATTATATCAGCGCCACTGTGTGAAAGCTTCCCTTTTCAGCACCCATTGACCCATAAGGTACTGCGTAATGCAGTACTGTACGTGCAGTGGGCCGTGTTCATTCAACATCTGTAAACAGCTACTTAACACTAATTATATAGTACCAGTTTATAGGATATAACATGCTTGTTAGTAACAGAAATATTAATCAGCATTTTCTGTGATGCTTTCCTCTGTTTATCCTTACAATATCCCTTGCAATTGTGCTGTTCCTTTGTGCTCCTGCATTCCACATGCTGTTTTTGTCTCACTCCCTCACTAGTGCACTGTTCCACTCAATCTTCCATTTCCTTCTTTATCCCACAGATGTTTAGTACCATTTTTTTCCACACCACATGTTGTCTTTTCTCTCTCTTACTATCTATCTATCTATCTATTGCCAGACGCCTCAATCCCGTTTGGGGTGGCCACAAACAAATCGCCTCCAAGTCGCCCTGTCCCCCGTCATTTCACTGCCCTGCTCCCAACTCACACCCCCCTCTCTCATATACCTCTCCACCCCATCCCTCCATCTCATCCTCAGCCTCCCCCTCCCTCTTCCCCCCTCCACCTCACTCACATACACTCTCCTCATCAGTCTTTCACCCTCCATCCTCTCCACATGGCCAAACCACCTCAGTGTGTTCCTCATAACGCTTCCTATCACTCTTACACTAGCTCTTTTTCTTGCACTGATACTTCATCCCATTTACTTACGTTCTTATTTTTCCAGTCATACCTTCAGCCTCGCTTTAATTACTTTATTTTTTTTGGGGGGGGAACCCCAAGCAATTATAGTACTGTACAAGCCTCTCATGGCCCTGTCAGGCCACTCAGCACGTGCCCAAATGAGAGTCATTTCTGAACCTCACTTCGCTTTGCTCGAAACCAACTATTTAAGCATCAACACAGGAGCATGTGCTTCTACGGCAAATATGAAACTCACAGAATGCCCCACCTCAATTTCTGTGTAATCTTACTCCTGTGTGACAATTATTAGGGGGCAAAGCACTCCTTTAGAAAATTTCAAACAAAATGGAATTGAAATGGGCCACCTGTGACCCAGTTTCAACTATTCTGCCACATTTCATTGAAACCAGTTTTTCAGCTTCAGCTGTGATACAAACACACACATGCACGCTCGCATGCATGCACTCTCACACACACACACACACACACACACACACACACACACACACACACACACACACACACACACACACACACACACACACACACACACACACACACACACTCATGCATGCATTCATGCATGTATGCATGCACACAAAGCATAATATAATAAATAGAAGATTGAATAGGAGAGAGTACGGAGTATATGAGTGAGATGGAGGGAGACAGGGGGAGGGGAAGGCTAAGCATGGGGTGGAGAGGTATATGAATGAGGATGTTAAGAGTTGAAGGAAAGGCAGCCTGATGGTGGAGGACAGGATGAAACACTGATTTGTTTATGACCATGTCCTCAAAGAATAAAGCTTGTGACTAAATGGTGAATAGATGATTTTAGCAGATAATTTGTTTCAAGATGTGTCTGAGAAGTAAATGAATGTATCAGTGACCTATTTAATTGTTACCACTTGCCTTTTTCCTACTTGTTTGTGTTGTCCTTGAAGAATATTTGGTGTAAGCCATTCCTTCATCAATACAAGCCTCATCTATAGCACCAGTCTTCAAAGAGTGAACTCCTTTCTTCCTGTCCCACCACTCACCATTATCCAAGCCAATACTGCCTAATCCTAGCTGCTTACTCTATCCATTTTGTACTTTCATCTCAGAAAAGAAATAAAAGAGTCATATCCACCCTATTTGGGAAGCTAAGATGGTGATTTCTGGATCTTACCACTTTTGGTGAAACTATATGAGAAGCTGAGATTGTGTGTTACTACAGTTAAAGCAGTGATTAATATAGTAATGATTTATGGAGTGGTTGGTGGGGGTGCCCACCATCCATTCATTTGATGTATTGGTGCCTTCTGGTGACTCTACACTGAGTGACAACCATATGGCTTCCTGTTAACAAGAAACCGGAACTCATTTACTATATTGGATGGTAACCATATTGTCTCTTGATGTCTGGTGGTATGGTGGGTTTTGGCAGTCCAAGCAGATCAAACTTGTACAGGTTTATATAGGAGGAATGGTTGAAGTTTATTGCTCACCTTTTGCCATTCAGAGGCAAGTGATACTGATGAACCTCACCTCAAATGTCAGGATTCAGTAGCTTAGTCCAGGTCTGCTACACTCCTGATAGGGCAAAAGAGGATTGGATAATAACTGATTTGTCAGTCCTACCCGTTGTTTGAACTGTAAAATGTTGGATATGATGGTGATGATGATGATTTCTTGGGCCTACTCCTCCCATATCATTGACAAGCAGGAATAGACAACAAAATGATGGTGATGTTGATATTTTGATTCTGCCTAGCCTTTACACTAACATAGATTGGATTAGATGAGAGTAGTTTCTAGATATTACGTGCCATGTTTACCCATGAAGGTAAGACAAGAATGATGTGGATGATTTCTTTATTCTTGCTTGCCATCTATATTGGCACTTGAGAAGGTAGTGTAGGATATTTACAATATTTACTTCAAGATCCTGCCCACTCTTATATTGGAAAATCATTTATGATGATGGTTTTTAGATCTTGTTTGCTGTTTGCACTTAAAAGATTAATGTTTGATGATGATGATGGTGATAATGATGATGATGATGATGAAGAATAGGAAGAAGAGGAAGATGATTATGACGACCATTAAGCACAATCCTTTCCTCCCCTCCAGATGCCTGCCACAACAAGGAGTGTCCATTCCTGCACATCAACCCTGACATGAAGATGAAGGACTGTCCATGGTACGACCGTGGGTTCTGTCGCCACGGGCCCCAGTGCCGCAACCGACACGTTCGACGTGTCCTCTGTATGAACTACTTCTCAGGATTCTGTCCAGATGGACCCAACTGTAAATTTATGCAGTGAGTGCCATAGTGTTGCATCAGTGTATTAGCCATTACCATTTTTATTATTATTATTTTATTATTACTGTATTATTGTTACTATTACAGGGTATAATATTTTGATTGTAAAAAGTGGGCCGTAGCTCCAGGCAGTCACGACGGTACTTCAAAGGAGGATGGGAAACCTGATGCTAGGGAGAGCTGCAGTGCCTGTTTCACTATCCCTCAGGACTGTCTCCTTACTGTTCCCCTCTGATGACCTTTTTCAGTTGCTAACACAGAGTAGGCCAGCCTACTTTCCTGAGTATTTTTCGCTAACTCTCCAGCATACACTACAGTGATTGCACTTCACACACCAAATCATTTCCTGCTATAACACAGGGCTTGATGTCAGCAAGGGCAGGCTCTGTTGGTGTGGCTTTGGGCTGGGATGGGACTAGAGCTGTCCCCATTCCCCTCACCTGGGCTTAGGGCAGTGTGGGCAGGGTTTGTGGTCCACCTTCACCTTTTGTTTATTCCAATCGTGGAATAGAGAGACTGCTGGAGATCGAGCAGAATGGAGAGTTGCCATTTATTGACCAAGGCAGATGAATGCAAGTGCTGTATGTTAAAGCCTTTGTAATCAAATTAACGGATTAACAGTTGTTGCTCTAATCATTATTATTATTATTATTATTAATATTATTATTATTATTATTATTATTATTATTATTATTATTATATTATTATTAGAACTCAGTATACCAGGGGTGAGTTATGTTGTTCACAGTATTACCCTTCCATCCATCATCCACTCCTATGTTGCCCCATGAGGAGTGTAGGAGTCCAGGGCTAGGAAAGTTGGTCCTGACAGTGAAGATGAGAGTGACCAGCCTCACTCATCCCTGAGTGGCATTATGTGAGCAATAAACCCCAACCATCCCTTGGATATAAACCTGCATCAGCTCAGTCCAATTGGAGTGCTTAAACCCACTAAACCACCAGGCACCATAATTTAGTTATATGGTGACCACCCAGCATAGTAAATGATTTCCTGGTGTACAGGAAACCATTTGGTTTGTCACTAATTGTAGGGTCATCCATAGGCAGAAGGAAGAGGAAAGAATGAAGGAAAGAAAGACAGAAGAGGGAGTGTAAAGTCACCTGTAGGCAGAAGGAAGAGGAAAGAATGAAGGAAAGAAAGACAGAAGAGGAAGGGAGGGAGGAAATGGCAGACACCCAAAGCAGCATTACATTGAGTGAGTGGATGGTGAGTGCCCTCACCTGCCACAAATTATTATTATTGTTATTATTTAGGAGGTATGTGGGGATGCTTACCATCCATTCCCTTGATGTAGTGCTGCTCTCGAGTGACTGCCCTTTCCTCTTTTGCTTCCTTCCTTCCTCTTCTGTCTTTATTTCCTTCATTCTTTCCTCCTCCTCCTGCCAATGGGTGACTATACACTGAGTGACTAGCCAAATGGTTTCCTGTAGACCAGGAAACCATTTACTATGCTGGGTGGTAACCATAACACCAAATTATGGCACCTGGTGGTTCTAGTGGGCAATTAAATTAAGGCGCTCCAATCAGATTGAACCTGTGCAGGTATCTATCCAAGGGGTGGTTGGGGTTTATTGCTCACGTAATGCCACTCAAGGATGAGTGAGGCTGGTCACTCTCAACTGTCAGGACCAACTTGCTTAGCCCTGGCTCCTACGCACCTCATGGGACGACACAGGAGCAGATGATGGATGGCTTATTGTTATTACTTGTATTATTATTATTATTATTATTATTATTAATATTATTATTATTATTATTAAAGTTCAAGATTTGTTTGTTTTTTATGTACTGAGATCACATGTACAAGATGGATCACCTTGTCATAAGGTGAGTTATTGAAATTGTTAATGGCAATATCCATTTTTTAGTTATTATTATTGTTGTTGTTGTTACTGTCATGATTAGTATCAGTCATAGTAGTACTATAATACGACTGCTGTGATTAGTACTGCTACTACTACTACTACTATTCTACAACTACTACAGTATTGTTATGAACACACACAAAAAAATCTGCAGCTGGTTTTAAAATGAGTTGAAGCCAGAGTTGTGAGGGCTTGAATGATATGTTTCTTATTGTGTGGCCCATTACACTAGGCATCCTGTTAATTAATTCACTTTCAGGCCATATCTTTCCTTGACTCATGGTCCTACCCCACTCCACATGTACGTGGGAAAAAAGGTTTGGATGATGAGGTACGTAGATAGACAAAAAGACAGCCCAGTAAGCTCATTTCTATCTGTTTCCGCTCCTTAGCCCACGGTTCGAGCTACCACAAGTAATGGATGACAAGACGCTGCCTCACAAGAAGCCTCAGCTGTTCCTGTGTCATTTTTGTGGTGAGGCTGGTCACAAGGCATCCAAGTGCTATGTGGCCAATCCAGAGCTGCGTGAACACAACGCAACTATCATGGTTTGTTTGTTTAAGCTTTGCTCCAGGGCTGTACAGTAGATGCTCAATTTAACGAACTGATTAAGCCAACCCCCATTCTGTTACCTCGAATTTTCCAGTAAATCAAGCTCTGTAACCAATGCTCCATATGAAGGATATTTTTCCAGTATTTTGAGCTATATTCCACTAAATCCTTGGAGATAACCCAAACCTAGCAAACTATGCCAACTGCCAGTGCTACACACAGCAGTCTGAACCCATACATAATTCCCCAAGAAATGCATTATTGTGTACGGAATTTCCTTAATGGAATTATGCTCGATTTAACAGAAATTTTCTGTTAAATAGGGCAAAAATACCTGGAAAAAATATTCTATTATCTCGGGTTTCCACTAAATCGGTGTTCGTTAAATTGAGCATCTACTGTATTTAGGGGAGGGTTGATAGGGCCATGGCCCTAGACCGTATGCCAGGATCCATATATTGTATTGTGTGTGTGTGTGTGTGTGTGTGTGTGTGTGTGTGTGTGTGTGTGTGTGTGTGTGTGTTTGTACGAGGTGCTACCAAAAAGTTCCAGTTTTTAGCATACACAATTTTAAATATCTGCGGGTGGATATAACATAAACAGTTTTAAATATCCACAGGTGGTTACTGTACCAGGCCAGATTCACTAAAGCATTTTATCTCGCTGAACTCTGCTGACACTGTTCACTGCAAATATAACATTATCCCAGGCACAGTTCATGGCTGTTTTAGTGATGGCATTGTCCAGTGAATCAAATATATCACTTCCTTTTGGCCACTTCATTTATTAATGCCATTAATTCATCAGGGGAATAGTTAGGACGGGCTGGTTGGGAGTATTTCTTTCTTCCATGTACCCTCAATAAGCTGGTCTAAACCGGGTTGCTACCCTCCCCCCCCTTCTCTCTCTCTCTCTCTCTCTCTCGTCCCCCTCGATGAGCTGGTCTGAACCAGTTTACTACCCTCCTTCCCCTCTCTCTCTCTGGTAAATAACACAAAACTATACGCACCCAAATTGCACTGAAGTCATATGAGAGTGACTGAAAGTGTTATTTTATATTATATGGTGAATTACTGTAATAAAATACAAGTGATTTAGTGATGTTTTTGCGATAATCAGAGAAGTCATGATGCTAAATGCATTTGCTAGCAAACATTTTTGCGGTTGCAAACTGTGCAGCAATGCTGTGAAATGACTCATGACATTATATCAATAAGCTTTATAAAAAGTAAGTGTTAATAAAAGTCATTCATGAAGTTTGATAACGTTTGTAATGATTTTCCTCACATCGCTACTGTTTCACTGGTCTTAACGCAAACATTGGAATATCGTAACAGAATCATAGGAGACTGGCAAGAAGTGTTATGTTTTTATTATTATTGCAATTACTGTGATAAGGTAATGTGGCTGTAACCCTATTTTGTATGGAAAAAATCTTGTGGTTTGGTGGAAATTTCCACCTCTCTGGGCTATTTCCTGGATCAGACAGTCAAAACATACCTTGTATTCTCTCAAATTGTTTTCTGAACATGCAGTTTGTTGCAAACGATAGTAGAAAGATTGACGTTTATCTGACAAAAATTTTAGCTCTCATGATTAACGAGAAGTGGGTTAAAACATGAGTTGAAAACACAATTTTTTCCTGTTTGTCCACAATGAGCACAGTCATTATGTTGTCATCACAACCGCTGCAGCCAAAAGGTTAAGGGGGGTCCAGGGGTGTTTTTAAGGGGGGCAGCAGATATCCGCGGATTTTTGACATACGCGGGTGTCTCTGTTACCTAACCCCTATGGATGGATGTTAACTCATTTCCACTGGATGTAATTTGTACAGGGGGAGCCAACCGTTTGCAGCTTTGCCTTTTGCTGCTAGGTGTCAGCAGCACCCTTTGTGCGTCAGTATGGCCCCAGCTGTGTCTGTGAGCTGACGTGTTGTTGAGCTGCACTTACTATTGTAACGTGGTGTGTAGGCCTAGGTGGTTTGGCGGTTTTGCTGTGGTGGACCTCACGGAACAAAGAACCTGCATTAAGTTCTGCTTCAAGATCAACAAGATGGCTGCAGAAACTCACTGGTTGCTTCAGCAAGCCTTTGATGACAATGTCATGTCCCAAAGCAGAACATTTTCCTGGTACAAGCGGTTCAAGGAAGGATGAACGTCCATTGAAGACGATGACCGTTCTGGATGATCGTCAATGGCAACAACACCAGAAAACATTGGAAATATTCGTCAGGCTATCCTTGCAGATTGTAGACGAACTATCCATGATGTTCGTGATATCGTTGGACTTGCACGGGAGTGTGCAACTCATTTTGTCAGATGTGTTGGGCATGAGATACATTGCTGCAAAATTTGTGCCAGGACTGCTGAGTGACAAGGTGAAGACACATCGCGTTGCAGTTTGCAGGGACCTCAAGAATCAGGTCAGAGATAATGCCACCTTCATCTCCAAGGTCATAACTGCTAATGAATCATGGGTTCACGGTTATGACCCGGAGACAAAGCAGCAGTCATCACAATGGAAGTCTCCCAATTCACCGAGGCCGAAAAAAGCGCGTCAAGTTCGCAGCAATGTCTAAGTTGATGTTGATCGTTTTCTTCAGTATCCAAGGGACTGTTCACAAGGAATTCATCCCACCTGGTCAGTCTGTCAGCAGAAAGAGTTACTGTGAAGTTTTGCAGCGTCTGAGGAAGAACATCTGCCGCAAACGTCCAGAACAGTGGAAGTACAAGGACTGGGTCCTGCATCATGACAATGTCCCCGCCCACACATCAGTTGTTGTCTGGCAGTTCCTGGCTTCCACTAACACGGTAGTCACTCCCCATCCACCCTATTCGCCTAACCTTGCCCCCTGCGACTTTTTCCTGTTTCCCAAGCTGAAATTACGACTGAAAGGGCGTCGATTTGACTCGATCAAGGAGATCCAGATAGAATTGCAGGAGGTGCTCAAGCCCATCACGCCTGAAGTCTTCCAGGGATGCACAGATTCATGGAAAAAATGCTGGTGTTCCCACACTATCCAATCCCCCAACCCCTCCCACTCCAACCCATCCTAATCCACCCCAACCCCTACCTCCATCACAACCTTCTCCTACCCCTTCCCCTCCACCCACACCACCACCTACCCCCCGTGCTGCAGCAGCCAACACACATTGCACACACAACACAAACATCCTTCAATTAAACATAGATGGCATAAACACCAAAAAACTAGAACTCACACAATTCACCAAACAACAAAACATACACATTGCCATCTTACAAGAAACAAAGCTACACAGAACACAAAGAACACCTATCTATCTATTGCCAGACGCCTCAATCCCGTTTGGGGTGGCCACAAACAAATCGCCTCCAAGTCGCCCTGTTCCCCGCCATTTCACTGCCCTGCTCCCAACTCACACCCCCTTCTCTCATATACCTCTCCACCCCATCCCTCAATCTCATCCTCAGCCTCCCCCTCCCTCATTCCCCCTCCACCTCACTCACATACACTCTCTTCATCAGTCTTTCACCCTCCATCCTCTCCACATGGCCAAACCACCTCAGTGTGTTCCTCATAACGCTTCCTATCACATCCACATCGACACCACAACGCTCCTTTATATCCTCATTCGTCAGCCTGTCTCTCCATGTGACTTCACAGGCTTCTCTTAAATAACTCATTTCCACTGCTCTCACTCTTGACTTGTGTCCTTCCAACAACGTATTTGTGGTAGGTGGGGGCGCTCACCATCCACTCACTCGATGTAGTGATGCTCTCGGGTGTCTGCCCTTTCTTCTCCTCCATCCTTTTTTCTTTCCATCCTCTTGGACATGTGGAGAGGATGGAGAATGAAAGACTGACTAAGAGGGTGTATGTAGGTGAGGTGGAGGGAGGGAGAGGGAGGGGTAGACCGAGGATGAGGTGGAGGGATGGAGTTGAGAGGTATATGAGGGAGGGGGGGGTGAGTTGGGGGGAGGGGAGTCAAATGGTGGATGACAGAGTGACTTGGAGGCGTTTTGTCTGCGGCCACCCTTTGCGGGATTAGGGCGTCGGGCTATAGATAGATAGATAGACTCTTCTGTCTTTCTTTCCTTCAGTCTTTCCTCGTCCTTCTGCCTACGGGTAACTTTACACTCCCTCTTCTGTCTTTCTCTCCTTCATTCTTTCCTCTTTCTTCCGCCTGTTGGTGACTCTACACTGAGTGACAAGCCAAATGGTTTCCTGTACACTAGGAAACCGTTTACTACATTGGGTGGTAACCATATAACCAAATTTTGGCGCCTGGTGGTTTAGTGGGTAATTATTGCGCTCCAGTCGGATTGAGCCAGTGCAGGTTTATATCCAAGGGGTGGTTGGGGTTTATTGCTCATGTAATGCCACTCAGGGGCAAGTGAGGCTGGTCACTCTCATCTTAAATTTCGGGACCAACTGCCTAGCCCCGGGCTCCTACACTCCTCATGGGGCAACACAGGATTGGATGATGGATGGATGGACATACATATATATATATATATATATATATATATATATATATATATATACAGTATATATATATATATATATATACTGGTATCAGTGGTATGTGACAAACTGAATGGTTTCCTGTGCACCAGGAAACCATTTACTATGCAGGATGGTAACCATTTAACCAAATTATGGCACCTACAGTAGTGGTTTAGTGGGTAATTAAGGTGCTCCAATCAGATTGAGCCAGTGCAGGTTTATATCCAAGGGGTGGTTGGGGTTTATTGCTCACGTAATGCCACTCAGGGATGAGTGATGCTAGTTGCTCTCATCTTAAATGCCTGGACCAACTTTCCTAGCCCCGGACTCCTACACTCCTCATGGGGCAACATTGAATTAGGTGATGATGGTGATGTAGCTGGACATGTGAATTTTAACCCTTTTTTTTTTTTTTTTTTTTTTTTTTTTTTTTTTTTTCCCCAAAGGAAATAATAAACAAACTTTGTGTTAACTTTCTATTGATGAGTTGTGAAGAGTAGTTGCAAGATTCAGCCACCCAGATCATGGAACACATTACCTACCTTCCTCTTATCTAATCAGCAGTGGCCCTTTGATATCTCTTATTTCATATCCAATCAGTTAATTAAAAGTCTAGGTGATTATTGATTTGGGTAGTGAAGTAAAGTATTAAATTAGACTAGATTGTGCTGTTGTTTTCTTTCTCCTCTTTTGGTTCCTGTCAACCCCACTTTAAGTAATGGAGAATAAGGTCAAAGTGTTGATGATAATGAAGTTGAATACTGTACCATAGATTTTGAAATATCATTTTTGCTTATCCAGCATTCAAACAGTGCAATCTTCAAGGCCTCATGAGTTATTTCATATCGATAATCCGAGGTACACTGTTTTGACTTTTAACCTTCTTCCTTCCCTTAGACCCTGGCATCTGGTGGTCCCAAGAACCAACCTGGGCGAGACACCAACTACAGCCACCTGGCAAATGCCATGGACACCGGCAACAAGATGGACAACATTACCTGCTTTAAGGTCTGTTGTACCAGGTTTAGTGTCACCACTTTCCTCTGGCATCTCATAATTCAGGGGTACTTTATTCCATCCTCTATATTTTTCAAGGTCAGTCTCAGACTTGTTATAACTAGGTCTTTGTGGTGTCACCTCATTCATTTGTTATGTATTCCACCCTCCTCATATTTCTCAAGGTCATTTGCAAGCTTGGTATAACCACTGTCTTCTAGCATCTGATCAGTTAAGTGTTGTGTATTCCACCCTTCTTATATTGCACAAGGTTAGTCATAACCTCATTAGGGTATGTTATAATCACTTCTTTCTGGTACCTCGTTGTTCAGATGTTCTCTCTAGTATCCCTCATGTATTCCTCAAGGTCAGTTGCCAGCCAGTGCTGGATTTTTTTTTATTTTTTTTTTATAGCTTTCATCCTTTTTCTTGGGAACTGTTAGCTGATAAATTTCCACCTCTAGATATGTACAGTATTTATATATATATATATATATATATATATATATATATATATATATATATATATATATATATATATATAAATCATAAGCAAAGTTTCAGTCTATGATGCTGAGGTTACTTTTACATAAATGTTTTATAATGATCAGAATGCAAAAATATAGTCTTTATTGTCTGTTTTCTTTAAATTGAGCTTTGGAACAAAACAAACAATTATCAGGTCAGTGATTTTTTTTTTTTTTTTTTTTTTTTTTAATGCGAGGAAGAAGGAACCAAAGGCCATGAGCCCGCAGTAACAGTTCCCTCCAAGAGAAAAACAAAATACAATAGAGAGCCAAATTCAAGATCCGATCATTTTGAGATGCCTGGACACACTGCGTTTGAAAGACTGGAGATCATAGGCAGGAGGAAATACAGACAGAGGGAGACAGTTCCAGAGCTGACCTGTTACATGAATGAAAGACTGGGAGTAACGGTTAACTCTTGCATTAGAGAGTTGGACAGAAAAGGGATGAGAGTTTGCTGCCAGACGGGTGCTACGCGCCCGTCGTAGAGGTGGAGGAATGCAAGCAGACAGTTCAGAGGAGCAGTGACCATTAAAGTAGCGATAGAAAAGAGATAAAGATGCAACAGTGCGGCGAAGAGACAGAGGTTGAAGGGAGTCAGTAAGAGGAGGAGAGTTAATGAGACGAAAAGCCTTTGACTCCACCCTATTGAGAAGAGCTGTATGTGGGGAGCCTCCCCACACATGACAGTTGTACTCCACACAGGGGCGGATAAAACCCCTGTATAGAGTCAACAATTGTGCAGGGGTAAAGAAAGAGCGGAGTCGGCTTAGCACACCCAATCTCTTGGAAGCAGATTTTACAAGAGATGTAATATGATCTTTCCAAGATAAGTCCCGAGTAAATGAAACCCCAAGCATGTTCAAGGATGATGCAGGATTAATCTGAATATTATTAAACATTAGTGGGTATACCTGTGGAAGATTTTGTCGGGTTGATAGGTGTAAGAACTGAGTCTTAGAAGCATTAAAGACAACCATATTATTTTTACCCCAGTCAGAGATATGAGCCAAGTCAGACATTAGGTGTGCCATAGCCTCATCCCTTGTTTCTTGAAGTAACTGTTGAGATGGGCGTTGCGGGAACCGAATGGAAAGGTGAAGGGTGGAGTCATCAGCGTATGAGTGGATAGGGTTAGATGTACAGCTTAGAAGATCATTGATGAATAAAAGGAAGAGAGTTGGTGATAGGACAGAGCCCTGAGGAACACCACTGTTGATAGATCTAGGAGAAGAACGATGGCCGCCTACGACAGCAGCTATAGAATGACCAGAAAGGAAGCTAGCGATGAAGGTACAGATAGAAGGATAGAAACCGTAGGAGGGCAGTTTGGAAATTAAAGATTTATGCCAGACTCGATCGAAAGCCTTTGAGATGTCAAGTGCAATGGCAAAGCTTTCGCCAAAGTCCCGAAAGGAGGATGACCAGGAGTCTGAAAGGTAGGTGAGAAGATCGCCAGTGGAGCGTCCCTGACGGAACCCATACTGACGATCGGAAAGAAGGTTGTGATAGGAAAGATGCCTTAAAATTTTTTTATTAAGAATTGACTCGAAAACTTTTGAAATACAGGACGTTAAAGCAATTGGACGATAGTTGGAGGGTTGGGAGTGGTCACCCTTCTTTGGGACTGGCTGAATGAGAGCAAACTTCCAGCCAGAAGGAAAGGTACAAGTTGACAGACAAAGGCGAAATAGTTTGCCTAGGCAGGGTGTAAGCACAGAAGCACAGTTTTTGAGAACAACAGGAGGGACCCCATCAGGCCCATATGCCTTGTTAGTACTGAGGCCAGTAATGGCAGAAAATACATCAACTGAAGAAATTTTAATGTCAGCCATGAGGAAGTCAGAGGGGGGAAGTGATGGAGGAACAGCACCGGAATCGTCTAAGGTGGAATTGGAGGAGAAAGTCTGTGCGAAGAGATCTGCTTTATCAGTAGAAGAAATAGCTACAGAACCATCAGAGTAGAAAAGAGGAGGGAAGGATGATGAGGTAAAGTTGTTAGAAAGATTTTTGGCAAGGTGCCAGAAGGAGCGGGAAGAATTCGAGTTACTGGTAATTCGCCATTGTTGTCTGTTTTGTTTATATTTAGCTTAACTACAGAACAAATAATTATGAGATCAGTAATGTATGGTTAATCAGTGAAACCCATTTCTATGGGGAAGATCATCCAAGAAAAATCTATACACCATGGCTGTGGGAGGCAGACAGTGATACATATGTAAACAAGGTAATTTGTGGTGTGTATGATGCAGATAGCATTTTTTCGGACAGTGAACTTAGGATTTTATTGTCGCCTCTGCCGGTTATTCAGTAGAAGGAAACCTCTTAGCTTGTACAAGGTTAGTAGAGCTATCCTTGAGAACAGAGGAAAGGGATGCAAGAGTGAGAGCAGTGGAAATGAGTTATTTGAGAGGAGCATGTGGAGTTAAATGGAGAGATAGACTGACAAATGAGGAGGTGAAGGAGCATCGTGGTGTGGATGTGGATGTGATAGAAAAACATTAGGAGAAATATACTGAGGTAGTTTGCCCATGTGGAAAGTATGGAGAGTGAGAGACTGACGAGGAAGGTGTATGTGAGCGAGGTGGAGGGGGGGAGAGGGAGGAGGAGACTGAGGATGAGATGGAGAAGTATATGAGAGAGGGGAATGTGAGCTGAGGGGAGGGGGATGGCATCGAAATGACAGGAGACAGGGTGACATGGAGGTGATTTGTTTGTGGCCTTCCCTTACAGAATTAAGGTGTCTGACTATAGATTACCACTCATATTTTCTTAGTGAATCATTGCCAGGGCAGGTAGTTGGATACCCAACTTCCTGGAATGACACAGAGATATGATAATGCTCCCACCCACCACATGTGATGGACAGCAACCTTGTTCCTACAGCTCAAGAGGGGAGAGAGGGAACTGCTTCTTCATTTTTTTTTTTTCTTTAGTTCATTCCTCAGATAATATAAAAATAAACAAGCTTAGACATGGATTTCTCAGCATCATGTGAAATTAAGAATTGAGATTTGGATGGTAGGTCAGTGAATGATTTTGTTACTTTCTTGAAATAAAATTGTATTAGCATATGTTGATATACTGTAGTTGTTAGAAATGTATGCACTTTAAAAATTTCTTTATTAGGATTAGATGATTGTGATGATGTTGATGCTTGATGATGATGATGATGATGCATTACTAAGACTTTAATTTGTTTTCAGTGTGGGCAACAGGGTCACTTTGCCAACCGATGCACCAAGGGACAGTTTGCTTTTCTCAGCTCTGGCAACTGAACCACACAGCAACTTGGGTTGTTGTCTCATTGTTACACTTGTGCCGCCTTGCAGTGTTATGGTGGTGTAGCAGGGCCTCTTTCATTGATGCCACCCATGCTGACTTGTTGCAGTGCTCACTTTGGATTGACTTTCCTATGACTAATGAGTGACTAAAAGTGACAGATAATGCAAAATCTACTGTGGTGCGACTTGCTTAAGGCAAGGTGCTATTGACGTAAAGCAGTGGACCCTGTCACAAAGGCAGCCTTTTCTGGCCCATCACAGCATTGACCTGAGTATGACCCATGATATAATTTGAGTTATTGAAGACTTCAGAGTAGGCCTATGGCCCATATATAATTTATGAGTTTATTGCTCGCGTAATGCCACTCAGAGATGAGTGAGGTTGGTCACTCGCATCTGAAATGTCAGGACCAACTTGCCTAGCCCCGGGCTCCTACGCTCCTCATGGGGCAACGTAGGATTGGATAATGAATGAATGAATGTTATTGAAGACCTTGGAATTGGATTATAATTGCCTTGCAAGTGTTCAGTAAGTCATTATTAGTAAGCTGATAATGAGCAAAATGAAATTCTCAATATTGACCAGCAGAAAGAAAGGGCAGAGTGAGAAGTCACTGGGTCATGTGGTCTTCTTTCAGTGTGTGCACATCACAACAGTCTCACCATGTACTAGAAACACCACCTTGTGATCATACTGCATTGTACAGTACAAGCTAACCAAACTTTTTTAAATGATTTTGAGTAGCTGCACATCTTATTCTTCTGTACAGTCCATGATTTGTAAGACAATATAAGTTTGTTGATATTTGCAGTGGATGGGCCACACAAACTTATCCCAGAGAGGCTAAGGGAATGAGAACAGTAAGGATGAATGATGAGAACTGCTATTGAACACATCCCCATGACTGAGCACAGTATAAGTGCTATGGTCAGTGAGAATGTTCAGTGTTTGATAGGATACGGTACAGGCTGTATTGAGTAAGCAGAGGGAAGAAGAGGGACAAGATGAGACTAAATACAATAGGAAAACAAGAAGATAAGGAAGAGATGAAAAGTGGTAGTATGCAGGAAGGGAGAAAAGGAAAATTACTAATAAGGAAGAAGAGGAAAAAAATTATTGACTGGTGCTGGAACAGTAGAAAAATATTACTGACATGTGAACAGAGAGAAAACTATCTTTCTAGTGAGGAAGAAAAAAATAAGATAATTTATTGATGAGAAAGAAAGCTAAGATTGACAAGTAAATCAGAAAAAGATATGATTATCTACTACTGAAGATAGGTAAGCATATATGTTAAAATAATGTCTATTGTACTGTACCTGGCTCCAATAAGAGTAGAAAATCAGACATGAATTTTGAAAACTTGATAGAAATGTATGTGAGTTTGACCAGACACCTTAGACTAGATAAATTACATAATTTGTCATATATTGTTTCATAGATGAGAGGTTACTGTAGGGTAGTATGAGTGTATTTTCATAAATTAAAGTGTGTATGGCATGAAAGTGAATGAATTTTATTGTAAATAAGATGGATGTTTATGTGTGATGCAATAATGATGATGGGAAGGACTCATTATTTCTTTACCCTTATTATATCTATCTACTGTCAGATGCCTCAATTCTGTAAGGGGGTGACCACAAACAAATCACCTCCATGTCACAGTGTCCAATGCCACTTCACTATCTTGCTTCCAGTTCACATCCCCCTCGCTCATATACCTCTCCACTCCATCCCTCCATCTCATCCTTGGCATCTCCCTTCCTTTCCCCCCCTCCACCTCACATACACTTTCCTCGTTAGTCTCTTGCTCTCCATCCTCTCCACATGACCAAACCACCTCAGTGTATTTCTCCTAATGCTTTTTATCACATCCACATCACAGCACTCCTGCACTTCCTCGTTGTCATTCTGTCTCTCCATGTAACTCCACATGCTCCTTTCAGATAACTCATTTCCACTGCTCTCATTCTTGACTTGTGTCCGTCAAACAAGGTCAAGCTTCACTTCCATACGTTAGAGTTGGTATCACACGACTGTCATGCAGTGACTTCTTTACTTCCATATCCGCCTCCCAGTTCCTTATCATTGCTTTCAAAGAATCAGCAACCTTTCTTCCCTGTTGTTCCCTTTCAAGCACTTCACCTCTTCCATCCTTACTCATCACACTACCCAAGTACTTAACTGCACTCACATTTTCCATTTACACGTCACCCAGCCTCATTATACATTTAGTGACTTCACTTCTTTCAAAGGCCATAACTTTACTCTTCGTTACATTCACCTTTAGGTTCCGTTTCTTACACACACTCCCAGACTCATTCACCATGCCTTGCAGTTCCCCTTTGTCTTCACTTGACAGTACAGTATTATCTGCAAACATCAGTACAGGGAGTTTCCAAACACTTCCCTCTCCTATTAGGATCACTCCAACATCCACTGCCCTACCTTGTAACTCTTGTGTAACCCATCCATATGCAGATTGAACAACCATGGGAACATGACACGTCCCTGTATCAGTCCAAAATTCAGATAGAAAAATTCACTCAGTTCACTATCCACATGCACTGCAGCCTTAGCACCCTCATACATACTCTTCACAGCATTCAGCAACTTCCCATTTACTCCATATATATCCTTAATTCTTTCCACATTCCTTGTCCTTCTTTTTTGAAGGCTCCAACGTGCTTGCATGCCTCGGCCTTGGTCACCTAATTGTGGCTCTCCATACCGCTCAATCTCTGGCAGCCTCCCTCTTCAGTCCCTTAACCCTTAGGTCAAACTTCATGACCTCATCCCTTGTCTTTTTCGGTTTACCCCTTGCAACCCCACCCCCATTATGAACGCTTCTCACTTTCTCATCCAATTATCATCCCCTATCATCCCCATATGCTCAAACCATCTCAATCTACCTCTCCTCATCACAACAATACACTCCAGTCCCATCCTACCTCTCAATTCTTCCATCATAAACCTAGCCCCCCCCCCCATGCCTTGCACTCAGGGATGCACTGCACATCCACCTAATCATTGAAATTTCTGTACATTTGAGCCTGCAAATATCCACTTCCATTATTGCCCAGGTCTCACTCTCATACAGCATTACACTCCTAGCATATGCCGCATACAAAGATCTCTTAGCATACAGGGAGATCCCTTTCAGTGTCAGGAGAGGCAATAGCTCCCTGAACTTCTTCCAACTACTTTTCACCCTAGCCACAGAGCTAGCTTCTGCCCCACCTCCAGCACATAACGTGTTTCCCAAATAACAAAACTCTTCCACACTTTCAATAGACTCACCAGCAAGTTCAATTCTTTCACACCTGACAATCTTCACCTGCTCTCCCCAACATACTGAACACATAAAATCAGCATTATCTCACAGTTTACCTTTAATACCACTACATCTCTTACGCACCCCCTTATCACGAACGCTGCACAAGATGGAATTACTTCCCACATCCTTGTAGCAAATTGCACATGGCCACTCTCCCTCTTCTTTAACAGAACTGACACCAACCCTAATATCACTTTTGTTTTATCTGCATATACTCTTAAGCCCTTGCACCCCACACCATCTCTCCATTTCCTAAATCTTTCCTCTGCCTCCCTTTCCTTCTCTGCAATCAACACAAATCATCAGCATACAACATCTCCCATGGGAGTCCATTTCTGAAGTCATGTGAGAGGGCTTCAAGTACCATGGCAAACAACAAGGGACTCAAAACTGACCACTGATGCACACCAACATTCACGGAGAACTCATCACTCAAATCTCCATTCACTCTTATCTGGGTGCAAACACCCACATACATGGCCATAACCTCTTTAACCAGCCACTCCTCCATCCCAAGCTTTCTCATTGCCCACTTCACCACCTCTCAAGGGACTGCCAAAGGCCTTCTCCAAATCCATGAAGGCCACATACAATTTCTTCCCCTTCTCTAGAAACTTTTCCACTAAAGACCTTTGAATGAATATCTGATCTACACAACCTCTTCCCTTCCTAAACCTCCCTGTTCTTCACCAACTAATTCCTCTGTTATTTCCCTAACTCGGTCAGTAAGTATCCTACTATATACTTTTCCTATTACACTAAGAAGACAAATGCCCCTGTGATTGCCACACGCATCTTTTTTTCCCTTTGTACATGGGAACAATTATACCCAACTCCCACTCCTCTGTGACTCTACCTTCCTCCCAGGCCAATCTGCACATCGTCCATATCCGTTCTACCACTACCAGGTATCTCTTCCCCATGCTTCAGCATTTCACTGCACACTCCATCAATTCCTGGGGCTTTCCCCATTTTGACTTTCTTCATTGCTTCCATTACCTCCATCCTACTGATTCCTTCCTGTCTTCTCACCTCCCTCCTCCTCGCAGCCATTCCCTAGCCACTTATACTCGCATTACTTTCAATTTCTATCTTCAGCAATTCTTTCAAGTGTTCTTTCCTCTGCTCACATTTTCTCCCTTCTCCACTAGCAGTATACCTTTTTTATCTTTTGCTCCCTGACTGAATTCTTTATCACCCTGTCTAACTTTCTTTACCTCTTTCCAGAACATTTCTTACATTCCCTCCACTTTACATTCAAATTCCTTCCAAATTCCTCATCCATTCTCTTCTTACTCTTTCTTACTTATCTTTTCACCTCTCTCTTCCTCTCTACATATAACCCTCTCTTCTTTCAACTTCCTCAATGTCCCTGTTTCTCATCCACTCACTATATGCTTTCTTCTTTTGTGCCACAGCCTGTCTCATGTCTTCATTCCACCATGCTGTTCCTTGCACTCCCTTTCATCTTCTCCTTACACACCGCCTCACATGATGCACAAATTTCTTCTGTGAATATCTTGGACACATCTTCTACTTCCCCCATCTGCTCCAAATCATATTTACCTAATCTCTTCTCCATTCTCTCATATATTCTGCCTTTTTTCCATCCTCATTCAACCTTTTTACCCTCCTTGTGTGGGCTACTTCCTCCTGTCCTTCCCTTTTCCTCTTCCTCCATTTCATTTGAACCTTGACTTTCACCACTACCTAGTGGTGGTCAGAAAGTCCACTTCCCGAGCCTCTGTATGCTCTTGCATCTGTTACACACCTTCTCATTCTATCATCCACACACACCTAATCAGTCATTGACTTCCGTTCATTCAGTTCACCACCCTCCTTTCTCATCACTCGCCATGTACACCTGTGGATCATTTTGTGTCTAAAGAGAGTATTGGCTATCACCAACCCCCTCCCTGCACAAATGTCCACTAGAGCACTGCCATTCTCATCCACTTCTGCAGGCACACTCCACCCACCAACTACTCTATCCACCTTCACATTCCCTACTTTTCCATTCATATATCCAATCAAAAACACTCTCACATTCCTTTCAAACTTTTCCATGCACACTTCCACATTTTTCCAGAACTCTTCTTTCAGTCAACTTGCACAATCTTGCATTGGTGCATACACACACACAATTGCCCACATTCGTGGTCCAACACTCAATCTCACCCACACAAGTCTTGAGCCAATGGATCCATACTCTCTTATATTCTCCTTCCATCTCTTGCACACAACAATACATACCCCTTCTTTTGCCTTTTCATTCTGACCTACTCATGCGCATATACCCCATCCACACTCCCATTCTCTCACAGTCACACCTCTCCATTTTGTCTCAGATATTGCACATACATCCACTTGTCCATCCTCAAGCAACCGGACAATCTCTCTCTTTTTCACCTCATCATTTGCACCCCTTACATTCCATGTCACAATCCGTACCATGTCCTTTGTTCGGTCCTTAGTCACCACCTGTTGGTGAGTCCTGGTCCGAGGCTTCTTGTTAGTATTTTTAGTTAGTTGTTTTCTGGGGAGGGGCACTAACCCTCCACCAACCCACTTGCTGTCACATAGGGAACATGGTTGCTTATAAGGTTACCACCTAGTGTTGTAAATGATTTCCTGGTTTACAGGAAATCATTTGGCTTGCCACTCAGTGTAGAGCTACCCTATAATGGAGTACAGCTACTCTAAGTGGATGGATGATGGGCACCCCCACTTACCATTGCTGTTATAGAAATATATACCATAGATTACTGTGTGTGTGTGTGTGTGTGTGTATTGTAACTCAACAGTTTTATCCAATTTTAATCAGGCGTGGTGGAAGGTTGAGAGTTTTTCCATGAGTTGACCTGTTGTTTTTTAAAACAGCAAGTCAGGGTCACAGGGCTAGGTCAGAGTTTGACCTAGCATGATCAGCTGAAGCAGTTTTGATCTAATTTGAACCAGATTTGGTAGACAGGTTGAAACTAATGCAGTAATGGAGGAATAAATTTTTGAGAACAATTAAAAGTCAAAGTCACAGGACAAGGTCAAACCTTAGTCTGTGAACAAAATAACATACAATTTTGATATAATAAAAACCCGGCTTGGTGGAAGGGTTGAGGATTAACCAGGAAGTTGACCTACGATTTTAGAACAATAGGTCAAAGGTCAAGAACACATGGCAAGGTCAACTTATACAGTTTTGTTGTGTGAATTAAATCAAGCAGGGTGGAAGGATTCTAAGTAAGGTAAGAGTATAGGGATTTGCTTTTGAGAACAATCAGTCAAAGCTCAAGGTCACAAGAGAAGGTCAAGGCAGCATCACAAGGTCAGCTTAATCAGTTCTTACCCATTTTGGACCAAAGTTAGTGGAAGTGTGTAGGGTCAGGTAATAACGAAGCAGTTCAGTTCTGATAGCAATCCATCTAAACTGAAGGTCAGAGGGTGAAGTAAAATGTTTTCCCCTTACATTAATTGTTTGGCATGGATGTTGCACTCTCTGAGTGCTCATTTTTTTTTTACTTGTTTTAATCATTCATCATCCAATCCTGTGTTGCCCTATGAGGAGCATAGCAGCCCGGGGCTAGGCAAATTGGCCCATATATATATATATATATATATATATATATATATATATATATATATATATATATATATATATATATATATATATATATATAACTTTATTGAGAGTGAGGAAACATGGAAACTTACATTAATACCTATCTGAAGTTAAACTGAAACTCGAAAAGGTGTGCAAAAAATAAATGTGGAAGTGTATAACACTCTGCCTCTGTACGGGTTTACCACTAGGGCTTACGCAATGGGTTTCCCAAGTTGCACAAGGCGATCGTGATTTGAAGAGTTTGTTCCCCGGAGAATGTTTCGTGATGAAAGTCACGCTCGCTCTGGATGTATGAGGTCGTATTTCTGCTGTATTTTGTTTAATTATCTCAGCATCTTCCCTAAATCTCGGCCGACCATAAATTAATGAACAAAATACTATCATACAGTAAAGCAGACTATATTGACTTATTTTGCAATAACTCTTAATCTGACCATAAACACAAAGGTGATTGCATCACTGTTTAATAATCAGATGGACTTCCCTGGTTACTGGTGTGCAATCACGTTATACTCTATAGGAAAAACAAGGAAAAGGTTGCCGAATGTTGTGCAACATTGCATCAGACGTCGGAAAGATGCGCGGGGAAGTTTCTGTTTTATCCAGTATGATCACCACCTTAGTTTCGCCTTTTCCATCATCATTTCCTGAGAAGCCTTATACATCCTTTTATTACCACAAGCGATGTTCACCGAAAGAGGTATGTGGAAGGATGTAACAATAATATGCTCTGAAAGATAGGAATCAAATAGAAAGATGCGTAGGTTACCTTCAACCGATCGACCGTCCTGGGAGAAACAAGCAGGAGTCTTGGTGTACGGTTACCATCTATTTCTTTAAAACCAACCAATTCATTTAAATAATCCGTATGACATTCAGTTTAGTTTTATAGTACTTCAGCACCTGCAGTTGCAGTACCTCCAAAAATGGCTTAAATTCTTATAGTAAGCATTTATTTTCTCTTAATTAAATTAACTTTACCACCTACGTGGCACATAACTACCGAATGGTATATTATGAGACTCAAGCGCCGCCATTCAGCATTATCATGTAACATGCGAGTTGATCATAGCATAGTGCGTAGTTTGTTTAATTCAATGACAAATTTTATTTTCGAATATAAAAATGTGCTGAGATAGAGGATTAGATACGGAGGCCTGATTACCACCGGTTAACGGATGTGAGTATGTTTTTATTTGTTTATCAGTTTTTCGTGGCTGTCATTGATTCATATAATATAGGAGTCTTCGTCGCACATTTTTGTACCGACTTATGCACGTTACAAATTTATGGTATCAACATGTTGCGTCAGTAACATACAAGAGGGGGGGGGGGAGTGTGATGTCAAATAAATCGCCGCTACCAAGTCTCCTACGGTCCAACTATAGTCATGGCATCACACCTGCTGAGCTGTTTACGAATTCCCGAAGGGTGCAGGGTACTGAACTGGGTACATAAGGTTTGTGTGAAAGCACTGTATTCTTGTTAGGCTAATCCCTTCAGTCCAATGGTGTACTTTTCATGTTTTATTTTCAAGTGGTTTGGTTCGGCTTTACTATTTTTTTTATTTTTTGACTGAAGGAACTGTATTACCTATAGCATTCCTTGTCATTAGAAGAGGTCCCCCAAAAGCTTGAGCAGTATGAAGAGGCAGTAAGAACGGGTTAGGGAGGCTCAATGTAGGCTACTCTTTTTACTCTAGCTTAACCTAAAATTCCCATCTCTATGTTGAATGCTGCATTGTAACAAAAGATTAACACTAAAATGTAATGCTGGCCATGAAGAAGTGCTATAGAAATGATGTAACATTGTCTATTTCTACCACTGAACTACATAAGCTGCAAATGATATTAAAGGTCATGGTGAAGAGAGTATAGCACCTCTTCATTAAACCTTTTATTTGTTGTTATACGTTAATATGCAGCTGTATGCTATTTCTGTAAGTTGCTTGTATATTGAAAGGAGACAGCAATTATAAGGGAATGCTGAAGTTTAGTACGTATGATAAATACTGTAGTTAAGAATGATGTAATGTCAAAGGCTCGACTTCCCGTTCCTCAGACACCTAACACGTAGCGGGGTTCTCTTTCGAGACCGGGGCTTAGGACAAATAAGAGAGAGGCAGGGCAAAAACTCCTGGCAATAACCTTACACGTGTATTACTCAGTCAGACAAGGGACAACAGTAGATGTCACAGACACAATATTTGGTTGATCACAAACACTTATATCTAGATAATTAGTATCTCGCAGGATACTATGGGAGAATACACTAAAATAACACTCGAGGCGGAGTATGCAGAATTTGTACAGTTCAAGGTCTCTGGGCGCGTGGAGGAGTTAGAGATGAGGCTCGCTAGGGAAGGGTGTAAGGCATGATTATGGTAGTATGCGTCCTGGTAGTATGAGGCGGAGTGGACTGGTAACGTGTTCACTTTACTATTTTCTGGGGGCAAGGGACTTTTGGTTAATTATTACTACAAACTCCACGGCTTAGGTATTTCTATTATTGTGATATGATGGATAATGTGCATCGGTCTTAGTCACTAGCACTTTGGTTCTATATGGACTATTCACTGTTCCGCCTTGTCACTGTTAGACCATCATCATTCCAATTTCACTTAAACACTTGATCTGGTACTATGAATGCACTTTGTCGCCTCGCCACTGTTACACTACAAGAGGGTGGCAGTCACTGTCTCATGGGTCACTGTGCGGCGGAGAGACGATTCGGCTTTACTTTTGCCGGAGCAGGGGCACCGCCAGGGAAGGCCGTGCCGAAAGGGCTTGGGATCACGGGCAGGGGCGTCTTCTTTCGTCCAGGGCTGCAGGTGGCGAAGGGGCCCGTACTTTCCGGGCTGGGGACAGGAGTATGGCCCTCAGGACTGGGGCCGAACAATTGCCTGAACCTCTCGTGCAGGTTCCTGCAGGAGGTGGAGGTCCTTCGCCGACGAGGCGTAGGGAGTTCCCGCCCGGGTGTTCTGGGGAGGGCCTGGGGTTTCCGAGGGCTGCGGCCCCTAGAACTAGGCGGCGCCGACAGGGAGGGGCTACGGCACCGTTCTGTGTCAGGGTCCGTCAGGTGGGTCTTCTCCAGGGCCAGTTGTAGAGAGCAGAGGTCGGGGGAAGCTATTGGGCCTCTCCAGTACTCCTCTGCGTCCTCTGTCGGGGGTCAGGGAACTCGTCTCACGCTGGGGCGGCTCTGCCGCTTCCGGCCGTGGGGCCCGGCTACTGGCCATGGCTTCCCAGGGGCGCAACCACAAGGTGCCGAGGTCCAGCTACTGGCCGTGGCCTGAGAGGGTGAGTAACTCCCAGCAAACCCAGGGACACCTTCGGAGCGGCTACCAGCCATCTGACGAAGGCGGGAGCGGCTACAGGCCAACTCGGGGGCAACACCTTCGTAGCGGCTACTGGCCGTCTGACGAAGGTGGGAGCAGCTACAGGCTGACTCCTTCAGGAGGGGTGGAGAGTGGCTACAGGCCAACTCGGGGGCAACACCTTCCGAGCAGCTACCGGCCGTCTGACGAAGGTGGGAGTGGCTACAGGCTGACTCTTTCAGGAGGACTGAGGAGTGGCTAGATGCTGACTCAGGGGCAACACCTTTGGAGCGGCTACCGGCCGTCTGACGAAGGCGGGAGCGGCTACAGGCCGACTCCTGCAGGAGGGGTGTGGAGCAGCTACAGGTCGACTCAGGGGCAACGCCTTCAGAGCGGTTACTGGCCGTCTGACGAAGGCGGGAGCGGCTACAGGCCGACTCCTTCAGGAGGGGGTTTGGAGTGGCTACCAGCTGTCTCCGGAAGGACACCTTCTGATGAAGGCGGGAGCGGCTACTGGCCGTCTCCTAGTTACCCTCAGGTCGGCTACTGGTAGATTCCTTAGAGAGGGGCAAGTGGCTACTGGCCATCACAAGAAGGAAGACACCTTCAGAGAGGCTACTGGCCATCTCCTGTACAGTAGAAGGCGGGAGTGGCTACAGGCCGACTCCTTAGGGGCGCTGGCAGGAACTGGACAGACAGCTCCACCCCGAGTATGGTTGGTGGAAGCTCGCCTGGAAGGTAGTGCAGGATTCCTGCTATGGCAACGGCGGGTGGGCTCCGAGTCATAGGGGCGTACGGCCCGGGCTGACTTGGGCCGTTGTCGCACCGAGTCTCGGTGTGCTGCTGCTGCTCCTCCGTGGGGTCCTTGTGAGGGTGTCTGGGAGTTCATGGGGGCACTATGCTGAATTCCTGGTCAAGATGGTTGGATGTTCCAAGGGACCCTATGCTGTATTTCAAATGAGGTACTAGCCCTCTAAGATTATGAGAATACGACCCACGGGACATTAACTCCATTTACCCGATGTTGCATGTAGGCCCAATGTTTTATTCGGAATTACCTCCGGACGAATTTTAAGCTGGATAGAATTTTTAATGATACGGTTAGAGGCTCTTTGTACACCTACACAACCTAATCTCTCTCCTTAGGCTAAATTATATATGAAAAGAAAAGGAGAGGAAGTGGGGGGGAGGGGGCAGACGCAATGCTTAGTGGTGATCATCTCTAACCCAGGTCTTTGAGTGCGTGGCGGGTTTTCCACCCTTTATCTTGGGATAAAAGATCACTGCATTATCCAGGTTACCGTAGTTACCTCCCCTAGATGGTATTTTACCCTAGGTACTAATTTTACTCACCAATCCACAAAGGGTGGCGCTGGCTATCAGCTCTAGGATTCGAAATCTGGCGCTGGCTGCCATCTGTAGGATTCAGAATTGGCGCTGTTGGGCCGGAAACTTAATAGCTAGCCAAAGTAATCATTCGGCTAATGCGGCAATAATATTTGAAAGTAGTTGCAAGAAAATGTCCTGGAAAGAGGTAAAGAGAGTTAGACAGGGTGGCAATGAAGTTAGTTGGGGAGTGAAAGATAAAAATGGTAAATTACTAGTGGAGAAGGGAGAAAAAGTGAGCAGATGGAGAGAACACTTTAATGAATTGTTGAACATGGAGAATGAAAGTAATGCAAGTATAAGTGGCTGGGGAATGGCTGGGAGAAGGAGGGATGTGAGAAGAGAGGAAGAAATCAGTAGGATGGAAGTTGTGGAAGCAATGAAGAGAGTTAAAATGGGGAAAGCCCCAGGAATTGATGGAGTGTGTGGGGAAATGCTGAAGTATCGGGAAGAGATAGCAATAGAATCGATGTGGAAGATGTGCAGATTGGCCTGGGAGGAAAGTAGAGTCCCGGATGATTGGAAGTCAGGTATAATTATTCCCCTGTACAAAGGAAAAGGGGAAAAAGAAGTGTGTGGTAATCATAGGGGGATTTGCCTTCTTAGTGTAATAGGAAAAGTATACGATAGGATACTTATTGACAGAGTTAGGGAAATAAGAGAGGAATTAGTTGGAGAAGAACAGGGAGGTTTTAGGAAGGGAAGAGGTTGGGTAGATCAGATGTTCATCCTTAGATCTTTAGTGGAAAAGTTTCTAGAGAAGGGAAAGAAGTTGTATGCAGTCTTCATAGATTTGGAGAAAGCATATGACAGGGTGGATAGACAAGGACTGTGGAAAGTGTTATGAATATATGGAGTAGATTGGAAGTTGTTGAAGGCCGTGAAGAGTATGTATGAGGGTGCCAAGGCTGCAGTGCGTGTGGATAGTGAACTGGGTGAATTTTTCTGTTTTTGAAGCTTGGATTGAAACAGGGATGTCATGTCTCCATGGTTGTTCAATCTGTATATGGATGGGGTTTTAAAAGAGATGCAAGGTAAGGTAGTGGATGCTGGAGCGGTCCTAGTGAGAGAGGGCAGTGTTTGGAAACACTCTGTACTGTTGTTTGCAGATGATATTGTGTTGGTAAGTGAAGACGAAGGGGAGCTGCAAGGCTTGTTGAATGAGTTTGGTAAGAAACGGAAGCTAAAGATGAATATACGGAAGAGTAAGGTGATGGTCTCCGAGAGAAGCGAAGTCAGTGAATGTACAGTGAGATGGGGAGCAAATGGAGAATGTGAGTGCGTTTAAGTACTTGGGTAGTGTGATGAGTAAGGGTGGAAGTTTAGAGGGTGAAGTGCTTGAATGGGTGCAGCAGGGAAGAAAGGTTGCTGGTTCCTTGAAAGCAGTGATAAGAAACAGGGAAGTGAGCATGGAAGTGAAAAAGCTACTACATGACAGTATTGTGATACCAACTCTAGCGTATGGAAGTGAAGCTTGGACCTTGTTGGAGGGACAGAAGTCAAGAGTGAGAGCCGTGGAAATGAGTTGTTTGAGAGAAGCATGTGGAGTCACATGGAGAGACAGACAGACTGACAAATGAGGAAGTGAAGAAGTGTTGTGGTTTGAATGTGGATGTGATAGGAAGCGTTAGGAGAAACACATTAAGGTGGTTTGGCCATATGGAGAGGACAGAGAGTGAGAGACTGACGAGGAGAGTGTATGAGTGAGGTGGAGGGGGGAGAGGGAGGGGGAGGCCAAGGATGAGATGGAGGGATGGAGTGGAAAGGTATGTGAGAGAGGGGGGTGTGAGCTGGGAGCAGGGCAGTGAAATGGCGGGGGACAGAGTGACATGGAGGCGATTTGTTTGTGTCCACCCCTTACGGGATTAAGGCGTCTGGCAATAGATAGATAGTTGCAAGAATAAATGTTACAGTACGTCATCGGACTACAGTAAAGGGGTGAAGTTTATCGCTTTGTGTTTCCGAGTTGATATATATATATATATATATATATATATATATATATATATATATATATATATATATATATATATATATATATATATTTCCTGTGTCAGCGTTATCCATATCCGGGTTGTAGGTTCTTTATAATTAATGCTCTTATTTTGAACACTGGCACTTAAATGACAATGTCTCACCTTTTTTTTTTTTTTTTTTTTTTTTTTTTTTTTTTTTCCCTGATATTTAAGTGTTTGCTGGTTACGGCCGAATTCAAATGAGCTTGCTAAAACTGATGACAGTTTCTCGAGGATCTGATTCTTGGACAAAGATTATTTTTCCCGTTGTCCCTGTCCACTCAACAGTGCAACTGGAAGTTGACATATCTCTGACAACGTCTGTATACCATACAACTCAGCCACCAGAATTTAATCAACTCTTCTTTGGCCCATGACCCACATATCAACAAATTTTCATATAAATCCATTAATTTAGACATTGTGGACAAAAAAAAAAAAAAGTCCAGAACCGGGATTCGAACTCAGATCACTACCAAAATTTAATCAACAGTTCCTTGGCCCATTACCCACATATCCACTATATATATATATATATATATATATATATATATATATATATATATATATATATATATATAAAATTGCTGTATGTATTTGTATGTCAGGTTATCTACCTATCTGATTATATTTTTACATGTGTCTGTGCCTCCGAACTGCTGTACAGTACAGTGTATTTTCCAACCCGCTACGATGACGACCTATTATAATTTATTCTTACTGCATTCAGACGATCACTCAATTTAGGAAAGACCTCTCGTTCCGAAGGTGTTAACGATGGTTATATCTAACCCCCTCTAGTTCGAGTCTCCTAAGCTGAATTAAACCGTCTGGAGGTAGCAGAGGTTACAGACCTGCTTGGAGAAAATAATATCAATTTATGTTTTAAGGTGTAGCCGAGGTGGGATGTGGTGATGGTCTGCGGTCCTTAAGTGCTCTTCATTCACAATTTCAGTCTGGTTGCGTGATTTAGGAATTTATTCTTGCCACTTCCAGACGATTTTATCAAGGTGAGAGAGAGAGAGAGAGAGAGAGAGAGAGAGAGAGAGAGAGAGAGAGAGGTTAGATTACTGAAGGCTGTATTTAACTTGTCCAGCACGAAAAGCCTCTCCAAAGTTGAATAAAATAATATGGAGATTACTGAGAACTGAGTCATCCGACTGAAGGGTATGTGTAATGGGCCAACATTAATTTTCTCCAACAGACTTATAAAACTTTTCCTCTGGCATTGTGCTTAGATTGCTGAAGATATCAATGGTAAAAAAAAAAAAAAAAAAAAAAGCTTGGATTGCGTGGTAGGTGAATGTGGAGAGAGAGAGAGAGAGAGAAAGAGAGAGAAGCAGCAAGACATCCAGCGAGTGATGGGCGTCCCCACCCATGAAGTAGTAATAATAACACCACATGTGATGCAGCAGCAGTAGTAGTAGCAGTAATACGAAAAATTATTCCTTGTGAAGTGTAGCAGGCCGTCTTCTGCAATTTTTTTGTTTCCTCTGGCCCACACAATATTGCTCCCCACAGGTAAACTCCCGTCGACCAGGATTAAAGAGTATAGTATGACGGGCCTACGATCCGTCTCTTAGGGATCATACCGGTATATGTTTAACACTTGCAATACCCGTCCTTTTTTTTTTTTTTTGCTGAATAATTGCTACCGACAGGCGATTAGATTCACATTTCCCCAGTTCATTACCAGGTGTTGTTGTGGTGGTGGTGGTAGTCGTTGTAGTAGTAATAGTGTTGGTAGTAGTAGTAGTCGTTTCAACCCCAGGCTCATATGGATGTGAACCCGGTGGATGCAGGATGAAGTTACTATTTCCCTGCAGTCCACCATGTTCCCTTCGGGGTATCAGGGAGGGAGTTGGAAGATTGTGTAACAGTACAACAGAGACGTCTTACATAAGGATTCATTCTTGCTTTCGATTTACGAGTTTATTCAAGGTATGAGACAGTGGATACTGATGAAGAGCAACAATCTCCTTGGTGGCAAGGGAGTAAAATAACAATCTTCATAAACTAGGATAATGATGACTTATGTAGAAGCTACCGACAGTCGGTTTGTACAGCTCGAGAGGGGGCTATCTGTGTTTGAAGGTGGGAGGGGGCATGCAAGGGCAAGAAAATGGCTGGATGTATAATAGTAAGTGATTGTGTGATTAACCGTGGTGTGAAAGTCGAAGAAGCAAAAGATCTGACGTAAACAGATGGAGGTCTGCGGAATGTTTCTTCAGTACTCCACAGGTGTTGCGAGAGCAAACTTTATCAGGGGCAGGGTTCTCGAACATGTTTACCATCGATTCATTGGAACTCTGAGTATTTACTATTTTTTACAGGAAGAACGAGGCACGGGAACTATCCTATTCTTGTCCTTCCTACTGAAGGAAAATAATATTAACCCACAAACATTTTCCTTGCAGCCAAGATTTTTAAGGAACAGGAGGTATAAACGACTACACTCCTAATGTTTGTCTTTACTATATTCTAAAACAAATAATAAGTACCGACCAGTCATAAATCGTGTTTATGTGAATGTGGCTTTAGATGAAGTTAAGTACGTGTGGATGGTTGCACGTATTGGCTAGAGACGAGAATTTTGAGTTTGTTTCGTGATGAAGGTATGGCCCATTTGGACTTGTTACTCTGAAGGTGTATTATTATTATTATTATTATTATTATTATTACGGGTATTATTTCTGGATCCTGTCAACTCGTCAGTAATTTTTGGGTTGATGTTGCTGTTGCCGTTCATGATGATGATGATGAAATATTAAGGTGATAATGATGGCAAAAGCCGTTGATGCTAATTGTGATGATAGAGTAGGTTAATAATGATGATTATGATAGATAGGTTTATGATGAAAATAATAACAGTAATAAAAACATGATGATATGATGGAACTGTTGTGATGATAATGATGGGATTGACTATAATGCTGGAATATGATTAGGATAACGATGATGAGGGAAGGTTAATATGATGATGGAGCCTTATTATGATAGTGATGAGGACATTAGGGTTAGGATGTCACTGACAGCGGTAACGGAGGAAAGTTGATCATGGAACAGGATCAAGATGATGATAGAATAAGGTATCAGAATGATCATGTTAATGGTGATAAGGACAATGATGAACTGTGATCAAAATGCTGATGATGGCATAGGGCTGAGTTTCGTAATGATGATAATGGTGATGATGATGATGATGATAAGGATAGGATGATAAAATATGATAATGTGATTGAATGGAGAACAGGGTAAAGGTGATAATGATGATAGGGGATAGGGTGATGATAATTATGATAGGGATAGGGTGATGATAATGATGATAGGGATAGGGTGATGATAATGATGAAATATGATAATGTGATGAGTGAAGAACTCACGGTGATACTGCTGCTGATGTTGATGCAATCGATGATTACAAAGACGACAACGACGAAGAAATTATGATCCTGGTGATGGAATACGGCGAGAATAATGATAATGAATGTCTGCTACTATATATATATATATATATATATATATATATAAAGGACGATGGCGCATTTTTGATCTTCGTGTGTCCTTGAGTATCAGAGGTTGTTAACGTTCACCTGTTGCCCTGCTCGGCAACACTGCAGGGTATACAGCGTTGCCAAGTGGGTGGGGTATGCCAAGAGAGAGAGAGAGAGAGAGAGAGAGAATAAAAGGACAATGCATGAGAGAGAGAGAGAGAGAGAGAGAGAGAGAGAGAGAGAGAGAGAGAGAGAGAGAGAGAGAGAGAGAGAGAGAGAGAGAGAGAGAGAGAGAGAGAGAGAATAAAAGGACAATGCATGAGAGAGAGAGAGAGAGAGAGAGAGAGAGAGAGAGAGAGGCAATAAAAGGACAATGCATGAGAGAGAGAGAGAGAGAGAGAGAGAGAGAGAGAGAGAGAGAGAGAGAGAGAGAGAGAGATGGTCAAACGAATGATAATTATACCCAGATGCTTGAAGAGAATCAGCCCGATTTGGAGTTGGAGAGGATCCAGTATATGGGCCTAAATTGTTGGTTCTCTCAATAACCACACTTTATTATATGAATATAGTTTTTATTAAGTTTTTACGGCACTGTAAAAGCAAGAGACCAAAATGATCATCCCTTCAGCCCGAGGAGGTCATATTTATTATTATTATTTAATTTGATTCAGATTAGGAGAGACCGTAGAGCCTATATCAACCCTTTTAAAACGAGAAACCTTGCCATGGTCAAATGAAATCGTCTATAAATAGGAAGAACTAACTTTAGACGTCATGAGAGTGACGGGGTTGGGTAAGGAACAGAAAGAACAATGAGAGAGAGAGAGAGAGAGAGAGAGAGAGAGAGAGAGAGAGAGAGAGAGAGAGAGAGAGAGAGATGGGGCGCTGAGGAGAATGGGAGAGGGACAAGGGAGAAAGAGGGGCCAAAGAGGGGAATAAAACTGGCGAGTAACCCAAGTCTATTTACATCTCGTGTGCGGGTAAATTTTGGCGCGCATCTCTGTGTTTATTTACATCCGGTGCGCGGGTAAATTTTGGTGCGCAAGTCTTGTGTTTATTTACATCTTAGGATCGCTGAGAGGGCACCCATCTTAGTGACTCTGTGAACTACCTGTTGAGCGGGTCTTAGCGGGGTTCTCTGTGGCATATAATCCCTTCCCTGAACTTCCCTGAACGGTAGATAAGGAACACAGGTGAGTGAGGTTAGGTTTGTCCAAGGGATGATTTTTAAAGTTTGCTTGCGGGATTAGGATCGCTTCTTCTAGCTGTACAGGGTGCTTACAGCCTACTTAAATGGATAAGACCATGAATGAAATATAATGTTAGTGGAGTTTGAATTCAAGAAAATGGAAAAATGAAAATGAATGATCAGTTGGAAACGCAGTAATAAGTTAATTTACAAGTGACACCAGTAGGCTGATCCCACTTTTCCTGATGAGTAATATGTCATTATTAAGGCATTTAAAAAATATATATGATAATATTTTAATCGAACTATATCAGTACCGTTTAGCTCTGAGAATGTGAAGGGTTCGATTAGATTCAGTGGACAAACGAAAATATTGCAAGAGGTAAAATGATTCAAGATTTTATGCAGTTTGTCACTACTACTACTACCACTACTGCTACTACTTCTGCTGCTATTGCTGCTGCCTGCTACTACTACTGCTGCTGCTGCTGCTACTAGTACTAAAATTTTGCTAAATTACACTTTTATTTTTTTACATTACTACTACTACTACTACTACTACCACCACCACCACCACTACTACCACTACTACTACTACTACTACTACTACCACCACTACTACTACTACTACTGCTGCTGCTGCTGCTGCTGCTGCTACAACTACTACTACTACTACTACTACTGTTTCTGCCACTGCTACTACTGTTACTGCTACCATTATTACTACTGCTACTGTATAGTAGTACTAAAATTTTGCTAAAATACACTTTTATTTTTTTCCATTACTACTACTACTACCACCACTACTACTACCACCACTACTACTACTACTACCACTACTACTATTACTATTACTACTATACTATTACTGCTACTACTACTACTTCTACTACTACTATATACGACTATACAATTGCTATGACAGTTACTACTACTAGTACTCCTACTACTACTATACTAATGTATTGTCACCATTACCATGTCCACTATACTACCACCACTACTACTACCGTTACTACTGCTGCTGTTAAAAAAAACTACCACTACTGTTGTTATTATTATTATTATTATTATTATTATTATTATTATTCCTACTGCTACTGTTTAAGTGCTGATACTATTACTGCTACTACTACTGCTATTATTCTCCAAACAGCGACTATGGAGGAGGGGGAGGACGTGGGGATCCTGAGCTTCTTTGAGCCAGACGATCATAAAACATGCAAAAAGAAAAAGAACAAGAAGAACAGACAGAACAAGACGGAATATGACTCACCAGGGAAAGAGAACGAGGTAAGTACTTGTATGTAATTTACGCCTGTGTGGTTGTAATTAAAACATTCAGGAGCGTATGGTATATAATTTATGTAGTGTATGATGTATGGTAGCCTAACTAACTAAAACATATTTCAGGAGCGTATAGTATGTAATATGTAGTTTTTATATGGTACCGTATAACTTGCGTATAACCTGGTGTATGTTGTATTATAGCATAAAAAGGATGACTAGAGAGGGAGAAAAAAGTCCGGAGTCACGTATTAGCGCTGATCCATGAGTGAGGAAACCTTGAGTAGCCACAGATTATATCACATTCCATCTTACTTATAATTCCACCAGCAACATATCCAGAAACATTTGGATGTGCGCCGCGTAATCTTACTGTATTGTCAAGCATTGATGCGAGGTTGACAGTGGAAGTGAAGGCTAATTATATTGATAAGTAATTGAGTGGTACCACACAGGTTCCTGTGACTAAGTCGCATATATATATATATATATATATATATATATATATATATATATATATATATATATATATATATATATATCCCATTGGATCCCAGGGGTGCTGGGCGAGGCATGGCACTGGGTGGGTACTGAGCGTACCGCCCTCCGCCTATCGGCTCAGAGTCGCGAAGCTCATAGGTCCCTACCCGCGAGAGCAAAAATAAGAGCGGAGCATCCTCCACAAGAATCATGAAACGGATTTCAGTATTTTTGACATTTTCAGCAGATGGCACTACATAATGTTTTACCACTTCCGATGCCGCCACGCCACACTAGAGCTGTCTGTATTGTGTTGTGCTTTGAAATATTCTCTTCAGATACATCTGTATTTGTTTTCTGTCGAGTCAGTATGACACTCCATCAATCAACGGACGCAATTTATATTTTATTATATCTACCGCCAGACGTAATATTCAGCATAGGGGAAATGTTTAAGAATAAACTAAAGACTGGGTGCTCAAACTGGGGGGGTTTACTCCCTTGGTTATTTTTGAGTCTGTTTATAGTACCAAGGCTATGTAGGCTAGTTGTATGGGTGCCCTTACGTAATCCTTGCTTTAACGACTTCGAGTGCTTTACTGACGAGGACTCTATGGTATATAGTATTTTGTAACCCTCATTTCTCAAACTGAAGATCGAGTAATGCAACACAGGCTCATTTATTGTTCTGCTGTTTATTTCACTTATATATGGAAATTCTACCAATGAAAATAGTTACATTTGATAGCCTGTATTAGATATTTCTGTGCTCAGTAGCAGTGTCGTGAAATTTGTCACATTTGCTAGGCCATACGTAGATTATTTTGTATTGCCTACACAATATATATATATATATATATATATATATATATATATATATATATATACTGTATATATATATCGTCCGGCTTCAGCTCATACTATTGCCACACAACCATGGTAAGTTGCGCAATTCACATTTTTTTCCACGTCCATCCTATGATTTTAATGCATATCGTACGAACTTCCAGAAACATAAATTTAGTCACTCGTCAAGCTGTCTAGGTTCAGTGCTTTTATGGAAACCAAATATATATTTATGATTAAAAAAAAAAAAAACTAGGTTATGGTGTTGCAAGACAGGTTATACCACAATATCAGTTGGCAGCTGCCTCGTGTGTGTGTGTGTGTGTGTGTATGTGTTTAACCATACTATAAATATAAAAAAAAATGGGAAGGCTCCTGTTAAAGTGACAGTTCTGTGTTAATTAATTAAAATGTTTATTGCTGCAAGAATAATCATTAGTTCTGCAATACCAGATTATAAATATATTTTTCCCTTTTGAGAGCATATATTTTTCTGCGTGAAGTGTGCCTACTCGTGAAAGACTACCGTGCAAGACTGCCATAAAAAATGTACAAGTCACCCACTGGAGTTCCGCAGTAAATTCTTACGTTAGTCAGTTCGTGTGGTTGACAACAAAAGGGAAATTAACGAAATTAGATAAAGTCTGACAACAACATTCGGTTGGGTAGGCTACGTGCTCACCATCAATTATAGGTGTACGTATTGAAGGTCTGTCAAAAGTAATCTTTGTGCCAGAAATAAATAAGGGATACTGTCATTTGGGCGCGCACATTCTTATGACGTAAGGCAGTGGTGCCAAACGTACAAGTTAAAGTGATACATATAATTGATCATTTCAGATCCCCGAGTTGAAAACATGAAGTAAAGTATTCTCACAATAAAGAAATAAGTACAGTAACTTGGAGATGATGTAGGGATATAGGCATAACTTTCGGTGCCAAACGTATGACATGTTATTTTTAAAAAATCAGGATTTGCCGCCATCACTGATATAATTTATGTATAGTATAGTAAAGCGTAACGCTCAGGCCACTACATAATGAAATTTCAAAATGGTACAGAAAATACCAACAAATGGATATGGATGCATGGATACATCTGGCACCACCGCCCACCAGCTGTTCAATTGTAAACAGTGGGGTAGGCGGGGGTGTTGGGAGCTCTCCTATTTTGTCTAATTTTCCATGAATATAGCGCTATATATGTGTAAACTACGGTATGTATAAGAGCATAAGCTATACTTCTGTATACAGAGTATTAGAGTGATGTACGTGAATGGGGAATAATGTTGTGTATTGTGTTTGAAATAATGTAAATGCCATTTGCCAAATTAACCACATATCAGTACCAAACGTTTAACGTAGATTTAAGCATTTATCTGATGATTGTACGTATTACAGGAAGCACGAAGAAAAGTTTACCGAATCTGTCATGTGTTGACTTTCAGTCGTTTAAGATATTTATCCCATTTAGTAATGGGACAAAGGCATTGAAAGGCTTATTAGAAGTGAGATGATAGTGATAAACCTTGCTATTTTTTTTTTTTTTTTCCAGTTTTTCCCATATTCGAGTACAGAATTGTGTGTGTGTTCATTACCAGTGAGCAGTAAATTTGAAACAGTGATTTCTTCAGTTTTCATTTTGGTTGTGTATATCTGAAGGTAGATCTTAGCTGTTTTCTTATTGCAGAGTTGCTGTGGGGGATAGATTGTTGCCTGTGTTGTTGATTCATCTGTTCGTAGATCATAGCAGTTAAGACAGTTATTAAGTTTATCTGGTAGCCAGTATCCAGGTTGTAACTTGGTATGGTGCAGCACTTGATATGTAATTTGAGAATATTTTCAGGGAGAGACATGAAACAGCATCAAAATTTCTGTGAATATTAGTAGGCCTAGGTTGGTATGTTGGGAAATGTTAGGCTGATACTTCCAATATTTATGTCCACCTCAATCAGATCCAGAACAGTTAGAGATGGTTTTACATATTTATGTTGTTATTACTGATTTTACCTTCTTCAGTTATTAGTTATGGAGGCAAGTTGGATGGCTTTTCTGTTTCTTGTTTATTGAAGTGGAGGATAGTTGTGTTGGGGAAACTTCATGTAGCTGAAGAAAAGTGCTTAGCATAGTATTATCCTGTGTATTAATGTTAATGCATGTAAAGTTATTTTTACTTACTTACCATGGAAGCTCTTTGTCTTATAACTAATTTGAACCTAAGAAAAACAAGTAGACAACATGTTAGTGCCAATCTGAATGACTGAGGGGATAACTAATATTGATAATCCATCACTATATACTACTGTGTGCTTATTTATCTATCTATATATAACCCATATATGCAGGTATACATACCAGTATATATATATATATATATATATATATGCACTGTGTAGCCTGTGTAGCCATATATTATTATTTTTTTTTTACCAGTATATACAGGTACTTGTCTTATACCATATCGTTTAGGCCTGCAAATGCAAAGTTCATTTTATATCCAAGTAATACAGTATAGCTACTGGTTTAGCTGAATATGTACTGGTATGTGTAATTCTTGTTATTCAAGTATAGAACTAAATGTTGATAACTACCCAGCATAGCCTATAAAATATGGTAATCCACTTACCTGTTCCTGAAAACGTTGTCTCACATGAAATCAGTTATTATTAATGTAGATTGTATCATGGGTGTTCTGGGTAGCCTCTTGTTATTTTTCATCCTGTTATTTTTGTAACTAGCTGATAACATAAGAAAATAATTAAAAGTAACAAAAGGAGCGATGTGATAGAGTGAATTAATCATAATGGTATGAGTAAGTAAGCTTTAGTAAAAAAAAATTGTAATATCTGAGTGAATAAGGTAGTTGTATGTGTGTGTGTGTGTGTGTGTGTGTGTGTGAGAGAGAGAGAGAAAAGAGAATAAAACAATAAATGAGGGAAGGAGAGTGAGAGATTTCTGATGACTAAGCAGGTGAATGGATGAGTAAGGAAAACAAGGTGAGTTGTTTGAGAGAGAGAGAATAGAACAATAAATGAGGAAGGGAGGTGAGAAATTTGTGATGACTAAGCAGGTGAATGGATGAGTGAGCACGGATAACAGGGCGAGTTGTTTGAGAGAGAGAGAGAGAGATTGTGTAATGCCTGATAGAGCAGGAATGAGTATGGATGAAAAAAAAGTTGACATGTTACAGTTTTGAAGAGAAAGAGTCATGTAATAACTAAGAAATTAATTAGTATTGATGGAAAAAAATACTTCTATATTTTTAAAGAGTGAGAATGAATAGTGGGGTTGGTGGAGGATTAGTGCCCCTCCCTGTAAAACAATTAACTCTAAGCCCTTGGCCACCCCTTCTGGGATACGGTACATGGCGTCTGGCAATGAATGAATGATGAGAATGAATAAAAGTGAAAGAGGTGAATGACTGGATTTCTGGGATGGGAGAGAGAGAAAGAGAAACAGAGCATAAGGAGTAAGAGATGAATAAAAGTGGGAGAGGGGAAGTGTAAGAGAGGTGCAAGTGAAGGAGTGAACAGCAAGGGTGATTCCAGTGACCTTGATGCATCCGGAAGAACACCTAGTTATCACTCAGTAAATAGCACATTCTCTGTTACAATATATTCAACTGTTACTACAATGTGTTTTTATAAATGTATAGTATCTAGATAGATTGATAGTACCGGGTAAGTGTTCATTTATTCTGTGTACTGCAGTATGCAAGTGTTCATTGTATGATGAATCAGTCATTTTTTTCCATCAAGGATATGTATGGTATATGAATTTATAACAGCAGTACATTATATGTATGTATTTCGGCATATTTCTGTACTGTATGTAATGTAAGTTTTAGTATATATATTCATTCATTGCCAGACGCCATGTATCCCACACGGGGTGGCCAAGGGCTTAGAGTTACTGTAATTGTTTTACAGGGAGGGGCACTAATCCTCCACCAACCCCACTTGACACATAGGGATGCCAACAGCATCTGGTGTTCCCAGGCGGTCACCCATCCAAGTACTAACCAGACCCAGCGTTATATGCCATATATGTATATATATATATATATATATATATATATATATATATATATATATATATATATATATATATATATATATATATATATATATATATATATATATATATATATATAGGTATATATATACGGTACACTATATATATATATATATATATATATATATATATATATACGGTACACTATATATATAAATATATATATATATATATATATATATATATATATATATATATATATATACACAGTATATACTGTATATCTTGATTATAATGAAGTATATACCGTACTGTACTAGTATGTACAGTATCAATATGAACGGGAATTACTTTAATCGTGTAGTTAACAGTGAAGGGTGCAGGTATGTCTTTTTTTTTTTTTTTTTTTTTGGGGTCAACTAGAAGTACCAGTATGTTGAAAAAAATTGTATGAAAAAGCTGTTAGAAAGTTATGTTAGACAAACTTTGATATATTATTACTTACCAAATTTAGGAATACCAGGTTTGATTTAGATTAAACTGTTGGCAGCAAGTTATAACTAGAACAATGAATTTAAAGGTGGAAGTGAATATATGAAATAATATACTGGTAATTGGCAAAGCTGAAAGACTTGTACACAGAATCACATTATTCTCTCTCTCTCTCTCTCTCTCTCTCTCTCTCACACAACAACTTTTATTCAACAGGACACAATGGATTCCTTCCTTGGTTTGTTCGACCCCTCACTGGAGAATGAAACACGAGACCTGGATGAAATAAATGGTAATGTGTGTCGTGACGATAATGGGCACCGAGGGAGCATGGGACGGCGGGGAACCCTTGGGGGAGTGCGGAGGGGACCCAAAGTGGCAGTACTCCCAGACCAGCTGCCCTCAGAGCCTCAGGAGGGAAACATTGAGTACAAACTTAAGCTGGTCAACCCCAACCATGAGAGGTTCAAGCGCTTGGTCTCACAGGTTGGTGACTCTTTGTCGCTGTGGTGATGGATATTTTCAGTTTTCACCCTTAAAACCTGCACGATCTCCTTTATTATTATTATTACTATTATCGTTGTACTACATCTTTGATAATAATAAGGTACTGTAACTGTTGTTATTATCATATCCTGCATTTTATGAAAGGAGACTGAGTATTAGACATTATTTTAAGCATTTTTCTCAGAGTATAAACAGATTAGGCATTTTGTAAATGCATTAGTATTTGATGTGTGTTCAGAATCTCTGTTTTTTCCCCTCAGATGCAATGGCGACTGCGAGAGGGCCTAGGTGAAGCAATATATGAGATTGGTGTTGAAGACTCTGGCATCCTGCTAGGGCTAACACAGGAGGAACTAGAGGCCTCAATGGTGACACTGCGACGCATGGCACGCCAACTTGGGGCATCACTCACTGTCATCAGGGAGAAGAACATTGCCGGCATCAATGGGCAGAATCGCAAGGCTGCTGAGGTTCTTGTTAGAAAGGTGGGTTGAGATGAAGGAGGAGATGAGAGAAGTAGAGTAGATTTAGGCCAGAGCAGAGCAGAGGAGAAGAGTGGGGTAGAGTGGAGAGATGATCATTATCACTGTTGTCGTCATCATCATCATCACGATCATGGCATAGTTAAATATTTTTGTCTGTGAAGCATGTGTTAGAGCTAAATGAATGACAGCATACAGAGCGATTCCTTGGGGTGGTTCAACCATGTGGAGTTAGTATGATTGACGAGAATGGTGAACTAGGATGATGTAGACAAGAGAATCAGAGGAAGGCTTAGGCAGTGGAGGGACAAGGTAGGGAGGAAGTGCAGATGCTGAGCAAAAAGTTGAATTACTCTCACAAACCATAGTTCTGCTCATGCTCCAATAATTCCCTTCAATGGAGGAAGGTCATAGCCAGTGGTTTCATATCAAACGAAGACCTGTTGTCTGATATTAAAGTGGTAGTTTGATGCTTTGTAATTCTGCATGAGGAACAGTTCACATTGACAGTGTTTCTCATGCAGTCTAGACAAGCTCCAAATTTCAAGCAGCAGGGGGGGGTGAGCTTGGAGCAGGGCAGCAAAATGGCGAGGGACCGGTCAACATGGAGACGATTCATTTGTGGTCACCCTTTATGGGATTAAGGCACATGGCAGTAGATAGATAGATAGATAGGTCCTCATTCTGAGAGAACTTGTAGCTGAGACTTCATCATTTTGATATTGAGGTAGAGAGTGAGCAGAAGCTATGACTCATCACTGTACATGAAGGTCCTTTTGTCTAGACCACCACAGACAGGTTTTGGCATCATGCAGCTGCAACTTAAACAGTCCATATGGGCAGTGCCGAATTGCCCAGTAGGCACGTGCTTAGGGAACCTATTTTTGAAAAAAATATGAATAAATAAATGGATAAGCAGTGAAAACTACAGCAGTTGGCATCATACAAAATCTCATGATGGTCAAGGGTGGATTAACTACCAGGCTGACTTGGTTGCAAACTTGGGCCCCCACCCATGAATGGACCCTCATTTATTGGAAAGAAGAATATAAGAATAAATAATTGGCTTGTTGATGAAAATTACAGCAGCTGGCATTATTGATGGCTATTTAAATTTTTGTATGGGGACCCCTTCCCTGGGTAGGGGGCCCCTATATCTAGTGTCCACAACAACTATAGAGCGCCCACCATAGAAATCAATGGGACAAAGCTTATTGAAGTTTTTGCGGTTTGCAGCCTAATCTCGTGGCCGACCAAAGCTATTGCATCTGGTAATGCAGAGACACACCAGGAAAAGAAGTCGGCCTTCAGTTCCTGCCTCAGTGCTCTTTGATCTGCCTTTGAAGGTTCATTAGTGCGGTTAGCTCCTGTACCGCTGCCCTCTATTTTCGCTTGTTAGCTTGTTGGTATTGCAGTTTTTGCACCAATACACCCAGATGGCTCGTACCAACCTCAGTGCTGAAGAAAAGACTCGGATTTTGGCCTGGAAGGACAAAAATGTGTCAGGAAAAGAAATAGCAAGACATATGGGCTGTGGTGAGAGTGCTTTTTGCCACTGATTTCTATGGCGGACGCTCTATACCTTTTGCAGACATTGCGGTTTAGCCTAGGGTCCTCAGTGAGGTTAATTCAGCCCCTAATATGAGGTCAACTGCAACACAGTTAACAGATATGTAAATTGGTTGAGTGGAATAGTGTGTGTGTATTACATGAATGGGAGATTTTGGAGAATTGTAAAAAAAATATATGGTTAGATGAGGAAAGGGTGTGTGTAAGAAAGGGAAAGATTTATGTTGTGATCAGCTGCAGTAGTGTAGTGACTCCTTTCTTTCATAGGCTATATATATGCTTGATCACCAGATGAGTTTATTCAGATTTTGGAGAGATATTTGGCATTAAAGGGGTTAGTGAACACTTCCTTTCCCATTTATGAGGTTTCTTAAACCGAACAGAGTACCTTTAGATAACATGAATTAAATAGAAAAAGACATTGTTGTGAGAAATTAGCTGCATAGCATGAACACTTTTTGCTCCAGGGTATGTGTTTTTTGCAATGCTTAGGAAGGAAATATGGCATTAGATATACAGTGACTGAAATTGTGGGGAGGATGGCTGCAAAACCCCCACCTTGTTATACTAGTGTACAGATGTCATAATCCCACCTGTAATGGAGCAGGAGAGAGGGGGGAGTGTTTGCCTGAGAATTCCTATTGCATTTGAATTGCCCATAGAGAGATTACAGAACTACAGTATTTTGTTTCACCTAACCTAATGGGAATAATGATGAGAAATTGTATGATGATGATTTTTTTTTCTTTTCTTTATGATGGGTAAGCATTTTTTTTATTTTATTTTTTTTAGTGGTTTGTATTATGACGGGATAAGTGTACGGGACGGTGTAATTGTCCCAGCACCTGTGACACACTAGCCTATTATCTTCAAGGTCTCTGTGTTTTCTGCCCTTTAGTAGGTCTACCGCATTTGTACTTTATTATTATTTTTTTTTTTACATTCAGTTCTGGTTTTAATGTTTGTGTTTTCATATTTATCATCATTCATTCATCATCTAATCCTATTTTGCCCCATGAGGAATGTAGGAGCCTGGGGCTAGGCAGGTTGATCCTGACATTTAAGATGAGAGTGACCAGCCTCACTCATCCCTGAGTATCATTATGTGAGCAATAAATCCCAACCACCCCATGGATATAAACCTTCACTGGCTCAATCCAATTGGAGCACTGTACTTACCCACCAAACCACAAGATGCCAAAATTTGGTTATGTGGTTACCACCCAGTGTAGTAAATGGTTTCCTGGTGTATAGGAAACCATTTGGCTTGTCACTTAGTGTAGTCACCCATAGGCAGAAGGAAGAAGAAAGAATTTAGGAAGGAAAGACAGTAGAGGGAGTGTAAAGTCTGTAAAGTCACCGTAGGCAGAAGGATTAGGAAAGAATGAAGGAAAGAAAGACAGAAGAGGATGGAAGGAAAGAAGGATGGAGGAAAGGAAAGGGCAGACACCCAAGAGCAGCACTACATCAGTGAGTGGATAGTTAGTGCCCCCACCTACCATACCCTTGAAATAATGAGAAATTGGGTGATGATTATCTCTTGCACAATTACCCCTTCAGTTTGAAGACATAATTTTCATTTTATTTTTTGGGCAAATGTGGAAGCGTGCATGGAAAAATTTGAAAGGAATTAGAGTATTTTTTATTGGAGATATGAATGGAAAAGTAGGGAATGTGAAGGTGGATGGAGTAGTTGATAAGTGGGGTGTGCCTGCAGAAGTGGATGAGAATGGCAGTGCTCTAGTAGGCATTTGTGCAGGGAGAGTGTTGGTGACAGCCAATACCCTCATTAGGCACAAAATGATCCACAGGTATACGTGACGAGTGATGAGAAGAATGGATGCTGAACTGAAAGAATGGAAGGCAGTGATTGGTTACGTATGTGTGGATGACAAAATGAGAAGGTATGTAATGGCTGCAAGAGCATACAGAGGTTGGGGGAGTGGTGAAAGTCTAGGTTCAAGTGCAAGGGAGGAATAGGAGGGAAATACAGGAGGAAGTTGTCCGTACAATGAGGGTAGAAAGGTTGCAAGAGGATGGAAAAAAAGCAGAATATACAAGAGAAGTGGAGGAGCAATTGGGTAAATATGATTTGGAGCAGACTGAGGAGGTGGAAAGTTTGTGCATGATATTCACAGAAGAAATCTGTGTAGCATGTGAGGTGGTGTGTGGGATGAAGAGAAGATGGAAGGGGGGTGCATGGAACAGCATGGTAGAATGAAGAGGTGAGACAAGCTGTGGTGCAAAACAAGGCATGTAGTGAGTGAATGGGAAGCAGAGGCATGGAGGAAGTTGAGAGGCAGAAGAGAGAGTTGTATGTAGAGAGGATGAGAGAGGTGAAAAGATTAGTAAGAGAGACTAGAAGAAAGTGGATGAGGAATTTGTAAGGAATTTGAGTGTAAAGTGGAGTGAATGGAAGAAAATGTTCTAGAAGGAAGTAAAGAGAGTTAGACAGGGAAATAAAGAAGTTAGTAGGGGAGTGAAAGATAAAAATGGTAGATTGCTAATGGAGGAGGGAGGAAAAGTGAGCAGATGGAGAGAACACTTTAAGGAACTGTTAAACATAGAGAATGAAAGTAATGCAAGTATAAGTGGCTGGGAAACGGCTGGGAGAAGGAGGGAGGTGAGGAGAAAGAATTCAGTAGGTTGGAAGTAGTGGAAGCAATGAAGAGAGTCAAAATAGGGGAAGCCAAAGGAATTGATGGAGTGTGTGGTGAAATGCTGAAGCATGGGGGAGAGATACTGTAGTAGTAGAATGGATATGGAAGGTGTCCATATTGGCCTAGGAGGAAGTTAAAGTCCCGGAGGATTTGGAGTCAGGTATAGTTATTCCCCTGTACAAAGGCAAAGGGGAAAAAGAAGTGTGTTAATCATAGGGGCATTTGTCCTCTGCGTGTAATAGAAAAAGTATATGGTAGGATGCTCATTAACAGAGTTGGGATAATAACAGAGAAACTAGTTGGAGAAGAATAGGGAAGTTTTAGGAAGTGAAGAGGTTGTGTAGATCAGATATTCATCCTTAGGTCTGTAGTTGAAAAGTTTCTAGAGAAGGGAAAGAAGTTGTATGGATTTGGAGAAAGCTTATAACAGAGTGGATAGACAAGGAACGTGGACATTATTAGGAATACACTATGTGGAGTAAATGGGAAGTTGCTAAATGTGGTGAAGAGTATGTATGAGGGTGGGTAGTGTGATGATTAAGGATGGAAGTTTGGAGGATAAAGTGCTTGAAAGAGTGCAGCAAGGAGCAAAGGTTGCTGGCTCTTTGAAAGCACTGATAAAAAGTAAGGAAATGAACATGAACGTGAAAAAGTCGCTTCATGATGGTATTGTGATATCAGTTCTAACGTATGGAAGAGATGCTTGGACCTTGTTGGAAGGACACAAGTCAAGAATGAGAGCAGTGAAAATGAGCTATTTGAGAGGAGCATGTGAAGTTACATGGAGAGACAGACTGACAAATGAGGAAGTGAAGGAGCATTGTGGTCTGGATGTCGATGTGATAGAAAGCATTAGGAGAAGTACATTGAAGTTGTTTTGCTGTGTGGAGAGAATGGAGGGCGAGAGACTAGCAAGGAGAGCGTATGTGAGTGAGGTGAAAGGGGGCAGAGGGAGGAGGAGGCCAAGGATAAGATGAAGGAATGGAATGGAGAGGTATATGAGAGAGGGGTGTGTGAGCTGGGAGGAAGGCAGTGAAATGGCCAGGGACAGTGCATCATGGAGGTGATTTGTTTGTGGCCATCCTTTATGGGATTAAGGCATCTGGCAGTAGATAGATAGAGAGATTTTTGTTGTCTCCTGACTGTCACACTGAGCTTAGGATAGACTTTTCAAGCTTGAGGGGTTGTGTAAAGCCTTCCTTGACCCATTAATTATTGGAAATCTTAACTAAATTGCATAAATTTGCATGTTTGGTTGTGTTGATTAAAGAAACAGTCATAATGAAAGGGGTAAATGCTAGCTATCTCCATCACTATCAATATCTAAACACTATAATCATGGCTCTTGAGTCTGAAAGTGCCATTATCGTGCCTTGGCAACCTGCCCATCAACAGTGCATCCAATTTTGTGTATGATAGGGTATGCGTGTGATTCGTGTATAATATGTTCGTGGATAAGAATATGTGTATATTAATATGATATGTGTTAAGTATGACATGAAATCAGACACACTCTTGACTGGTAGGTTGTCAGGTTACGATAATGACACCTTCAGACTCGCGTGCTGTGACTATAGTCCCTCAAAACAGAATACAACATTTTCACCCAGTTTACATCATTCCTTAGCACCTTTCACTGTTGCAGATGTATTTACGGTAGGTATATAAGATTAACAGCTGAAACTTCAAAATGGTTTTTCTTTATCTGATTGGGGGGGAAAAAAAATCTTGAATTCAAGATATCTAAGAGAAAACTATTTAGATTTTTATTATTACAGTATTATTATTATTATTATTATTATTATTAAGTGTGGTAGGTGGGGATACTCACCATCCACTCACTCGATGTAATGCTGCTGTGAGTGTCTGCCCTTTCCTCTCTTCCTTCCTTCCTCTTCTGTCTTTCTTTCCGTCATTCTTTCCTCTTCCTTCTGTCGGTTGGTGACTGTACATTGAGTGACAAGCCAAATGGTTTCCTGTACACAAGGAAATCATTTACTACGCTGGGTGGTAACTGTATAACCAAATTTTGGCGCCTGGTGTTTTAGTGGGCAATTACAGTGCTACAATTGGATTGAGCCAGAGAAGGTTTATATTCAAGGTATGATTGGAGTTTGTTACTCACATAATGCCACTCTGGGATGAGTGAGGCTGGTCCCTCTCATCTTCAATGTCAGGACCAACCTGCCTAGCCCTGGGCTCCTATGCTCCTCATGGGGCAGCGTAGGATTGGATGATGGTGATGATGATTAATATATATTTTTTTGGATGTTCTTATCCCCTAGGATACGCATCTCGATCGACCTTATTGACATGAAAATCTGTATGTGGAGCAAATTCTTCGATTCTTACGGAAGTTAAAAGTGTTATGCCCAAGGTTTACAGCTTGAATTTACACACCTTATGCTGCAAACCTGAGCATTTTGGACCAACTGGTTCATGAGCTATAGCCTGTCAGAGTTGAAAAAAATTACTCTTCCAGGCAGCGCAACTCCCGTTTTCTATGCACACACACCCCATTACTCCCTAATTCCACCCTCATTCCTCCTTTCCCTCCTTCCCATTTATTCAGCACTTAGTTCTGATTGGTTGGAAGGGATATATGTCACTATTGGGGCGGAGCATGTTTTCCCCAGTTTTTCACTGAGCCCATCAATCGATCACATTCGGTATCTTGCATAGGATCAGTCGATCCTGTTAGCATTTTAGGAGTTAAATACTGTAATCAGTTCAGGCTAGCACTAGGTGATGTGATGTATCTGGGGGGAAAAAAAAAAAAAAAATCCTCGCACTCATCATTATTATCATCATTATCATTATCATCATCATCATTGCCATCGTCATCATCATCATCATCATCATCATCATCATCATCATCAGCATCATCAGCAGTACTAATGCTGTGTCCCCTGGAAACCTGCTGACTGAGAACGGGCATGACATAACCATTTGCACATTACTGTACACTTTCCTTCCATATCTCACACAATGTCATCTCTCCTCCTGCTTCCCTCTCCTTCTTTAGTATACTCAGACTGTTCCACTGTTCTCATCCACACCACATACTGTTTCCTCTTCCAAGAGTATGGTCCCTCAGTATATATCACATTTTGAGACTTTCGTGGACACCTTGTCTGTTGGCTGGCATATATATTCTATTTAGGTTAACAGTAGATAATTTTCCTCATCTGAGAGAAACACTAGCAACCAAAGGAGTTATCATCCCCTTCTTTCCTCCCTTAAAGGTTCCAGATGATCAGTATAGCATAGAGCTTCGTATGGCAGTGCTGGGCAACTCCGATGTTGGCAAGTCCACACTGCTGGGAGTGTTGACTCGGGGGGAGCTGGACAATGGCCGGGGATGCGCGCGACTCAATGTTTTCCGCCACAGGCATGAAGTATGCTCTGGCAAAACATCATCTATCTCACTACAACTCATGGGATTTGATTCACAGGTACTTATTTGATTGTGAGAGTACTGTAATTTATAGTTCTGTGTATTTTTTGTCTGTTTAACTCAACTGTAAGAGGATTCCCCTCCAGCTGAGTGAAATTTGTGGGTGGTATAAAGAAAAATTTTACATATATCATTTTTACTGTTCTGACTTCTCCACTCAAGAAATCTTCTGCTATGTACAGCTAGTGCTGTTCTGGTTCCACTGTGTGTTATTCCATGTACCTTACATAACCACACTAGTACAGTGTGCTTCTCAGTTTATTATTACAGTTGCTTTCTGAGACTGAATAACAATAATTGAGTAACTGAATATTAATTTGGGAGAACTGTATAACTGCATTGGTGTATAGTCATTTTCTGCACAGGGTACCGGTAATAATATATTGCCATTCGTTTCACGGTATACATCAGTATTCTCATCATTTTTGTTAGCAATATGTGTTCTGCATGATCATGCCAGTGCTGTGAGGGGAACCACATGAGAAGTTTATCCTAAGCTCAATTGATATCATTTGCCAGTGGTGAGAATAAGATAAGAAAATTGTTATTGTAAAGATGTTGTGTGCAAGATATTCATAGAAGAAATCTGTGTGGCATGTGAGGTGGTGTGTGGGGTGAAAAGAAGGCAAAAGGGGGGGGGAATAGCATGGCGGAATGAAGAGGTGAGACAGGCTATGGGCACAAAAGAAGAAAGCATATAGTGAGTGGATGGGAAGCAGGGGCGTGGAGGAAGTTGAGAGACGGAAGGTAGAATTAAATGTAGAGAGGAAGAGAGATTTGAAAAGATTAATAAGAGAGAGTAAAAAGAAAATGGATGAGGATCTTGGAAGGAATTTGAGCGTAAAGTGGAGGGAATATGAGAAAATGTTCTGGAAAGAGGTAAAGAGAGTTAGACAGGGTGATAAAGAAGTTAGTCGGGGAGTGAGAGATAAAAATGGTAGATTGCGAGTGGAGATGGGAGAAAAAGTGAACAGATGGAGAGAACACTTTAAGGAATTGTTGAACATAGAGAATGAAAGTAATGCGAGTATAAGTAGCTGGGGAATGGCTGGGAGAAGGAAGGGTGTGAGAAGAGAGGAAGAAATCACTAGGATGGAAGTAATGGAAGCAATGAAGAAAGTCAATATGAGGAAGCCCCAAGAATTGATGGAGTGTGTGGGGAAATGCTGAAGCATGGGAGGAGAGATAGTAGTAGAATGGATATGGAAGATGTACAGATTGGCTTGGGAGGAAGGTAGAGTCCTGGAGGATTGGAAGTCAGGTATAATTATTCCCCTCCCTTATGGTAGGTGGAGGTACTCACCATCCACACACTCGATGTAGTGCTGCTCTCGAGTGACTGCCGTTTCCTCTCTTCCTTCTGTCCTCCCTCCTCTGTCTTTATTTCCTTCACTCTTTCCTCTTCCTTCTGCCTATGGATGACTTTGCACTTCCTCTTGTGTCTTTTTTCTTCATTCTTTCCTCTTTTTTCTGCCTATGGGTGACTCTATAATGCGTGACAAGCCAAATGGTTTCCTGTATGCCAGGAAACCATTCACTATGCTGGATGGCAACCATATAACCAAATTATGGTGCCTGGTGGTTTATTGGGTAATTAAGGCACTCCAATTGGATTGGGCCGGTGCAGGTTTCTATCCAAGGAGTGGTTGGGATTTATTGCTTATGTATTGATGGAAGGGTGCAAGGAATAAATGTGTTGGGAGAGTTGAATGATTCTTTGATCACGAAGGAGGAAGTGGAGAAGGCAGTAAAGGAGATGAAAACAGGGAAAGCTGCAGGTATGGATGGGTGTGCTGTGGAATGCCTGAAGGGTGGTGGAGTGACTACAGTATTAAGATTGTTGAATGTGTGCTTTGTGAAAGGTATGGTGCCAGTTGACTGGGGAAGTGCTTGTGTGGTCCCGTTGTATAAAGGCAAGGGTGATAAATATGAATGTACTAGCTTTAGGGGTATAAGTCTGTTGAGTGTTGTAGGTAAGGTGTATGGTAGAGCGTTAATTATGAGAGTTAGAGAGGGTACAGAGGGAGTGATTAGTGATGAGCAGTGTGGCTTTAGGAGAGGGAGGGGATGCATGGATCAGGTGTTTGCGGTGAGACAAGTGTGTGAAAAGTATTTAGCGAAAGGCAAGGATGTGTTTTGGGCATTTATGGATTTAGAGAAAGCGTTTGATAGAATTGATAGGGAGGCTTTGTGGACTGTTTTAAGATTGTATGGACTTGATGGTAGGTTACTAAAAGGGGTGAAAAGTTATTATGTAAATAGTAGAGCATGTGTAAGAGTGGGAAATGCTGTGAGTGATTGGTTTCCCGTGAGAGTGGGGCTGCGACAGGGATGTGATGTCGCCTTGGTTGTTTAATATTTACATGGATGGTGTTTTAAGGGAGGTGAATGCAAGAGTTTTAGGTGGAGGTCTGAGTCTGGTGAATGTTGATGGTGGAGAGTGGAATCTGAAGCAGCTGCTGTTTGCAGATGATACTGCACTGGTGGCTGATTCAGAGGAGAGATTGAGACAGTTGGTAGAGGAGTTTGGAAGGGTGTGTGAAAGGAGGAAATTGAAAGTAAATGAGAATAAGAGTAAAGTGATGAAGTGTACGAGGTTGGTAGATGGTAGGGGGATGAATATAGTTTTGAATGGCGAGTTGCTTGAGGAGGTAGAGTGTTTTAAATATCTAGGGTCATATGTTGCTGTGGATGGAAGAATAGATGCAGAAGTGAAGTTTAGAATAAATGAAGTAGGAAAGGTGCTGGGAGGAATGAAAAAAGTGTTTAGATGTCATTCGCTTAGAATGGATGTAAAGAGAAGGCTGTATGAGGGTGTTGTGGTACCGACTGCATTATATGGAGCTGATACATGGAATATGGGTGTAGCAGAGAGGAAAAGTTTGAATGTAATGGAGATGAGGTGTCTGAGGAGTATGTGTGGAGTGACGCGTATGGATCGAGTGCGGAATGATGAAGTGCGAAGGAGAACTGGAGTTGTTCGGGAGATGGCTGGTAGAGTTGAGCAGAGGGTGTTGCGATGGTTTGGGCATATGGAGAGAATGGATAATGAGCGATTGGTGAAAAAGATAACAAGATCTGATGTGAGAGGTGTAAGGCTGAGAGGAAGACCACGAATAGGATGGATGGACAGTGTGAAGAGAGGGATGTCTCTTGAGCAAGGAAGAGTGGCTGTGCGTGACAGAAATAAATGGAGAGAAATTGTGAATGAATAAGTGGTGACGCAGCCCTGAGGGGATATTCTCTCGCATTTGGTCTGATCAGCTATTTCAGGTCAGGTGCGGGTAAGGGGATGAGTCTGTTATGATGTGGCAGGGATAAACCAGCTCTGCTGTCAGTCCCTGCTGCGGATGTCACTGATTGCATTGCACAGTTGACCTTTGTGCGGTGTGGTGCGGTGAGGATCTGTCCGTTCTCCCCTTTGGGGGCTAAGATGCGAATGAATGTGTTTGAATGGATGAGTAAATGGGAAGTGTGTCGTCCTGTCTCGGCTACCTCCCTTTCCTTGGGGGAAGCAGCCTAGGTATATAGATAGATAGATGGTATTGCCACTCAGGGATGAATGAGGCTGGTCACTTTCATCTTAACTGTCAGGACCAACTTGCGTAGCTCTGGACTTCTACGCTTCTCATGGGGCAACACAGGATTAGATGATGGATGGATGGACAAAGGAAAGAGGAAAAAGAAGTGCATCATAATCATAGGGGCATTTGTCTGCATAATGTAATAGGAAAAGTATATGGTAGGATACTTATTGACAGGATTAGGGAAATAACATAGGAATTAGTTGGAGAAGAACAGGTAGGTTTTAGGAAGGGAAGAGGTTGTGTAGATCAGCTGTTCATTCTTAGGTCATTAGTGCAAAAGCTTCTAGAGGAGGGAAAGAATTTGTATGCTGCCTTCATGGATTTGAAGAAAGCATATGACAGGGTGGATAGACAAGGCATGTGGAAAGTATTAAGAGTATATTGGAGTAAATGGGAAGTTACTGAATGCCATGAAGAGTATGTATGAGGCTGCTAAGGCTGCAGTGTGTGTGGACAGTGAACTAAGTGAATTTTTCTGTCTGAAGGTTGGATTGAAACAAGGATGTGTCATGTCTCCATGGTTGTTCAGTCTGTATGTGGATGGGGTAGTAAAAGAAATACAAGGTAGGGCTGTGTATGTTGGAGTGGCCCTAAGGAGAGAGTGCAGTGTTTGGAAACTCCCTGTACTGTTGTGTGCAGATGATACTGTGTTGTTAAGTGAAGATGAAGGGGAGCTGCAAGGCTTGGTGAATTAGCTTGGGAGAGTGTGTAAGAAACAGAATCTAAAGGGGAATGTAGGGAAGAATAAAGTTTTGGTGTTCAAGAGAATGTACAGAGAATGTACAGTGAGGCTGGATGAGGAGGAAATGGAAAATGTGAGTGTGTTTAAGTACTTGGGTAGTGTGATGAGTAAGGATGGAAGTTTAGAGGGTGAAGTGCTTGGAAGGGTTCAACAAGGACGAAAGGTTGCTGGTTTTTTGAAAGCAGTGTAAAGGAACAGGAAGTGAGCATGGAAGTTAAAAAGTCACTGCTTGACAGTATTGTGATACCAACTCTATCATAAGGAAGTGAAGCTTGGACCTTGTTGGAGGGACAGAAGTCAAGAGTGAGAGCAGTGGAAATGAGTTATTGGAGAGGAACATGTGGAGTCACATGGAGAGACAGACTGACAAATGAGAAAGTGAAGGAGCGTTGTGGTGTGGATGTGGAAGTAATAGAAAGCGTTAAGAGAAATCCATTGAGGTGGTTTGGCCACATGGAGAGGACGGAGAGTGAGAGACTGATGAGGAGAGTGTATGTGAGTGAGGTAGAGGGAAGGGGAGGCCAAGGATGAGATGAAAGGATGGAGTGGAGAGGTTGTGTATACATACGCAACGACTTATCTTGCTCTCGTGTTCCTGAACTTGATTCTTCTGAATTCTCCACTCTCTGGCTTCGGCTTTCCTGTCATTCTCTGACTAAATATATCTGTGCTGTTTACTTATCCCCTAATTCTACTGACTATCAAAAATTCTTCGACTATCTTACTTCTACGATGGAACACATTCTGTCCATTTCTCCTTTCTCTGATATCTCCATTCTTGGAGATTTCAATGTTCACCACCACCTTTGGCTCTCCTCTCCTTTCACGGATCCACCTGGTGAACAAGCCTTCATCTTTTCTATCCTTAATGACCTAGAGCAGCTTGTACAGCACCCTACCCGTATCCCTGACCGCCTTGGAGAGAGCTCCAACATACTTGACTTCTTCCTCACAACTAATCCTTCTGCTTACTCTGTTAATCTTTTCTCTCCATTGGGCTCCTCCGATCACAACCTTATTACCTTAACCTGTCCTATCGCTCCAGTACGGCCTGCGGACCCTCCAGGGAAACGTCGTCTCTGGCATTTTGGAGCTGCGGACTGGGAGGCCCTCAGGCAGTACTTCTTTGATTTTCCCTGGAATGATTATTGCTTCCATGGCCGTGAGCCATCTGAGTGTGCCTTGCGCATTACGGAGGTTATTCTCTCGGGCATGGAAGCATACATTCCTTTCTCATATCCTTTGACTAACGCAAGAAAGCCTTGGTTTAATCACGCTTGTTCTAATGCTGTCCGCAACAAGGAGAAGGCCTACAAAAGGTACCGGAGCCAACCCACCCCTGAATCACATAATCTTTACGTTTCTGCCCGGAATCGTGCTAAGTCTGTTCTTCGCTCTACTAAAAATAATTTCATCCATACTAAATGCTCTCAACTCTCCAACTCGAATTCTTCCCGCTCCTTCTGGCACCTTGCCAAAAATCTTTCTAACAACTTTACCTCATCATCCTTCCCTCCTCTTTTCTACTCTGATGGTTCTGTAGCTATTTCTTCTACTGATAAAGCAGATCTCTTCACACAGACTTTCTCCTCCAATTCCACCTTAGACGATTCCGGTGCTGTTCCTCCATCACTTCCCCCTCTGACTTCCTCATGGCTGACATTAAAATTTCTTCAGTTGATGTATTTTCTGCCATTACTGGCCTCAGTACTAACAAGGCATATGGGCCTGATGGGGTCCCTCCTGTTGTTCTCAAAAACTGTGCTTCTGTGCTTACACCCTGCCTAGGCAAACTATTTCGCCTTTGTCTGTCAACTTGTACCTTTCCTTCTTGCTGGAAGTTTGCTCTCATTCAGCCAGTCCCAAAGAAGGGTGACCACTCCCAACCCTCCAACTATCGTCCAATTGCTTTAACGTCCTGTATTTCAAAAGTTTTCGAGTCAATTCTTAATAAAAAAATTTTAAGGCATCTTTCCTATCACAACCTTCTTTCCGATCGTCAGTATGGGTTCCGTCAGGGACGCTCCACTGGCGATCTTCTCACCTACCTTTCAGACTCCTGGTCATCCTCCTTTCGGGACTTTGGCGAAAGCTTTGCCATTGCACTTGACATCTCAAAGGCTTTCGATCGAGTCTGGCATAAATCTTTAATTTCCAAACTGCCCTCCTACGGTTTCTATCCTTCTATCTGTACCTTCATCTCTAGCTTCCTTTCTGGTCGTTCTATAGCTGCTGTCGTAGACGGCCATCGTTCTTCTCCTAGATACTATCAACAGTGGTGTTCCTCAGGGCTCTGTCCTATCACCAACTCTCTTCCTTTTATTCATCAATGATCTTCTAAGCTGTACATCTAACCCTATCCACTCATACGCTGATGACTCCACCCTTCACCTTTCCATTCGGTTCCCGCAACGCCCATCTCAACAGTTACCTCAAGAAACAAGGGATGAGGCTATGGCACTCCTAATGTCTGACTTGGCTCATATCTCTGACTGGGGTAAAAATAATATGGTTGTCTTTAATGCTTCTAAGACTCAGTTCTTACACCTATCAACCCGACAAAATCTTCCACAGGTATACCCACTAATGTTTAATAATATTCAGATTAATCCTGCATCATCCTTGAACATGCTTGGGGTTTCATTTACTCGGGACTTATCTTGGAAAGATCATATTACATCTCTTGTAAAATCTGCTTCCAAGAGATTGGGTGTGCTAAGCTGACTCCGCTCTTTCTTTACCCCTGCACAATTGTTGACTCTATACAGGGGTTTTATCCGCCCCTGTGTGGAGTACAACTGTCATGTGTGGGGAGGCTCCCCACATACAGCTCTTCTCAATAGGGTGGAGTCAAAGGCTTTTCATCTCATTAACTCTCCTCCTCTTACTGACTCCCTTCAACCTCTGTCTCTTCGCCGCACTGTTGCATCTTTATCTCTTTTCTATCGCTACTTTAATGGTCACTGCTCCTCTGAACTGTCTGCTTGCATTCCTCCACCTCTACGACGGGCGCGTAGCACCCGTCTGGCAGCAAACTCTCATCCCTTTTCTGTCCAACTCTCTAATGCAAGAGTTAACTGTTACTCCCAGTCTTTCATTCATGCAACAGGTCAGCTCTGGAACTGTCTCCCTCTGTCTGTATTTCCTCCTGCCTATGATCTCCAGTCTTTCAAACGCAGTGTGTCCAGGCATCTCAAAATGATCGGATCTTGAATTTGGCTCTCTATTGTATTTTGTTTTTCTCTTGGAGGGAACTGTTACTGCGGGCTCATGGCCTTTGGTTCCTTCTTCCTCGCATAAAAAAAAAAAAAAAAAAAAAAAAAAAAAAATATGGGAAAGGGGGTGTGAGCTGGAAGCAAGGCAGTGAAATGGCAGGGGACAGGGCAACATGGAGGCGATTTATTTATGGCCATCCCTTACGGGATTAAGGTGTCAAGCAATAGATAGATAGAAGGAAGGACTTACTACACTATTCATCATGAGAAACCTCTCATAAGTTGAAGGATAGATAGATAGAAGGAAGGACTTACTAAACTGTTCATCATGAGAGACCTCTCATAAGTTCAAGTAACGACTTCAATCTATTGATGTGTTATTCCATTTATTCTTGCCATTTACACCCATTCAGCTTAGAAGAGGATTTGCCAGTGGAAAGGTTTGATAGCCTGTGTTAACCTTTTCAACACTAGAGAGTCTTACTGAGTCATATACAGTAGAAGTCCTGTAATCTGAATTGCGGGGGACTGAGGGTCTTTTGGGCTACTGGATTTTTCGGACTATTGGGAGGGATCTCTGAAAACATTAGAAATATGTACATGATCATTAAATAAACACATAAAATGATACGGGTTATTGTTTTACTCACCAGAAATGCATAGAAATGTAGATGAATAGTTGCAGGCAGGTACACTTAATTCCAAGGGCAAGTCTGAGTCAGATAAATCCTTAGATAAAGCCCAGAAAAAAAAAAAAAAAAAAAAAAATCACCTTGACGAATTCGGAGTATTGGGATTTTCAACTTATTGGTTGCCGGAATAGAGGACTTTTACTGTAATCATCTGATGGTGGACTGACGAAAATGAAGAATTACCGGGTGAAAAGAGTTATTACGGTCAGGCATTAATGGTAGGTGGTGGCGACCATCATCCACTCACTTGATGTAATGCTGCCTACTTCTTCCTTAGCCTTTATCATTCTTTTTCTGCGCCTGCCCTCCTCTCTTCCAATTTCTCCCATCTTTCCTGTCACTTCTTGTTGCTTTTCTTTCCTTTACAGGTGGCTTTACATTGAGTGACCAGCCAAATGGTTTCCTGTAAGCCAAGAAACCATTTACAACACTGGGTGGTAACCATATAACTAAACCATACATTCTCCCTACGTGCCAACAAGTGGGTTGGTGGAGGGTTAGTGCCCCTCCCCGTAAAACAAGTACTGTAACTCAAAGTCAAATGGCCACCCCTTATGGGATTGTGGCATCTTGCGATAGATAGATAGATTAATTGGGGTGAAAACTGTCATCATACTAAGAGGATTATTGGAGAGTGGTGAATGTGTTTAACCCTTTCAATGAATGAGGAATTTTTTAACCCCTTCATAAGTAGATTTTCTTTCCCAAGTTAAGTTTATTATTGTCCAGTTGGAGCTAAAATAAAATAAAGGGTATTGACTGACTGCAGAGGTTAATGCTTCTTTTAGTCACAGCATTGCAACACATAGGAATAGGAAAAAATAACCTTGTGTCCTTATTGTTGCACCCAGGGTAATGTTATTGACCAGACTTGCAGCCGGAGCCGAGACTATGATGATGAGGACATGTGCAGCCAGAGTACCAAGATCATCAACTTTATAGACTTGGCAGGAGACCAAAAATATCTCAAGACTACTGTGTTTGGTCTTTCCGGGTATTGCCCACACTATGCTGTTCTGGTTGTAAGGTAAGCCATAGGTAGGTTAGGTGGAATGGACTAGTACAACATGCATGCTGAAGCTGTGGCATGCCTGGCCTCTGATCTGTTGATTGTTTCCCATTAGAACAAAAGAAATTGTGATTTCAAATCTCATTTTTGCCATTTGGCAGCCTTCCGCACAGCTACCTTCTTGGCTTCAGTGGCACACGTCTGTTTTTCATCTCTCTCTCTCTCTCTCTCTCTTTTTTTTTTTTTTTTTTTTTATAAATAAAATCAGGTTTTTAGAGATTACACATTCTGAGTCATATCTGTGCCATCTTTAACCTTACTCAGTTGGTGAGTAGAGTTCAACTGTTGTGTAGAGTACTGTACTGGTACAGCTTCCACCACAATAACTCTTGTAAACAGGGTGAAAGTCACGGCATTTATATTGTCTCGTGTATTGCCTTTATCTTACTGACTCTTCAGTTTTTCTGTCTAGGCTGGTTATTCAACTTTCCTTGGAGTAGAAAACTTTTGCAGGCATTTCTATGCATTTATTTTCATGGTGAGAGAGAGAGAGAAGTTAGAGGAAGAAGGATGTTTGGGAAAGTGAGAGAGATATATGCGGACAAAGTAGCTTGGAGGTAGTTATTTCATGGCCATCCCCAATGGATGGGTTCCCAGGAGGGAACAAGGCATTGAAAGTAATGATGGTTCGTCTTTGCATAGTATGCTTCATTGTTCAGAAGCACTTATATTCTTTTTTATTTCTTTACAGTGTAATACAGTTGAGCCTCACTCTGTGACACAATGGGTTTGCATCAAATGGCAACTCATCACTTAGTGATTTATTCTATAGCAAGGCGATTATAACATGGGTTCATTGGGGATGTGTTTTGGTTAAAGGTCACCCACCCATGAAAATCTAAAACTTGTGTGTTGTACAGTAGTTTTGAGGTAGAAAGTGACCAATCTGCAGTTCAATACATGGTATGTGAGGGAAAACAAAGATTAACCAATGAGGAATTTGGGGAGATACGGTTAATATATGTTCATTAATCATCATGGAAGTTCAAACAGAAGTATGTCAGTGTACTATAGCTGTGTGGAGACTGTCTTGCATTCCATTAGGAATGTTGGTAGTCATTTATCTGGTATTAGTCTTTGAAAGTTATGTTGACAGTATTTTTTAAAATTATATATGTGTAAAGTGAGATACTGCTTACCCTTACAGCAGACTACAGTAATATCTCTCATCGAATGAGTAATAGGTACCAAAAAACACTCGTTAGATGCTCGTTAGATGTGAATACATAAACATTTGGGGAAAATTATAATAAGTGAAAAAAAATTGGACTGAACTCCTATTTTGACCCTATTTTCATGCATTATGCAAGTTATAGCATTAATTTAAGTTATGTAATTATACATAGTGATATATAACAAAGAAGAAATAATGTGGATAACTCGCCTGTGAGTGATGAATGAGGTGCATGGATAAGACGAAAGGTGGTATCTGAGGCGGGAAGGGAGGCTGCTGGGCTGCTTCTCCTCCCTTCTCCTCACCTACGCCACCACCACTATACGCTCTTCCCTCCACTCGCTCTCCACTGCCTCTCGCAGTGCCTCCCTGAGTTTTATCTTTTCGTCTGCATTCTTTTCTTTCCCAACAAATCCAGAAAAATCACCAGGAATGTCTCCAAGAAGATTCTCTGTGTTATCATCATCATCACTCACAGTCTCTTGCCCTTCATTTCCATTGAGATTTGCCACAGCTTCCCCATGCCCACGGCTTTTGTTTAAATATTGGGCGATATATTTTTGTCTTCTTTCATTCACTTTCTTTGCATAGGTTTCACTGAGCTCCTGATTTAGTTTCTGCAGGTGGTGTGAGGGGAGGATGGATGACAATGACCACACACTTGGCCAAGGTGGCAGCAGATTTGAACCATGTGCCCGGGATTTTTTTTGTTAGATTAAAAACATCCTCGTTAGATACGAATATGGGTAGAGGTCCAATAGTGTCGTTAGATGCGAATTTGTTAGTGTCGTTAGATGAACTCATTAGATGCGAGATCACACTGTACAGTGTTTATTCACCTTACCATTTCCTCAGCAGCACACCAATATTCTACATAAGGACTGTTAATGTAAGTAAGGTAACTTAATTGAAGAATGAATGAAAGATGCATAAAAGAAGAATTGGCATTCACAAGGAAATGAAATTACAGTAAAATAATAAACACATGTGGGTCACAAAAAATAAATACATTGAAGGAGACTAAGTGGAACAAATGGCTGTGAAGGAAGGCACGTGACATCACTGCGCTGACTTGGCTTATGCTGGTAGGCTTGCTGGCTGAGCTGGTGGAAACTGAATAAGTGGAACGAGTGGCTGTGAAGGGGGACATGTGACATTGCTGCTGTGACTGGGCCTATTTTGTTAGCCTGGCTGGCTCCGACCATTACTGTAGGATTTCTTGCGATCATTCAGTGAGGCCAGGTAGAATTGGTAGATTTTCTTATAAATCTTTCTTGCTATTCACTGCACAGCAAGGCCCAACTGCATTGACATTTTAAATTCCAAGGCTTAACCATTTAAACCATTGTGCATTTGTTATTTTCCTTTGCTTCATTAGACAAACCTTTTAATTTGAAGTCCAATAACTGAAGCTTGTTTTAGTGAGGAGAAGGAGGGTTTAAGACAAGGTCACAGGGTGAAACAGAGAAGGAGTTGAGAGAGGACAGTTTGGAATTGTGATGGTGAAGTTTGAAAGTATTGTCAAAGAAACCCTGCTTGAGATCTGATATGTGGCAGTAAATTGATAATCATTATCCTGACTGTTCCCTGATTTACATGAGATGAAGAGATCTAGGGCTTTACACTTATTCCTTTGAGGATTTAGTCAATGAAGCCATAATTACAGTCTTCCTCCCTCCAGTGCCTGTGCTATTGGATGTATGAAGAACTTTGAAACACAGTTGCTGAGCATAGAGATTGGTATGGTACATCTGTAAACAGTTGGCTTACAAAAAAGGAAGGGTTATTTCTTGGCACCCAGTCTTGACCTGTTTTATTAGCTACTTTCCATGACTCGCAAGGAATCCATGGTAGGTCAGAGAGACAGCTGATACAGTAAAAATATATAAACATTTCTTTCTGGTATATAACTCATATTGTTTATGAAATATTCCTTACTGGTATATGTTTGTTGTTGTTTATGCAGTGCATTCTCGGGAGTAGCACCAGTGACAGAGGAGCACTTGAGTCTGGCGAGAGCGCTGGATGTGCCCATAGTCATCGTAGTGACCAAGACTGACCTGGCCTCGCCCCTCCAGACCCACACCACAATCACTGATCTCAAGCGTGTCCTGACACAGCCTGGCTACAAGCGGGTATGTGGCCACTGTGTGTGTGTGTGTGTGTGTGTGTGTGTGTGTGTGTGTATGTGTATGTGAGAGAGAGAGAGAGAGAGAGAGAGAGAGACCTTGATTTACATGATTTTTTGTACCGTAGAAAAGTGAGTGAAAGACAGAACTGCAAATGACAAATTTAATGAAATTGTTAAGAAAATTAATTTGAGATTGAAACCTTTCATGACTTGACAGTCATACCCTTTTGAACCCCAATTCCATCCAAGTTTTGAAGACAAGCTTAGATCAGTGCATTCAGCACATGTTCAACTGTCAAAGTCAGTCACAAAAATGGTAGTAAAACTATGTACTCATCAAAGCTCATTGTGAGATGATCTGCAATTTTATGTTTGATTACTTGATTAACTGAGTTTTTGCAAGGGTAGGTTGGGGAAAGGTTGTGCAGGAAGATTTTTTTTTTTTTTTTTTTTTTTTTTTTTTTTTTTTTAGGTGTTTCTGTAATTCTGAATCTGTCTCAAGTAAAGTGAATGATAGGGAACCATTGGGCAGTCACTTAATTCTGTGACTTACACTAGTGAAACTCACAAGAGAAGGTCCTATTGTAGTTTGTTTCTTTGATTGTGTTAGTTTAGCATTTCCAGCCTGACCACTATTTAATTGGTCAAATATTTTTCTGGTCACTGCACAGCTTGTGGTCTGATATATTTCCATTAGTCCACAGTATTGTATCATAATCCATGCTGTTCCCACCAAGACAGTTTTTTAATCCACTCTGTCCTTTATATCTACCCAGCAGTCTCAATGTGCCAGTTTGTGACCCAGTCTCTAATCTAATGTGCAACAACTATTAGGTACCACTACTGATCCAGAATGAGGATGATGCAATAACTGCAGGCAGCACCCAACTGGACAGCAGTGTGGTGCCAATATTCCGGGTGTCCAGTGTCACCGGAGATGGCCTGGCGCTCCTCAAGAAGTTCTTGTTTGTCCTTCCACCCCGCATCAGCAACAAGGAGCGAGAGAAACTGGAACAGGTACGTGGATCACATAAGTACAGTAATCACTTAATTATCCGGACGCTTCATAGCTGACATGCTCCATATCTGGACGTTAGGCCTTGGCTTGGCTCTATTAAAACAGTATCTGGATTTATTTGTCCATATTCGAACATAAAAGTTCTGACGTTGGTGGCTGGGCGGCCTATAAATTCAAAAAATCGGGTGGGTGGCTCGCCAGCCTCTCTGGCCATACGTGGGTAATAGACCGAACCCACAAGCTGAGTGAAAATGGCTGTCTGGCTTCATACTGAATGGTCAAAGTCCTCCGGCTGCCCAGATCGCTCAGAAAGTTCCACCAGTTCTTGAGTAATACAGGCCTATAACCCACAAGGTGAGCAGAATGGCTGTTTGGCTCCCTACCAAATGGTCAGAGTCACCTGGCTGCCTCGATCACTTGTACGCTAACGGCTGCGCACGGGTAATACAGACCCCAACCCACAACCTGAGCAGATTGGCTGCCCGGCTCCCTACTGAATATTGAAAGTCCTCTAGGTGCCAAGATCACACGGAAAGTTCCGCCAGTGCTCGAGTAAAACTGGCCCATAACCCACAAGCTGGGCAAAATGGCTGTTCAGCTCCCTACTGAATGGTCAGAGCCCCCCGGCCACCCTCGCTTTTCACTCCCTCACTCCTCCTCCATCCCCCTCCAGGTTCAGCACTGTCAGTCGTGCCTCCCTCCCCATGCCCTCCCTCCCCTACCCCTGCTTGTGCTGCCTGCCTCCCACCACTTACCTCCCTGCATTGCCACTAGTGAGTTTTTTAGTTTTTGGCAGTGTAATCGAATAATATTGGTCATATTGAAATTCCAAAAACACCATGAGAAAGCTTGTGAAATTCTGCATCTAGTCATGCATAGCTCTTGCATGGTGAGGGCAAAATTTTCGGAGCTAGGCATTTCTACAATCGCTTCTTCAAACCACAAATTCCTCAATTGCAGAAGTGTTATTTTATTTACGGATTTGTTTGTGACAAATTTTACGCAAACTTGCGGTTTCGCGTGTGCAGAGGTACTTCTGCAAATGCAAACCTGCCCGCAAACTTCCACGTGGCCTAGCCCAGCAGGTGGCGTCAGGGTGAGTCACCAGTCCCACACTTAGACTGTGACCAACCTGCCATCTGCCACTCCTCCCATGCGACTCAGCACTGAGTCCTCTCTTCTTTCCCAGTTCCTCCTTCATTCCAGCTATGGCATTTTCTGCCCGGGCACGAAAACATTTCCATGGCCAAATTTGACCCTGGAAACTGGTTATATTGGTATAATTTTTTTTTTTAGTGCGAGGAAGAAGGAACCAAAGGCTAGGAGCCCACAAAACTGTTCCTTCCAAGAAAAAGACAAAAACAATACAAAAGAGAGCCAAAATTGTATCCCATCATCTTCATTGGTGATTATACTTTAAGATATGCTTTTAAAAACACACAAAACTGGTGAGTAAAAGTAGAGAAATGCACTGAGAATAAACTTGTTCAACAGTAAGAACAGTTTCAAAAAATTTGCCTAGCATTGTAGTGCAAAATTTTGCCAACACCGAGCAAGAGCAATTCATATGTTGAGATGCAGAATTTCACAAACATTCTTGTGTGTGTGTGTGTGTTTGTGTTTTGAATTTTGACATGACTAATAGTTTTTGAGGAAATTGCCAAAAGCTAAAAAAATCTCTGAGCGTGGTGGAGGAAGACGGAGGGAAGGGGGTGTTGGGGACAGGGAGAAGAGGGAGGGCTGGAGAGGATGTGTGTGTGTGTGTGTGTGTGTGTGTGTGTGTGTGTGTGTGTGAGAGAGAGAGAGAGAGAGAGAGAGAGAAAGTGAAAGTGAGTGAGTGAATGAGATGGGGTGGGGGGGAGTAGTTGGGCAGTTTGGCTGTCTTGTCTCCCTTCTAGCCCCCACCCCTTCTTGTCCCCCTCCCAGTCACCCACCCCTGCTTGTCTCCCTCCCCTTCCCCCTGCCATCCCTCACCCCCACTTGTCTCCCTGCCTGTAACTAGAGATGATTTTTAACCCCTTGATTGTGAAAAATATCATCCTAAACATAATAAAATCCTCTCATGGTATCCAGAATAAAATGCAACTGATGCCTTGATACTGAATGGGATACAAGTGGTTTTGCATTTGCAGAACTGCAAATATCAAGAAGTTTGCGGATTTGTGTTTGCGGAAGGTAATGGTTTGAGTTTGCAGATTTGTGGTTGCAAAAGTGAATTTTCGTTTGTGGTGGCCAGCTCAGAATATTTTGCCCTATGATGTTGGAAAGTTATTTGAAGTTATTTTGTACTCATGAACAATTTTATTCTTACTGCATTTCTGTACTTTTAGTCATCAGTTTTGTGTGTGTGTGTGTGTGTTTTTTTAGCTTATAGAATAAACACCAGCGAAGATGTTGACATACAGTTTATACCAGTATAACCAATTTCTGGGGGCAAATTTGTCTGTGGAAATGTTTTTCTTTGTGCATACAGAAGCAGCCATAGCTTGGTTCTCAACTCTGTTGGTGCTCCAAAAACAAAATGAAAATTTTCATTTCCCGAAAGGATTAAAATTCTTTTTGCAATTGTCATCTTCATTAAATTTTTTTGTTGATTTATGTTGTTTATGCATTGTTTTCTTAGTGTCTAGCATTATATTTCATATTCACATTGTATTTTGATGTCTGCATAGCCAAAAGACCAAGAACACTGCTGCAGTCAGGAGGGGTACTGTACATATAGTTTGGGTATTTGTGGATTTTTGTTGTTAATACATTGTTTTCTTAGTGTCTAGCATTATAGTGGCTATTCCCATGTGTGTTTTGACGTCTTAATACGGCTGAAAGACTGGAGAACACTGCCACAAATAGAAGGGTTACTGTACATATAGGTTGGGTGTAGGTAGCGTAGAAGTACAGTAGAGGATATTGCTCTGTATCTGGATATCGTCCGTATCCTGATATGCCTTTGGCTCTGTTACGTCTGATAATTGAGGGATTACTGTAGTTAAGATGTATTGCCTGTAGCTGGTTATTCTTATAAATGAATCAGCTTACAATTGAGTGGTCGTGTGCCGAATTGGCATTTCAGGTACCTATGTATATTGAAATGGAATTGGTTCAACCAGATCCACAGTTCAGGGCATTAGAAATGTCACTGCTGTAGAAGACACAGCTGTGCATCACATATGACCATATGCAGCAGTGCTTGGTGTGACAGCTTAGGAGTGACTTTACTGTTGCTGAGGGAGCTAGGTATGGACCTAACCAGATCCATGTTAATGCAGTGTAACTGCTGGTAGGTATTAGAATGAAATCCTATGTGTTCCATTCATCCTGTAGAGACTTCAGGTAACAGAGGATAAGCAGGGATAGATTGGGGTATTTTTGGTTTCTTGGTAGCAGGTCAGGCTAACAACATTTGTCAGTGAAATTGGGGGTCACATTTAAGTGTTTGAAAAATAAATAAGTCTGGCATTACCAAGAACAAGATAAAAAAAAAATATTGCTCTACATTCTCAGGCTGTAAGAGTTAGTGATTTTGTTACGGCCATCATTAGATAATTTTATTTAGGTAAGGGAAAATCCCATCACTCAGCTGGTTACTACAGTATACTGCAACAATTTGTCCCTCCATTTGTTTCTAAAGTCCTGTATAATTTGTATACAGGAGCCAGCAGAGTTCCAGATAGATGAGGTGTTCCATGTTGACAGCAGTGTGGTGGTGGGTGGTCTCCTCACTCGGGGTGTCATCACACTTGGCACTACACTGCTACTTGGTGAGGCTTTGACTAAGCTGTGCTGTTCACTAGACGTTATTTTCCCTCCCTCTAACAAAGAGTACCATTTACTAAATTGTGTGGTAATCATATAGCTAACACAATGACTTTTTTTTTTTTTTTTTTTTACTAGGCAAAGGCTTCATGGCCTATTTCTCGGGGGCAGTGGCCTATCCCAAGGCCCAGTAGTCCTCCTACACCTCCACATGTCACCATCTAGGTGCTAACACCCACTGTCCTTATTGAATACATGCTAGGGTTGTCTCATAAAGGACTGGCATATTGGTATTAGCAGGGGTACTTTTACTACATGTCGGTGGGTCTTCTGGTAGGTCAGGAAAGTCTGATTTTATGAAATTCAAATACTTAAACTGTTCCATACCCCAGCTGGGATTCAGACTTGGGTCCATCAGGACTGCAGGCTGCCTTTCTACCGATTCAGCCACCGCCTCCCCTAGTTTGGTAAGGTAGTCCAACCAGATGTGATTCATAATGGTTTAAGTCTGAGGGATGTTTAACATTTATTGCTCACTTCATGCCACTCAAGGTTTAGTGAGTGACCACCCAAGCCTAAATGTCTAGACTCAGTAGCCAATTTTTGGATGATGGATTTGTATTTGTATTTTTTATTATTATTATTGGATTGATCCAGTGCAGGTTTATATCCAAGGGGTGGTTGGGGTTTATTGATCACATAATGCCACTCAAGGATGAGTGAGGCTGGTTACTCTCATCTTAAATGCAAGAACCAACTTGTGTAGCCCTGGGCTCCAACACTCCTCACGGGGCAACACTGGATTAGGTGATGATGACGAATTTAATCTATATGTCTCTCTACCAGTACTGTATTAGAGTTCATGTGAGACTTTTGTGACAGGTTTTCATAATGAAGTCTGAAACTCACCATCAGGCAGTTGATAGATACCAGTAAGGGTTATTTTTTGTTTATTTGTACAGGCAAATGCCAATTTACGATACCCTTAGATGCGATACCCCAGAAAGGTGATGGGGGTAGAAATACCACCCTACCACGCCTATCATAACTCTGGTTTTGCGATTTTTTTTTTTTTTTTTTTTTTTCTGATTTTGATATTTTAGACAAATTTTGTGTTTAGGTTGATTTATAAACTGTTTTTAGATTTAGATTAATGTGTTTTAGTCATAGGTGGAGTGAACACTGACATATGAGGTATGTATCATTGCCCATCAGACAAGGTACGAAACAATGTGGACAGCAAGGTGGCTTAGCAGAGAATATTTTGTGTTTGACCATTGAACTGTCATCTAACCTGTTATGAAATACAGAATAATAATTTTAAATAAATATTAATAATTATGAAAACCTTAGAGAGTAAATATTTCATCCATTGATGAAAACTGTGAGGTCAATAAATCATGTACTGTATTTACATTCGGGCTGTTCAAGGAAAAACGCTTTGAAAATACAAATCCGTTTCTAAATAAATGTTGGAAAATAAGAGAGAAGAAAATAAAGGAGCTTAGCAACCAGAACAGTAGTTAAAACAACAGAAAGAGTGGCTGTTGAGGAGTCTATCCCAATCACATCACCGATCGATAAATCGTGTGTTTACTTGAGGGTTGTTCAAAGGATAATGTTTTGAAAATACAATGGAATTGCTGAATAAATGTTGGAAAATAAGAGAGAAGAAAATAATGGAGCTCAGCAACCAGAACAGTAACAAAAACGACATGAAGCAGGGATTTTGAATAGGCTATCCCGATCGCATTCCCCGTCAAAACATTAATGATTCTCCGTCACAACAGTTTGCACCTTGGACGATTCTGTCATTCATACATTATTATTACCCATAACAGATGTTTATTTAATTGTCCTGGGACCGTCTGGTAGTGGGATTGTAAACAATGCTGCTGCTACTTCTCTAACAAGTTTGTATACGTGTTGGAGATCGCATTCCCCAGTGACCTTGACTGGGTACAAGTGAGACAGGCACTGGTTTTAGGATTAGGTTAGCTTCTTTTACAGCTGTTAGGCCATTTAGAATGGCTTTATTTATTTATTTATTTATTTTTCTCATTTGGGTGGGTTTTGGACTTAGTTGGGGGGAAAACCTATGACTCAGAAACGCATCCCTATACAGTACTTTACATGTTAATTCTACCCTGAGATACGACACCCTGCCTAACGATGCGTTTTTACCCAACCAATTTTATTGTTAAACCAGGGTATTCCTGTACTTTCGGGAATGTGTTGTGATAGCTTCTCCAACATTTGCACTTTTTCTTTCCTTGCTTCTGGATCCTCCTTCACCCCATCCTGATGGAAAAAGAGGCCAGAATGAAGTTCAGATGAATGATGATTTTTACATTAGATTTTGGGTGTTGCTGATGACTGTGAACCAGTAGATTTGTATGGTGACAGACTGGCACTGGATGCAAACTTACTGTCTTTACCAGTGTAGTTTCATACATGTTTTGTTGATCTTGTCCATGGTGAAAGTAAGTTCAGGAGGTATGTATATGAAGATTATGAACATCAGTTGGAACAAGAGAGAAATATTACCCCTCACATGTTAACCCTTTAACTGTGCATGGCAGTTTTTTGGAGATGTCTGTGGTGCACAGACATAGGGGTAAAAATGAAATTTCCCAAAGGCCAAATTTTGTCTTAGGAATTGAGAGAACACATGCCAAAGTATATAGTAACAAAATATTAGCTCAATATTTACCTTGGTAAAGTCATGGATGAACATCGAAGTGTCCGATTCCCTATTGGAATGTATGGTTTTCGTTTTCTTTTTTGGTTTCGGTTTTGAAGGCTCAAACACACTTACATGGGTCAGCCTTGGTCACCATGGCACTATATTCGAAATTCACCTGCGCAGCCAGGGCTGTATTGAGCAGTCGCACTCGGAACAGCCCAGGCTGTATAGAGCAGTTAACGGGTTAAAAGGTGGTGCAGGAAAGGGATGCCTTCAGAGAGTGGCTCATATATATTGCCAGATGACTTCACTGTCCAGTTATATATGTCCCTCAGATCATTCCATGTCCTAAAGGAGGATGGTGGATTGCAGAATAGGGCAGCTTCAGCCAGCAGTCTGCTGGGTTGACTTCCAGATATACCTGGGGCAACAACAACAGCAAGAACATATCATATAGGAGACCAAAATGACCAGGCGTACCCATAACTTCCACAAGGGCTGAAGTCATGTAGATGCTGATGTTGAAATTTATTCCCCATGTGATGCATCTGGGATGAGGGACTGTTGCCCTCACCATAAATGTTTGGAGGAAGAAATGCATCATAGGCTCCTACATTCATGATGGGGAAACAAAAAATTGGATGATGGATGGATGGTGGGTTAGAATTCTGAGATTTTCCCCCCCTCACTATATTAGCAGAGATGTGGCCACCCCGCACTCAGCGTTCATGCCAACAACAATACATTACATGAAGGGATTGTACTGTTGGGCTTCCTTTTTCCCCTGATTTGTCTCCAAAGCGATTAAAGAACTGTACTCTGGATTCCCCATTTCATGTTCATGGGAAATTGGTTCAGGATGATGATTCTGTTGGTCAGTTGGTTTGTGCCTGTGATTATGCATGTTATGTAAATGTTAATGTGGTGTCTGTAAAGGCAGTTTTTACACAGGGGACTCTCAGTCTGAGAGGAATAGTCACATTTCTTTAGGTCATTCTTCCAACAGTAACACTTCAGTTTTGATGATTTTTTAAAAAAAGTATACATGGTATTTTCCAGCAAAATTTATGAGGTGAAGTTTAAATAATACAGTATGTAAATTATTTTGAAATCCATTTGACTGGGCTTGCAGTTAATACAGTTCTCACATTTGTGTTACCGGTATTACTTTCCTTGGTATTGGATCCTGTCTCATCCTATCTTCATTTGGGAATAAGTTTCAAGATGACGGTGACTTAGTATTTTGCGTGTGTGTGTGTGTGTGTGTGTGTGTGAATTTTGTGTGAAGAATCGCATGACGGGATTTGGCATCCCTTTTTAACGTGACAGCATTCAGATAATGTCTGTCAGATAAGTATATGTGAAGCTACAGAACATGATGAAATTTTTTGACCTATCATATGGAGCCAGGATTCCATGGGCTTGAGTGATGAGTGAATGGAAGTGTGGCCCGGTGAATTGGGCAGACTTTGACTATCTGGATGCTGCTACCCTTCACCCTGTCCAAGGGTTGGAAAGGAGGTCCGGATGATGATGATAGTGTGTGTGTGTGTGTGTGTGTGTGTGTGTTTCTTTAAGAATTTGAAAGAGTATTATACCAAAATTAGCATAACTAAAGTAATATATATTTGCTTGGCATTATGGAAGCCTAATGTCCCTTCCCCCTTCCCCTTCTCAGGGCCAATGGACAACTGCAGCTTTGTGCCAGTGACCGTTGCCTCCATTCACCGCAACAAGGTGCCGTGCCGTGTTGTGTGTGCCGGACAGAGTGCTTCTCTGGGCCTTCGTGGGTCACACCTCTACCTCCGCAAGGGCATGAAGCTTACCACTGCAGAGGCCAGACCAAGAGCATGTTTCTACTTTCAGGTACACCCTGAGTCAACTTTTTTTTTTTTTTTTTTTTCCCCCCCCATTTGAAGGTGCTTTGTACTAATGAAGACTTGTTCCAACCCATTTGATTGTTTTGTTGCTTTGTTTTGCAACTTCATGATTTTGAAACAGTAATGGAATAATTATCTGAACAGTACATGGTTTGGGGTGAAGGTGGGATCACTACAGACATTTACCACAAAGTAATTTTATTGTTGTCTCCTTAACTCGGAGAATGTCTCTCAAGTTGATTGAAATTGCTTGGCAGTAGCAAGACTGGAATAAAAACACATCATCATATTGAAGTAAATGGGGATTGTTTTTTAACCCTTTTGCTCTGGTGGAGTCCCTCCAGAGCCAATTGAATTGCTCAATTAAAAACACATAGAACACTGATTTCTGATTAGGGATGTCCCGATAGTATCGATATTGGTTTCAGTATCGGCAATATTGGCCTTCTTTTTTGTAGTATCGGTATCGGCAAGGTAAAAATATGGCCGATACTCCGATATTTTTCTGGTTTATTATGTGATTCAAGACACTCATGTTTCATGACAGTGATAAACAGATGGTTATGATATTGTATTATATTACATTATATTTACATGTATTATGTAACATTATCGGATCCAGTATTAATACATTATTATATATCGATTACCGTATTGCTCTGCATTAACAACACTCACTTTACCGGTATCAGATAAATCAAAAGAAAATCCAATAAATAAAATTTAGAAAGGTATCAGTATCAGTATCTGCAAAGTATCAGCTGTTTGTTAGTATCGGTATCGGCTGAAAAGTGGGTATCAGTATCGGTATCGGCCGACATCTTGGTATCGGCACATCTCTATTTCTGATTTCAGAACAACTTTATAGTGGATCACAAAGACCTGTAGGTGAAGAAAATGTGTTAATTCATCAGAAACTTTATATTAGAACAACTTCATTAAGTGAAACAGTAATACACAAGTGTTGTGTTCATAATTGAGTGAAATCTTAATAAGTGTACTGGAAACTGACCAGCCATCCTTCACCACATGTAGACCTGAGCACTACATCATTCCAGATAGCAGAAAAAAGTGTAGAGAAAAAAGTCAGTACAGTATAATAATGACTTACTGAAATCATGGTCTTGTGGAATCATAACTTGTCTGCTTAGGGGCTGTGTTCCAAGTGGCATAGGTGGGGTTGTGCCATTCTTTCCATAGCTATTGATATTATCATATGGGCTCTCCAGTCGGATTGAGCCGGTGCAGGTGTATATCCATGGGTGGTTGGGTTTTATTGCTCGTGTGGTGTCACACAGGGATGAGTGGGGCAGAGCACTCTTATCTTGAATGTCGAGACTGGCTTGCCTGGCCCTGGGCTTCGACGCTTCTCACGGGACAACACAGGATTGCGTAATGATGATGATGATGATAATTATACTTTAACATTCTCTGCAGACATACTGGATGCAAGAAAAGAATTTAAATTTTAAACTCCTTTCTTGCATCCAGTCTCTGCATAGAAATGACCACCATCCTCCCCCCTCACATCCACCAGGCACGGACTCACGTGCTGCACCATGCCAGCCGCATATGTCGTGGATACCAGGCCACAGTGCACATCGGCAACGTGCGGCAGACAGCAGTGGTGGAGGGCATCTTGGGCTCCCGTTCCCTCTACACTGACGACCGTGCATCTGTCATATTTCGCTTCCTCCGCCAGCCAGAGATGATCCACACGGGTGCACGGCTGCTCTTCCGCCAAGGTACCACCAAGGGTATCGGCAAGGTTATTCAGGTTTTCCCAGAGGAGCCTGATAATGTGGACATCTACAACGGCCTTGTCAGATAAGTTCAACAAATGGGTGGTTAGAGATACATGTATCTATAAACAGCCGGGTTAGTCGAGTCCATCAGTGAGTGGTTGGAGATATCTTTAATCCATACTGGGCTGATTCTGTATAAGGTAGTTTACCTCCTCTGAGTCAGTTTGTAACCAATATCAACTTTACTTCATATGAGCCTTGCAGCTTGACCCACACAGACCTTCATTGTGCCTCATGTGAAGTCTTCAGCTCGGCAAGGGTTAAACAGCCGGGTTAAATATATCCAGCAAATTAATTGTTGGAGCTATTTGTAAACAGCCAGATTGGATGAAACTAGTAAGATAGTGGTTGGAAATGTGTGTAAACATCCTCACATAAATCCAGCAAGCAAGTTATGGGAGATGTCTGTAAATATTCTCATCATATGACTTCTGCATTTGAGTTGGTGTAGATTCAGCAAATAGTTTAGCAAGACATGTCACACATGAATAATTGTTGGAGATGCATCAGTGGCATCTTCAGATAAGTTCAGTGCATGAGTTATGAGAAAAGCTTATAGTACATTGTGCAGTTAATATGATAAAGAATTTTGAAGAATGCTGACTGAGACCTGGTGAAGTAGAAGCAGACTTTTTGGGAAAGCCTGCAGACTATTGTGCAGTTAATATGATAAAGAATTTTGAGGAATGTTGAATGAGAGAGCTGAGTGAAGTAGAAACATTTGAGTCATTTGGCTTCATTGAATAATTTAGGTACTGTATAGCATTCAAGGTAATTTGGAATGGATGTTGTTCGTAGAAATCAAGGATGTGGATAAGGTGTGAATACAATGATTCCCGAATTTGGAAAATTTGAATAAAAACAGACAACATCAGTGAAACAAGTGATTCATGTGAGTTGTACTGTTAGCAGTAGCAAGATGTTCAAAAGTTCATAAAGTAGATGTGGAAGTATGTAAATGGTAACTGAAGAGTTTATCCACATTTTAGCCATGCATTAATCTGTGTTTCAAGGCAAATTATAGGTACAGTACTGGTATATTACAACATTATGAAAAGTATAAATGGATATAATTACAGCAAAGGGAAGCTGTTAGGAGAAGATTATTGTGAGAATGTTGCAATTTTTTCCCCTTTAGCTACAGATAACTGTTGTCATGAATAGTGTGAAGAAATGTTATGATCAGTAATATGGCTTTAGTTTACAGTTGCCATGTGTATAAAGTGAGTATGGGTATGTTGAAAACTTAGTGTCAGCATTATGCAATTTTCTTTATCAGCTGCAAATTTGTTAATAATGATAAAGTGCTTGTGAATCAAGCAACAGACTACACAAAAAGCCACAAGCCATTGTGGTTGAGTACAGTACTTCATGCACCACAGATTTTTGTGGCCATGTCTTTCAGTTTGCTACAGCAAGACATGAAACTTTGAAATGTTAGCTTCTAGAGAAAAATATTAAAACTCCTCCAGGGAGCTGTGCAAAAACCTGTAAAATTTAAAAGTGATTTGTAGAAATTAATGATATTCTAGTTTAGCACCTATTTTGTTTTATGCAAATGTGATAAAAACTAAGTGTCAGTCCGTTGAGAAAGTTCCATACAGTGTGTAACTCCAGTATAGGCACATGTCTTCATGAAGATGAGGGTGTTTTTTGTAGGGAGTAAGAACAGTATGTAAAGAGACGAATGATATTATCATATGAAAGATACTGAGCGTGAGGAGCAAGATACATGAAGATTTGTCCTCTTGCCTCTGAACCATTGCTCTTTTCTGTTGATCTCTGTGCCATCTGTGGTGGTAGCCACCCCAGTATAAGCTGGCTCTTGTATCAGGGTATATTTTGGGAAAGAAACAAGTGAGGCACATATTATTTCTCTTGCCAGATGATTGTGCCAGACAAATGTACTGGTACAATTAAAGGTTTACTGACGCTTCCCTGCCGGCTGTGGCAGTGGAGTTGTTACATGAAATTAGTATTGTGGTACCAGTATGAAGCACATAACAGGAGTGTAAGGAGAAATACTCTGAATTGGGAGGAACTGTGAGAAGGCAGGATACATTACCGGCAGGGAATGTTGGCAAACTTTTACTTACAGTGGTACACACAGCTGAGACTACAGCTCTGTACTGCTTGGCTTGCTGCTGGGAAAGGATCGGCAAGCATAAATGAAGCGTTTTATATATATATATATATATATATATATATATATATATATATATATATATATATATGTATATATATATATATATATATATATATATATATATATATATATATATATATATATATATATATATATATAAAACCTGTCTAAATGTATGTTATAAGGATTGTTGTGGTACCTTGTGAAGGCAGCCATGAACTCATCATATTCGCTTAAAGCTTTTGTCAGTTTATTGCACGGGAAAACCTGCTAAGTAGGTTATGCCCCGTATAGGAAGTATCATAGTGCAACTTTTCACTTGTGAGAAGTTGAAGAATTTTAGTCATTACTGGTTATTGACCATATAACAGTGTTCATGAATTCTCCTCATGATCTTAGGATTTGATATTGGATTTTGATAATTAGTATAGGATAATTTTGATTATCCAGACACACTACTGTAGCATATTCTCAGGAGGGTGTGTTAGGCAGTACAATTATTCCTTGTATTAAGTAATTTCTGCTACATGTCCACAATAAAGTATATATAAATTTCTGTTAAATTTCTATAGCTGACTGTAATGCAGATTTATCAGCTTTCCCCAGTTTACAATACCAGTTGTTTGAAGAAATTTTTCATATTTTGAACCACATCCCCGACATAATGAAGACTGCCAGTATACTTGCGTCATCAGTTATACTTGTTTGTTCCATAAAGGGGGTGACTGATTCCATTCTGAGTTGTTAAGATTGCTACAAACACAATAACTTTTTGAAAACACCTTTTGAGACATTTTACCCTCCACATGCACAATAGAGAAGCTGGTACAAATTATATGGTACAAAAATATGAAGTTGCTACAAAAACATAAGTTGCTTGGACTGACTACTCATTAGGAAATTAGGTACCCCCTTTTATGGAATATTAATTTAACCCCTTCACTATGATGACATCTGTTTGTAATTTATATTTTTTTAATCCAGATATTTTTGCTAACCTTTGGAAAGATCACTTGTATTGAAGTGGGTAATGGTGGCTGTATGAAACTTATTTAGGTTGAAAATTCTCTCCTGAACTGAATAATCTTGTCTGGAAATAACAAGAATAAAATAAAAAATTACATATTCACACTGAATGAATTATATTGCTGTTTAGTTGCTGTGTAAATTTTAATACTTATTGAGTTGAATGTATGACAGTGTTTTCCCATTTCTAGGATGTACAGGCTTGAATGATGAGTGAATGGTTCTATGACCCATCCTACTTTTGGATCATTCCTTCTTTCTGAATCCTGCTAACCCTGTTTAGGATGATGATGATGATGATGATGATAGGATTGTTGTTGTGCTGACTGAGAAAGAGGAGTACTGAAAGTTTAAATGTCCTGGTGAGTGACATTTGTATTCTCAGTTTAATTCTTAAATTCTTTGCTACAGTTGTGTCTGGATAAACAGATTTCTAATGACTCTCCAGTATTTATACCTGTGGAACTTGTATGATACTCCTCACCTCATAGTACCTCACTGTTGTATAAATAATGTCGCCAGGACACCAGACCATAGTCTTGTTACCTAAGGAGCTCTGTAACACCTCTTCCTTACCTGTTTGTTTCTGTATCTGATATGTTGAAATACAGGATGGTCTGTATATAATGCCTCTTTTACAGTCCGCAGGGCAATTTCTCATGTGTTGCGGGAATGCCTCAGTGTCTAACCTGCTTCATTTACTTATATCCTGGCTCCCACTGCCATACCCATGCCCACATCAGAAGACTTAGTTATCCCTGCAGCGCATAAGATACTGCCAGGCAAATTTCATTCGCAGCACTATTTATGGATTGCCCTTTATTGCTGAGTGTAATTATGTAGTTTTTATTGATATAGAAAAGAGCTAAATAACATTAAATATATTAGTATATGTATTATGCATAAAAACCAGCAAGGAAGAGATGCTTGGGAGGCTCCTTAGCTGCTTAGAATTCAGGCCCAGGAAGTGCACAAAGTAACTTAAATGCTTTGATCCACCAGGTGTGGACTTTCAGTGCTTTACAGCACATTTAACCCCTTCACTACAAGGGATTTGGCCTTAGCTGAGTAAAACTGTCATAACATAAACAAGAATAAAGCAAAAAAAAAAATAATAATAATAATTTTTGAAAAGGGGTTATTGGAGATATTGTATTGCTAACCTCTTCACTATGTGAGATTTCTTCTAAGCTGATTGAAATCATGTCGGTAGCATTAATAGAATTAACCTGCCATCATTGTACTGAAGGGGTTAAGAGAGACAAGTAACTTATTACAATACTTCATACCAGCTCTCAGATATATTTCACAGATGGCATTTTCATCAGAAAATATTGTCTACTAATTGTGTAACAAGCAACTTAAGCTCATTATGGTATGTTTTGCTAGCGTTTAACAGAGCTAAACCCTATAGTTCAAGAGGTCACTGAATAGCATTGTTTGTTGGCAGCTAGAATAAAATAAATGTGTCAGTCAGTCATTAGGGGATTATAAAACTATGACCTGAAATACCAAATACCGTATATAACCACAAAAAAAAGTAGTTGAGTATGTTTAGTGTTTTACAATATGACACAACAAATGAAGGATGTGAAAATTGCCCTTTTAATCTGCACATAAAATAACATGGTGTTTTGAGTTGTAAATACCATAAAGATGAGCTCGATATTCTTCTACAGGATTTTTTTCTGAGATGAACCTTGCAGCCATATATGCCAACCATGCTAAGATTACAAAAGATGTAGTGTCCATTTAGAAATCCATCATACTCAGCTGTTTGAATGTGGTATTTTTATTTTACTTTATTTTTTCTGTTTAGGTAAAAGTTGAGGTTATTTGTTATTATTGGTATATAACATACTGTAGATCCTATTAAATTTTAATAATGCTTCAAATTCTCCATGGACGGCTTTTTGGAATGGTGGTCTATGTAATGTTTCAGTGGCTGTTGGTAATACAAATGCATGGTACATAATGTCAAGGAGTATGGTACAAAGATCTTTGGGATATTTCTAGATTGAATGAAGGTATGGTGGTTTAGGTCTTGCATTAATAGGTGTTTTTTCTTTCCTAGTTTATCTTCTGTTTGTTCTCCCTCACCTTCACTCTTCACTTTTGCATCTTTGTCTTTTCTCCCATCTTCTTGACTTCCTAATGCATTTCTTTCATTCTCATCAAAAGTATACTTTACCTTCCTCTTGTCTTTCTGTTGCTCTTATAGTCGTAGATAATTTCCTACTTGTGCTTGTTATTCCTTTGCAGTTTTTCCTTCCTTCCTCTTTGCTTTTCTTTTTCATTTATTTTTTCTTTTTAATACAGGTCTTGCTTATTTTCTCCACTTTTTAATTCATATCCATACTTCATTCTCATTTCTGACATTATTCATTCCTTCTTTTGTGCACCACTAGTTTCCGACATCTTATCAGTCCAACCTTTTTTCCTCATCTAGTTTTTGTTTTACTATCAGAACTTTGTCATCATGGAAAAGCAAAAACTTATGTCAGTTACACAATGAATATTTACAGTGAGGTACAGGAAGTTACACCCCTTTATTACATCCTTAAATTGATAAGTCAGTGTAATTTTGAAGATCAGTGACTTCTGAAACTGTGAAGCCATCCATATCAGGAAAATGTACAACTGGCCAGATAAAACCAGTGATGCCTTTTCCATTTTGCTTTCCCCTGATTCTTGATTTGTATAGTTTCTGAATTCATTCATTTATCACATTTTAGACAATCCATGTTATAACAGTTGTTTGTTTAACACATCCTATCTTTAATATACAAGGTTTTAGAAAAGTCGTTGTAGTAAAAGACAACTGACATACAGCAAACAAATTTAATTTAAACTGCTATACCATACACTGCCACACATCAGAGTCACACTTCAGTCACATCTCACAACTTCTACATCTCTTAGTCACATCTTACAGTCACATCTCACAACTTCTACATCTCTTAGTCACATCTTACAGTCACATCTCACAACTACACCTCATTTTTCATTTTACATCGCCACACCTCATATGCACCTTAAACTGCCACACCTCATGGTCATATTTTAAACTGCCATGGCACCCATTACCTGCTGCACAGACTTTTCTAATATCATGTTTGGTTTTGGCAGAATCAAGAGTGAAATAATAGGTAATTGTAACAGATATAATGGAATATTCAGAGACTGGAGTAAAAGAGCCTTCCTATATATCCTAGCAACTCATTTCCCCTTAAACAGCAGCATTATAAATCCAGAATTAGAAAATTCCACTTAGCCACAATCCTGTCATAAAAAAGCTAATTCATTCTGAAGAACTGTAGGATCTCCCTTACTGATGTTGCTCTTGGTAGGTTTTGCTGCAGTTTTTGTGTTGTTTGGTTGTTGATCAGATCTTTTAACCTGTCTGTCAGCCATTTGCCATTGTTTCAGGTATATGTTTAATGTTTGTTTTATAAGTTGTAGGCATTTACAAAATGAGGAGTTTGTAAATTGATGTTTAAATGGTTTAGTTTTGTTCGTATGGTAGTGATTAATGTGGTGAGAAAGAATGAAGATGTTTTATGTGTTGTCTCCAAAGAAAATTATCTCAAGCTTCATTGAAATTAGTCATGTTTCTTTAATAGTCTCAATGCGTTCTGTACATAGACACTATATTTCAAAATACAGTGGTACCTAAAGTAATTCTAAAGTACATTTAAGTTTATAAATACTTACTTTTTTTTTTTTCTATAACATGAAGAAATATTTGGTATTATGCAGTGCCCCCAACAGTGAAAGGCTAGTCTCTAATCATAATTCAGTGTGTTTTCATTTGTGTGAATATCGATGTTGCCATTTTAAACACTCCTTGAAATTGTACAGGAGAGCTCTCTGCACATCAAAATCAAGATGTGTACCAGCTGGCTACTACATTACAGACATAAATACTGAACAGTACATTCACTGAAGTATGATATATGAAGATATGAGTAGACAGTAGTAAGTGCATTTGGTCTGGCTAAGATAAATAACAGTGATCAGTAATTCCAGAATGCTCTTAATTTGCACCATTATACTGGGTGTACAGGATATCATGTGAATGCATGTTTAGTAATGTAAGCTGAATACAGGAATCTCTATGGTTGTGACTCAGACTGTATCCTGGGCTGTGCTGACTGGAGAGGTGTTTTGATTTAGGTGACCATTGGGATAGTTTAAGTTCAGGCACAGTCACATTGTTGCCATGCTGTTAGTTTAGGGTGCTGTCAGTTTGAGATGTGGTACTGATTATGTAAAGCATTTGTTTTTTCAGAGTGTCTCAGTTGTACATTGATGCCGTTTACTTCATTTTAATCCAACCAGGTACAAACAGGAATTACCATGATGTAAGATTATGATGATGATGATGAAACTAATATCAGTTGTTTTAATTTAAGCTGGTGGGTTTACTATAATACCAACTGCATGTAGGTGTTGGTAATTCCCTTAGTTTTTTTCCCATGTATGGTAGTTAAACAGGAACAAGAATTCAGTGTTTATTTTGTGTGCAGTACAATACTACAACCTTTCTTTAAATGTACACCCTGTAATTTTACTAAGTCAGCAAGGCGGCAGTGTGGTATGTGTTTATGTGATCTCAGGTGTTGTGTCAGGTGGTACAGCCTAGGATGAGGTGAATCACAGCCACAGTGAGTTGTACACGCAACAGTATTGTCAGCACAGTGGAGGAATTAGAAAAAGTTATGGAAATGCTGGAGTTGTGGGTACAGTTTAAGAATTATGAAGAGTTAATGTGAATCTTTGGTTTGCAATTATGAAAGCTTGAGCAAAATATGTAGTTTTTTTGAGGAATCAAGGAGCTTTTGTGTTAAGACGAATGCTGAGAAATTTTACTCTCTAAAGGAACAAGAGACTGCATCTGTACTGCATAGGTAACCCCTTCACTGTGAGAGGTGCCTCGTAGATGAATAAAATTGTCTGTTGGTTGCAAAAGTAAAATACAGAAGGCATCAATACAGAAGGGGTTGATGGAGATTATTTCAGACCCTTTTACTTCAAGAAATCCTTCCAGAGTTAGGTACTGTAAAACCATTTGATGGAAGGACAGTTATGAAAGATCATCATACCAGAGGGTTTAGGAGTTGAAGAAAGATTAAAAAAAAAAAAAAAAAAAAAAAAAAAGCAAAAAACTTTGACAATTTTAAAGTTCAATTGAAAAAATGTACCTGCACTTTGGACTAATAATTATATAAACACCCTGATGAATACTAGTACCTTTTTTTACCCCTCTAAAGAGTGTGTTAAATCTAGTTACCTTTTAGTTATACAATATATTAGGCAAAAAAAAATTGTACTTGATGTATATAATAGATTTTATTTTTTATTACAAAAATGAATTTTATGGATAAGGAGAAAGTATATGTATCTTTATTTTTTGTGAATGTTTTTGTGTTATCCAGCAAACCTACATTATTCAGTCCTCACCTCTGATTGCAATAAACTTGTACACAGTTCATGGAGTTTTCTTTGCAATGGGATTGAGGAGAGAGCGAGCAGTGTGTGTGTGTGTGTGTGTGTGTGTGTGTGTGTGTGTGTGTGTGTGTGTGTGTGCATTGACATTAATTTACACAATAAAGTAATTTTACCCTTTAATCTCCAAACCTTAAAAAGTGTGTTAGTGGTGAATAAGATTATTGTTATCTAGATAATTATTATCCAGAATAACAAGAAGACAAAGGGGAACTGCAAGGTTTGGTGGATGAGTTTGGGAGAGTACCGGGTATGTATGAAATGGAATCAAGGTGAATGTAGGGAAGAGTTAAGTTATGGTCTTCGAGAGGAGTGAAGTCAGTGAATGTACAGTGAGGATGGATGAGGAGGAAATGAAATATATGAGTGCATTTAAGTACTTGGGTAGTGTGATGAGTTAGGATGGAAGTTTAAAGGGTGAAGTACTTGAAATGGTACAACAAGGAAGAAAGGTTGCTGGCTCCCTGAAAGCATTGATAATAAACAGGGAAGTGATAAAGTTACTACATGACAGTATTGTGATACCAACTCGAACGTATGGAAGTGGAGCCTGGACCTTGTTGGAGGGACAGAAGTCAAGAGAGAGCAGTGGAAATGAGTTACTTGAGAGGAGGGAGAGGGAAGGGAAGACCAAGGATGAGGTGGAGGGATGGAGTTGAGAGGTATATGAGGGAGGGGGGAGTGAGCTGGGGGGAGGGTAGGCAAATGGTGGGTGACAGAGGGCCTTGGAAGTGTTTTGTCTGCGGCCCCCCTTTGCAGGATTAGGGCGTCGGGCTGTAGATAGATGTAGAGACAGACTGACAAACGAGGAAGTGAAAGATCGTTGTGGTGTGGATGTGAATCTGATGGGAAGCGTTAGGAGAAACACACTGAGGGTTTGGCCATTTGGAGAGGATGGAGAATGAGAGACTAACGAGGAGAGTGTATGTGAGTGAAGTGGAGGGGGTGAGAGGGAGGGGGAGGCAAAGGATGAGATGGAGGGATGGATTGGAGAGGTATATGAGAGAGCGGGGTGTGAGCTGGGAGCAGGGCAGTGCAATGGTGGGGGACAGGACGACATGGAGGCGATTTGTTTGTGGCCACCCCTTACGGGATGAAGGCTTCTGGCAATAGATAGAAATAGTTCCCCCACCCCAGGTTGAAGGGTTAATGAATGTCATATCTCGATACTTTTTAAAGTATTAACCACTACAGTAATGGAGAAAAAAGTGTTTAAAATTATCTTGAAATTTGTCTGTTGAGCATTTTAGATGGGGGAATATGTGAAAATAAAGTCACAGAAGACAGACACGGGAATTATCTGGAACTGTCCTGTATAATTATGAAAACGGTACTTTCAAGAACAGTAGGGAAAATATGAATGTAACCCTTGTAGTAGTTCAATAGTTGTAAAAGCATTAAGAACCACAGAATGTTTATGGCATGGTTCTGGAAAGTGTCTGACAAGGTGAACAGGGAGGGATTATGGAAGGTGTTACATATATATAGTGAGTGGAAACTGCTATAAAGTGTTTATAATGAAGCGCGGTGGAATCTCCTCAATTGCGCGTTTCATAATCATGGATTCATAATACGCGGCAACATCATGCAAGTTTGCAACATTAATAAACCACGGAAATAACACGAAATTCAGGGATCCAGCCTCAAAAGTGACCTTTTTCCGACGCCTCGTGTAACACGCGTCGCCATTACCTCAAGTCTGCGCGTCTAGCCAGGCGTAAACGTCGTAGTCAAGCATGGCAAGTACTAAACCAATCATGTTCAAGCATAGCGCTTACTATAAGCCAGTCACAGCGCTTCCCTCCCACGCCAATCATGAAGATTGTTAGTGTTTGCTGATGACGAGTTTGATGTACGTTTGGGGGTAAGGAGGGGGAGGGGAGGCAACTTTTTCCGAGATGACAGGCCATAAGTAATTTTCCCTATAAATTAGTTATTACTAAATCATGGAATTATCAAATCGCGACGTGTGCTCAGCACCATAAAACCTTGTTTTAGGAGATGCCACCACATGTTGTGTGATGATCCTGTGGTTATTCAATGCATTCATGGAGTAGGGGTTATGAGAAGGTAATGAAATGATGTAGAATTTATGAAACATGAGTGAAACTGATAATGAGTGGTAATGGCTGTAATTATTTCACAAATGGTGCATGCAGACAGTGCTATGCTACTTGCTAATAGTAAATAAGATCTTTGTATACTGGCTCAGAGCTCTTTTAATGTTTGAATGTAGTGAGGTATGACAGAGAGATGGTGAATGAGGAGAGAGCTGACGTGGTGGAGGAGGTGAGGCAACACTAGTAACTGTGAGGCAAATCTGTTGATAATGTGGAGAGTAGAGTGGTTTGAGGAAGACTGGTGGCTGGTGCTATGAAGGCTTTGATACAAAACTCACAGAGTAGCCTAAAGAGGCTGCAAGAGGACTGCATGGATGTGTGCAAGTATGACATGAGTTTGAAAAGTCAAAAGACTGAGGGCAGTGGAAATAGGACTGTTCAGGAATAAACTGATACACTGTGGGTTGCTTAGGTTGCAGAGGATAAACATTTCATGCATGTGAAGTATGGGAGTCTGTTGTTTGGAGGGAAGAGATGCTTCGAAGGTGTGGTCATATAGAGAAGATATGAATGGGGTGACAGAAAGGGTGTAGGTGAATGACTGTGAGAATGAGAGAAGGCATGAAGACAGAATGAAGAAGATTTAATATGGTTATTGTGTATGAAAGTGAGATGTTGAGAATGAGGGACAAAAAGAACTGACAAATGACAGATGGATGAAGTACTGGTATGTAGGGATGTGTACAAAATAATGGAGTACATTTGTTTTTTCTGGAGCGGCTCAGTCCCAAAAGGGGACAGAACAGCTCAGTGGTAGCACACACCAGGGTAATGTATTTCTGGTGAGAGATGTAGTGGTCTCTCCAAAGATCTCTCCTTGCCCTGCAGAGCAATATGATCCATTGGACCTAGCTCAGGGGATTCACCTAAAAAAAAAAAAAAAGTCCCATAAGCATTTGTGAGGAGTATCTGAGGGAGAAAAAACTCTTACCATGTGAAGCACAGAGCAGTGTGAGGACTTGAATACTGAGTGAATAAATATCATATTTTACCTGGTACTTTGATAGTTCTATGCGTGTACAGGTATAGGCTATTTCCCCTTTTCCGTTCGTTTATCCTAATCCCTCCCCCCTAACATTTTATTGGTGAAATAGGCTGAGGATGATCATAATTATGTGACACCAATGGTTATGTGTGTATTGTATGTACCGTACAGTATATATTATGTACACATGCGAGAAAATTCTCTCTGTCTCTGTCTCCGTCTGTCTGTCTGTCTGTCTGTCTCCCTGATGCTAGACCCCCTATCACTCTCCTCCCTTTAACTCTCTCTCTCTCTCTCTCTCTCTCTCACACACACACACACACACACACACACACACACACACACAGTGGAATTGAATACGCTTAGGAAGAAAGTGAGTGAAATGGGAAGTACAGTAGTTAATCACGAGAGTGTTATGGAAGAGTTAAAAAATGACACAGAGACAATTAGACAAGCAAGCAGTCTTATGGACCAGAGCAGTGATATTGAGGAGAAGATAACACAGGTGAATGAAGCTGTGCAAAGCTACAAAAATGATGTAGAAACCACGTATGCTGAAATGGTGAAAGTAAAGAAAGACTTAGAAACAAGGGTGGAGGAAAAAAACATTAAAAAGGAAGTGAAAAGAATAATCCAAAACAATCCAAAGTTAGTCAGAGATTCAGTAGAAATAAATAAATCAATAGTAATCACTGGTATAGAAGAGGAAGAAATTAAAAACAAGATCACTAGAGACAAAAAGGAGATGGCAAATGTAATGAGCTTACTGAAAGAAGTATCAGAGAAAATCTGTAGTAAAGACATAGAGGAACACAAAAGGTTAGGGAAATACGAGAAAAGCAAGACAAGACCTCTAAAGGTGACTTTCCAGAGTGTAAACACTGTGGAAGAGATACTAAAAAATGCAAAGAATCTTATGGAAAAAGAGGAGTTCAAAAATGTATGGATAAAAAGATGCCTAACACAAGAGGAACTGGAATTACTGAAAGAGAAAAGGGAGGAAGCAAAAACAAAAAATGAGGGAAGATCAGAAGAGGACAAAAAGAATTTTTTTTTTTACAAAGTAATAGGATTGCAGGTACGAAAGTGGTACACAAACAGGATGGAAGAAAAAGGAGGAAGTTAGTAGAACCATGTCATGACAAGTATATAAACAAGATGATAAAGTTGATATACTCAAATGTGGATGGAATGGTATCTAAATTCCTAGAGATGAATGATTATGTCAGAGAAAATGAACCACAAATAATATGCCTAACTGAGACAAAATTAACACCAAGGATATCCAATGACATACTAAACTTAGAGGAATACAATATATGGAGAAGAGACAGAAATTTAAAAAAAGGAGGAGGATTTATAATATTAACTAAGAAAAATCTAAAAGTCAAGGAAATAAACCTAGATATACCATCACAAGTAGAACTGATTGCAGTAGAGATCGACACATCTGAAGGTAAAGTAATTGTAGCCAATTTGTATATGCCACCCAGATCAAACACATGGGAAAGAGACGAATATGAGGACCTGGCAGAGAGTACAATTCAGAGTATAAGATCCTTGCTACATAAAATGGAAGAGAAATCGGAAAGAATTATACTAACTGGGGACTTCAATACAAATATAAATTGGAATACTCTAGATATAAATAGCCAAGAAAGCTGTTGGGACCAAAAGCTCCTGGATCTCGTACAAGAGTTTTTCTTAACGCAACATGTGAGGGAAACCACTAGAAAAAGAGGACTTGATGTAGCCTACCTTCAGTGCTAGATCTAATATTTACTAGGCAAGAAAATGACATTGACAGTTTAATATATCACCCTCCACTCGGCAAAAGCGATCATGCAGTACTAAATTATAACTTCAGGATAGCATATGACATAGTAAACAGCAATGACAGTTACAAAAAGAGACTAAACTATAAAAAGGGAAATTATCAAGACCTAAAGAAGTATTTCTTAGAAGTTGATTGGGAAAATGAGCTTAGAGGACAAGATTTAAATGCTGTATATAAAAAATTTTGTGAATTTTATGAAATAGGAGTACAGAAGTACATCCCACAGCACAAAGAAGCAGATAAGAAAATACAGAAATGGTTCAATACAGAATGTAAAAAATCAAAAGAAAGAAGAGATTTGTTGTGGAATAGATACAGAAGATACAATAGTGAAAGGGCGTATAATAATTACAAACAGGCAAGAAACGACTATACAAGAATAAGGAGGGAAGCCCAAAAACAGTTTGAGGAGGATATAATAAATAAAAGTAGTGATCAACCAAAGCTGTTTTACAGCTATATCAGAAGCAAAACCAAAGTAAAAGATATAATACAATCCATCACGGACGAGGGAATCACTTATACACAAGAGAAAGATATTTGTGAAGCACTAAATAAGAATTTCCAATTAGTTTTTACAGAAGAAAAAAATTTTGAGAGGGAATATGTGGAACACGCATGTCCACACATACTACCAGATATACAAATAGCAGAAAAAGTAATACAGGAGGAGTTAAGTAGATTAGACAGAGGAAATGCAAGTGGTCCTGATGAAATTTCATGTTGGGTGTTACGAGAATGTGCAAAGGAGTTAAGTAAACCATTATTTTTAATTTTCAAGAAATCCTTGAGTCAAGGGAAACCACCTGATATTTGGAAAAAAGCAAATATAGTCCCCTTATTCAAGAAAGGAAATAGACAAAATCCTCTCAACTACCTACCAGTATCACTGACCAGTGTTGTAAGCAAGGTATTAGAAAAACTTATAAGAAAAACTTGGGTAAATCATCTAGAAGAACACAGTATGATAACAGAAAGACAGTTTGGTTTCAGAAAAGGAAAATCATGTGTTACTAATCTGTTGAGCTACTATGACAGAGTAACAAACACAATACAGGAAAGGGAAGGATGGGTGGACAGTATCTATTTAGATTTCAAGAAAGCTTTTGACACAGTACCACACCAAAGACTTTTATGGAAGCTGTCCCATCAAGGAGGAATTCGAGGCAAACTGTTTTGTTGGATGCAAGACTCTCATAAAAAGAGAAATGAGGACAGTACTAAGAGGAAACTACTCATCATGGAAAGAAGTGACTAGTGGAGTACCACAGGGTTCAGTGCTGGCACCAATCATGTTTCTAGTGTACATAAATGATATAAACAGTAACACTGGAAATGAGAGCTATCTGAATATGTTTGAGGATGATGCAAAAATACAAAGGAGAATTACTAGCACAGACTCTTGTAGGGAGCTACAAGAAGAATTAAATAAACTTCATGAATGGTGTAGTACATGGCAAATGGAATTCAATGTGGACAAGTGTCATGTAATCAAGTTTGGTAAAAGTGGAAAAAGACCTGATTGGGATTATAAGTTAGGAAATAAAACCCTATACACATCAGAAAGAGAGAAAGACCTAGGTGTGATTATCAATAACAGACTATCTCCGGCTGACCACATCAGCGAGAAGGTACGGAACATGTATACACTGCTTGCAAATATGAGAATAGCATTCACATACATAAATGAAGACATGCTAAGAAGGATAATAACATCATTCATTAGACCAACCCTGGAATATGCATCAATAGTCTGGAGTCCTCATCTCAAAAAGCACATAGACAAGATTGAAAAAGTTCAAAGGGCCGCTACAAGATGGATACCAAGCTTAAGGGACCTAAGCTACGAAGAAAGACTAAATAAACTGAATCTACCAACACTACAGGAGAGAAGGAAAAGAGGTGACATGATAATTCTATATAAGTGCATATCAGGAAAGGAGAAAATAGACATAAATGATTATTTAACATATGGAGAAGCATCAGCAAGAGGACACTGCAAAAAACTGCATGAGAAGAGAGGTGATAAAGACGTAAGGAAATTCAGTTTCCCAAACAGAGCAATTGATCAATGGAATGCACTACCGAATGAAATAGTGTGTGCCAAAACAATTCACAAATTTAAGGATATGTATGATCAATATGGTCTAAGACATGGGACAATACGAGCTTGACTTATTCCTGTAAAGATACAATTAGGTAAGAACAATTAGGTAAGAACACACACACACACACACAGGCTTCACCAATAATTTTTTATTTGTACTGTGTATAGTAGTGAACTCATTATGTACGGTACGTATTAAACACTTATATTAGGAGGGGTCTCTCCAAACCTAAACATGGCATAAGATTGCCAGAACAAAGTAAAAAAAGCCATGGTACCGAAGGGGTTGTCAATGCTTATAAATATAAATGTGCTGATTACCTTGTCGTGATCCTGGGAAGATGTTCAGCACCGGAAATGCCTTGTAGCTCATACAACTCAGCAAGGCGCAATGGGGGATACTGAATTTTTATCTGTCTTACCCCTCTGATTCACGTCCTGGAAGTGACCAAATAGCCATGCTTTAGCTGTCCTTATTTCATGATACGAGTGCACACACACACACACACACACACACACACACACACACACACGATCAAATCACTAGTCGTAACTAAAAGGATTGGAGTTCACAGGAGGAAGCGATGGAAGATTATTCAGTCACTACTTTTTCTTCCTACGAAAACAAACCTTGGCTACGACAGGGTACTGCGGTTGGAAAAAGTGACATATCGAATATTCTGGAGTCTCCTTCAACTGTTCCTCCCCCCGAAAACTAATTACAGATACGACGGAGAACTGGTTATAAGCTTTATGACTCAGGGCCTAATTTTACTAATTAATGAGACGTTTTCAATAACTGAACGTCATTAACTGTGTCTGAATATCTTGTAACCTATGAGGCTATAGCTCTATGTACTATTTTAACCTAAACAAAAATCACTAATTAGCGCGTAACTGTATTTCAGTAATTAATATTATGCAAATTTTCCATCGTATTATTTCCTGGTATTGGTTGGGGACAATTTTAATTCCATGTTCGATTCTGAGTTAAGGTGTAATTAATTTTGGCCCAGTCTTTTTTTGTTACTAATGTTTTTATGAGAGAGAGAGAGAGAGAGGACTTGTACATAATGTTGAAAGAGGAAGCATGGAAGAGGAAAAAGGCGAACGGGAGGGAGGGAGAGGAAAAGGGGAGAAAAGAAAACGAAACTAGAGAAGAAATGGATAAGGGAAGGATGAAGAGAAGGAGGGGAAGCACGAGATATTCGTAGAAAGGAGCAAGGCAGAGGTCGAGAGGACAGGCGGGATAGGGAGGCAGGGAGGGAAAGCAGATGAAAGGGATGATGGGAGGGGAAGCACGAGACACTCGTAAAAAGGAGCAGGAAAGAGGTCTAGAGGACAGGCGGGATAGGGAGGCAGGGAGGGAAGGAGGGAGGGAGTGAGGGATGTTGCGTATGTGGGGGGCGGGAGAGGGAACAGGGGAAGGAGAGAGAGAGAGCGCGCGACAGTCTGCCATCGCAGGGGCAGGTGAGAGGAGGTAAGGAGCGGTGAGGGAGATAGCTCCACTGAGAGAGTGAAGGAGGTAGTGAAATTCACTTCGATCGTCAGTTTAATCGAGTCATCTTTATAAAGGCAAGTTTATTTTTTTTAACCCTTTTAACACTGACATTTATTTCATTAGCGGTGCCGCTAGACAGATATAGCTTGTTTGGTGGATACTTCTCGTCCTCAGTGGGTTAAGCTCCTTGTTTATCACTATCTGACATTAAGTAAACTTGCTGTCAATAATTCATTTGCACGTTTGGGATCCCGAACTTATGTAACGAGATTACGATCGTTCAAACCTGTTGCAGTTTTACTGGTTAGACTAGCAAGGTCCAGTTATGGCCTGACACGGTTTCGGGACAACGTTCGAACACTAGGGGACAAGTGTGCAATACACATATAATCTTGGGCAGTGATCGAATAGGCTTCTTAGTAACAATGGAATGGCCATTTGCATGTGTGTATCACTTTCACTCACAGCTTACAAAAATTTCCTACTACGTTTCTATCCTCTGCAGCACTAAGATGCATTTTTTTTTAAACTGATGCCTGCAGGCTGCTCCTCTAACGTTGCAAGTGGCGAGTCTCTCTTGTCCTTAGAATTATTTCTTCGTTTCTTACCGTTTTAATTTATAGTTCCAGTATAATTTTTTATTTTCCGGACTTCACTTTCACTTAAAGCCTTGTATGCTGTACACTGAAGCAGGAGTACAGCATTTTCTTTCTTTCTAAGCATTTCAAAATGAAATTATTTTGTAAATAATTTTATAATTTTCTTAACCTCTGTCGTTCTCTACTTATACTTAAATATGCCTATTTCTTTTGCATCCTGAAGCTGAAGATTCTTTTATATTCACCACTGTTCTGTGTCCACGGTTATGTATTGTTTTTAACTGTCATTTCATTTTCCATTTCTTTAAAATTTCTTGCTTTGATTTTCCCTTGTGCCCTTCTTTTTCTTGCTTACATTCATCTTCATTATATCCGTTTCTGCTCTGTACTTATTCATAATTTCCTTAGCTTAATTTTCAGATTGATGTTCTTGCTCCTTGTTAACCAGTCTCACTCCGTCTATATTCCTTTCTGTGGTTTAATTCGAGCCCAGGTTGGTGGTAGTGGAGTTGTGAGATTTATATTTCGTTACGTCAATACTGATCCTCCCCATGGACGGCATAAATTCACCCCACCTAATACACACCAGTCGTGAGTGAGACAGGTCTTGCATGTATTCAGTGTGGACTTGAGTATTAGTGTCCAAGCCAGGATATGTGTTTTGCGCAAGGGGGATATGCCGGTCCGCAGGGAAAGGACTGTCTACTGCATTTCCAGAATCGAATCCGCAAACTCATTATTATTATTATTATTATTATTATCATCATCATTATCGTTGTCGTCGTCGTTCTAACTCAACCTTCTAGTGTTGTAAATGAGGCAGGTACTATTCAGAGGCAGAAACAGCAGACTGAAAAGAAATAAGGTGACCTATATTAGAGCGCCCTTTGAAAGGAACATACGAATAAATACAGTGTTCCTTCACTCACTCAGGCCTTCTGGTGGGGGCATAAGAACCTGTTTTTAACCCCATCAGTCCGGTGATGCATTTTACTGATCTATTGTTGCTTCTGCCACATGATTTTATTTAACTTTAGGATCTGAGGTGGTGACGGGGTTTTGTAAGGCTATATCTAACCCATCCAATTCGAAAAGCCTTTAAAAAGAGGAAGAGAATCGTTTGGAGAGAGAGAGAGAGAGAGAGAGAGAGAGAGAGAGAGAGAGAGAGAGAGAGAAAAATTGGATTGAAGGGGTCCTGTTCTTCATTCCTACCGCAGTGGAGCATATGGAGTCAGTGTACTGTATATATATATATATATATATATATATATATATATATATATATATATATATATATATATTGCGAATTCACTGCTGAACAAAGGCCTCCCCCAGCCTTCTTCACGAATTCCTTGACTGAGCCAATCTTTGCCACGTTTTCCCTGCAAATTTCTGTCTCATCTCTCCACCTCATGTCTGGTCTTTTTCTGCTACGCTTACAGTCTCTTGATGTCCAGTCAGTCAGCCTCTTGCTCTACCGGTTATCCCTTACTCTTGCTACATAGCCTGCCCGCATCCATTTCTGTTCTCTTATAACTTCTATAATGTCTTTGACTTTAGTCTGCTCTCTCACCCAAGTTGATCTTTTCCTGTCTCTTAAAGATATTCCCAACACTGATCTTTCCATTGCTCTCTGAGAACGGATTAGTTTATTTTTCCATCGATTTTGTCAGTTTCCAGGTCTCATAACCGTGCGTCATAGCTGGAAATATACATTCGTTATCTACTGTATTTTTCGTTTCATGTATACTCGTATTGGCAAGCTGCTTTTCATAATGTCTCTTTGTTTACCGAAAGTTTTCCATCCAGTTGTAATGCGTCTTTTTATTTCGCTATCATGGCCTTTCTTTGATTTTAGTATTTGCCCCAAGTAATTCCACTCCTCGACTTCTTCAAGAATTTCTTCACTTATTCTGATGTCGCTATTTGGTGTTGGTGGATTAAACATTAGTTTTACTCTGGTTCATCTTTAGCCCTATTTTGAGACTTTTTCTGGTCAGGTCAGTTAACATTTCTTGCCATGTCTCTGCTGTTTCTGAGATTAGGACAGTGTCGTCTGCAAATCTCAATGGTTCAGCCTCTCTCCATCTATGTTTACTCCTTTGTTTTCTCAGTCTATCTATGTGAAAATACTTTATAGGCATGTTGCAAATAATTTTGGTGAAACTGTATCTTCCTGATGCACGCCTTTCTCGGTCTTTTTTTTTTTTCTTTCTTTCTTTTTCTGAGTCTCTATGTAATTTAACGGTAACACTTCCCCTCATATACGTTTTCGAGCAGTTTTACAATGTTCTCATTTACTCCTTGTTCCCGCAATGAAAGTCAATTGCTGTGTGCTCCACTGAGCCAAAAGCCTTTTCGTAATCAACAAATCCTAAGCACAGAGGTTTATTATATTCTTTAGTTTTCTCAGTTAGATTATACACACACACACACACACACACACACACACACACACACACACATATATATATATATATATATATATATATATATATATATATATATATATATATATATATATATATATATATATAATTGAATGGGCTAAGAGATTATGTAATGCTTTTTCTTCAGTTTTGGTTCTGCTTCAGCGATTGGTTCTGCTTCTTATTCCTAAATAAGAATCACTTGTATGTTATTGATGCAGACTGGCGATACTGGCGCGAAAAAATAAGAGTTTTTCTTCAATTGAGAGTGAAAATCAGAAGTCTGTGACTATTAATAGCCTGGTATAAACTATGTCGATGCTGAAAAGATAATAAACATACAAGAAAATATAATTCTCATGTGGTCGGGACAGGTAATTTTATATTCAACTGAGTGAATATAAAAGTCTAAGTGTAATACCCTCTTGTATGTTAGCGACTCTCTTCTGTGTTACTGGTACATTCTCTGTCGATATCAAAAACGATATACGTAACATACAGGAGATTATTAACCATCTCAATATCGGGAAAGACGACTGTTTTCAATCAAGAGTGAGTCATAGGAGGCTGAGATTGTTAATACACTCTTTAATGTTACTGATGCAAACTCTACCGATATTAAACAGATACAGATAGGATGAAACTGATATGCAAATGATAATGATAATAATAACAGAAAATATGAGGTGTTATGCAGTCTCCCGTGCCAGCGACAACACGGCTCAAAGGATTTTTCATCTCATCAGCTCCCCTCCCCACACTAACTCCTTTCCATCCACTTTCGCACCGAGGTATTGGTTAGCGAATCCACCTCGCAGTGGGAAAAACTCAAGTTTGATTCTGGGGTTGATCAGACTGGTGGACTCAGTTTGTTTCCCACTTGCTTCTGTTTACTCAGCGGTACATTTAGGGGCCGACATGCAAACCTACTTCTGCGTGATGTGTTCTAGGGGAAGGATGTGACTTAGCAAAACTATATTGCCTCAGTAACCCTTATGTATTATTATAAGTCTTTGTCTCAGTAACTCCCTTGTTCACTCTCTCTCTCTCTCTCTCTCTCTCTCTCCTCCCAACGATTTCGGCAACAACCCTCGAATCTTAAAAAAAAAAAAATATCTTTGTCAATAAATTTGAAGGGAAACAGCAAAAAAAAAAAAAAAGAAAGAAAGAAAGAAAAAAAAGAAAGAAAGAAAAAGAAAAAGAAAAAGAAACTGTGCTGGGGTTGAGGGGGTTAAGCGCAGTGTGTACAGGTGTGTGGAAATGCAGGCTTTTGAATTTTGGGGCGCGCTCTTGTTTGACTTTCTCTAGAACGGGACTGTTTTTCTCCAGGATTTCAGGTCTCACTCTCTCTCTCTCTCTCTCTCTCCCTCTCTCTCTGATGATTTTACTTAAGAAACCCTCTGCAGCACCCTGAAGTTGATCTTTAACTTTGTACTTCGTTTTTGCCGACCCAGGGTGATTTTATGCAACACAGGAAATACCGCAGCAGCAAGAGGGTTAAGGTGGAGTGATAAATAAGGTCATAGAGATAGACAGATAGACAGATAGATAGACAGATACAGTGAGGGCGCAGTGAGCGAGGATTGGGGAGGAACTGAGACCTACAGATAAACAGACAGACATATTGATAGCTAGATAACTAGACAGACAGACGTATTTATAGCTAGATAGATAGGCAGACAGACGTATTGATAGCTAGATATATAGACAGACAGACAGACGTATTGATAGCTAGATATATAGACAGACAGACAGACGTATTGATAGCTAGATATATAGACAGACAGACAGACGTATTGATAGCTAGATATATAGACAGACAGACAGACGTATTGATAGCTAGATATATAGACGGACAGACAGACTTATATACAGAGAAACAGATAGAGGTATGATTTTGAGTGGGATATTGACCCGACCACTTGGGCACACAGTGCAGTTCAACAGTCAGCTCACCATACCCAGTACACAACTACAGGGTTATATCATCGGCCATAGGAGAGAGAGAGAGAGAGAGAGAGAGAGAGAGAGAGAGAGAGAGAGAGAGATGACCAAATCGCTAGCCGATAAAATTCGTCAGATGACCTGACCGGTAGGGTAAGAATCAATACAGACCATTATTTTCCTGCGTGGCCTGATTACCTGCTAATTTATCCAGATCATTTGCTTCAGTTCCATTCAAGCCCTTCACGTCCTCCACGGCACAGTCACTCCACTCACCTCACCCTTATAGCTAATTTAGGTCTATCCGGGATCATTTTTAGGTCTCATTAGGTCAAAGCAGGTTATTTTAGGTCCATTCCGCTCAGGTCAGGTTTATTTAGATTCATTTAGATGTACCGTATCTGGCACAGTAGGTTCAAGTAGTTGGCTCTCTTATTTAATTTGTTTTCCTCCCGTATTTTTTGTGTTATTATATATATATATATATATATATATATATATATGAAGGTCGTATTAGGGCCACTGACAGCACGTAAGACCCATTTAGGCTTCTCCCACCCTGTCCAGCATCTTACCACACAAGTAAAAATGCCATGCGTGTTTAGTGTGTGGAATATTAAGGTGTTTGTGGGATCAAGGACAAATCATACAGTACCTTAACCCTCTTATGATCGGGACAACTCTGGTATTCTATTTCAACTAATACCAGGCGATTTTATTCAGCTGAGAGTGAGTTATAGGAGCCAGAGTGTTAACCTGGTATAACATAGCGGCAAGGTAACTCAGTCCATCCTAACCTAACCCAGCCTAACCCAGCCCAGTCTAATTCAAACTAGCCCAGCCTAACTTGGGCTGGGTTGAAGCAAACTAACAGTCCTATGTCATATTTGTATTATTAAAAGTGTGAGCACAAGAGGCTGAACAAACCCCAGAATTCTTGACGATAAATCCAGAAGCATATGATTTTGATGATGATGATGATGATGATGATGATGATGATGGTGATGATGATGATAATAATGACGATGATGTTGGAACACGTTTGACCTTTCTGTATCCTTGCTGACAATACTGATAGGTGACTGTCAAAGATTAAGGGTCTGCTTACACCTGCGCTCACTCAATTTTAACTCCCTCACCCCAGAAGCCTTATTTATTAACCATTCTCTCACGCTGACACTGGATGTATGTGTGTGTGTGTGTGTGTGTGTGTGTGTGTGTGTGTGTGTTTAGAGAGAGAGAGAGAGGGTGAGTGTGTGTGTGTGTGTGTGTGTGTGTGTGTGTGTGTGTGTGTGTGTGTGTGTGTGTGTGTGTTTCAGATTTTGAAAATTGTAATTTACTCCTTGCAGAACTGTAGAACTATGTCTGCACCTGCATTGCATTATCACCGATTCAGTCCCTTCCAATTGTTACCAATCGGTGGAGATTTACTGAGCCTGATTGATACCAAAACAACAAAAGCGTCATCGAGGTTTATATACTGTGTGCGAGTATATGGGCTACACAAGAAATAAAAAAAAAAAAATCAGTGTGTTGTTTGTAAGGTAAATTGTATATATTTTTGTGTGAATGAATAGGATTTGCAATATTTATGGTGCTTTTTCCCGCCGTCACCCCCGCAGATTGATAGTAAATGCAATGGGACCAGAGACATGAGTAAATTTATAAGCTTTGTATTGCAATCAACGACGAGATATTGTAATGAAAATGAGTAATATTATTAACAAATATCTATGCCATATGCACATAAAAAAATAGGGTCTGTTATGGACAGGTGATGACAGCGTGGTTAGCGAGCGGAGAGTGTGTGCGATAATTGGAATACTCGATAGCTTTTGAAATACTATATTGCACGCATTTTTCTGCGTGTTAGATTGACGCCAAGGGCAGTGGCAGGAAGGCGTCATTGGACGCCAACGCCTGTGAAGGGATTAATAATACTTCCATCAGAGCTAGACTGGGGTGAGTCCTTTGTTCTGTAATGGCCTACCTAATCATTCAGTTTATCAGAACACTTCTTTTTCCCGGAAAAAAAATAATCAAAATTCTTCAGTGAGTCTTGCACGAGTAATGTTGAAGCCATGAAAAAATTATCAGGATGACGATGAACGTAAACACACGAAAAAACAAACCCTCACCAGCCTACCTCCATCCTATCCAACGCAGCCTGCCCCAGCCAGTTATAACCCAGCTCGACCCAATCATACCACTTTAACTTATCCCTTACCATCCATTCCATTCCAATCCCATCCCATCCCGTCAAGTCCCATAACTTTCCATCCATTTCCATCACTTCCCATCCCATGCCATCTCATCTTATCCCATCCCATCCCGTCCCATTTCATCCCGTCCCATTCCATCCCGTCCCATCTTATCACATCCCATTCCAGAACATCTCACCTCATACCATATCTTACCGTTCCGTCCGATTCTATCTTTCCTATCTCATGCTATTCCTTCCCCTCCCATTGCATTCAGTGTCATCCCATCCCAGCACCCCCTCACCCAGCCAAGGCAGACTTCATGCGAGTGGTGAGGAATATGCAAATAGTTGATGCCGTGACACATGCCTTTCAAACCACTATTCACTGACACCCCGCCTCCCAACAACCCTGAACATGGCCCCGCTTCATTTACCCTGCGCTGAGATTCACAATAATAATAAAATAATAATAATAATAATAATAATAATAATGGTGATGATGATGATATGATGGTGGCGATGATTCATTTTATTCCCTATCACATCCATTTGTTTCTGTATAGCAAACAGAATCTACCGGAAGTTAACAAAAACACGCCCGAACATATATAACTCATTTTCTATATATTATAATATAAGCGATGTAATTAGGATGATCACATATATATTCCCGCATTCTGACCGCCATTTATTCCTCAACTAACTCATAAAAAGGTTGGTTCATTCGCGATTCCTGACCTAATTATACGTCGGTTATAATTTTGGTAGACCCTGAGCAAGCCATGTCCGGGATGGTCACTGGGGGCTAGGAGGAGGGTAGGCCAGACACAAGGCAGACGGTGAAATGGACGAAAATAGGCAGTGCTTAAGAAGAGGGTAGGATAGGTATGAGGCACGGACGCTGAGACGCAGGATGGTGGTAGGAGGGAGTAATGGCATTATATTATCAATATTATCATTATTACTGTTATTATTATTGCTATTATTATTATTGTTGTTGTTGTTGTTGTTGTTGTTGTTGTTGTTGTTGTTATTGTTGACTTGTTATTATTATTATTTTGTGTATGACTGTGCATATGGTATAGGTTTGGTTATTTGACTTGCGGACTGGCGTTCCCTTGTGAACGTCCACCCCACAAACTCAGTGATAATCAGTGAGGCTGGAACACAGGACACTGCATCCTCCGAACATGAGGTCAGTACCAAAGTGACCGAATCACCGTATTTTGTACGTATTTTGTCCCCCTCCCCTACTCCACACACACACACACACACACACACACACACATGTACACTCAAATACACATACTACAAACACACTTACATACACATACTTACTCGTACACACATACACACTCAAATACGCAGAAAGAGAGAGAGAGAGAGAGAGAGAGAGAGAGAGAGAGAGAGAGAGAGAGAGAGAGAGAGAGAGAGAAGGGGGGGGTTAGTGTTCCTGACAGAGGGATCAAACAAGCCCATCACCCTAAGGCCATCACCGATGCACCCCTCCCAACGGGCCGGTAAGCCCTGTATCAGCAATGGGCATTTACCACCCAGTTATATTATGCCATTACTAGATGATACAACCATATCCTGTGTTGGTGTTGTAGTGCAGTGGGTGGGGTGAGTGTGTATGGTGAAGGCTTGTACAGCACTACACACTGCGTCACTCCATACGTACGGGAGTTAATACGACACATCCACCTTTTCCCACAAGTAACGATACACACGTCGATGTTAAACACAGAGGGCCAGGTGATCTATATGGATACAATCTTGATCCCTCTTGGTTATGAATGCCTGTGTTAATAATAAGTAATAACACTGAGATCCCCCTCTGTTTTTGCCTAACTGCAGATAAAGTGTAGATCAGTGCTCAAAATCTAGCATTACTCTTATCTATACTAGCTGTGTGTTGTAGCTACATATAAAAATCAAATAACATCATCATCATCATCATCCGGACCTCCTTTTCTATTCTAGAGCAGGGTGAGGAGTAGCAATGTCCAGACAGCCCAAGTTTGCCCAATCCAATGGACCACGTTTCCATTCGCTCACCATTCAAGCCTCCGGAATCCTGGCTCTATCTGATATGCCAGAAACATTTACCATGTTCTGTAGCTTCACATAAACGTATCCGATAGCGTCAAACCGGACACTGTCACGTTAAAAAGGGGTGCCACATCCATGATCATGCGCTTCGCACAATATTCATCCAGCCAGCTCCATCTTTGTGGTGGACGGGGGCGCCCATCATCCACTCACTCAGTGTAGGAATGCCTGCACTGAGTGACAAGCCAAATGGTTACCTGTACCCAGGAAATCATTTACTACGCTGGGTGGTAACCATATAACCGGGGTTTTTGGCCGGGTTAAGTGTTCCCCAGATTCCCTTATCTTAAATCACTTTATCATGGCAGTTATTTCGGAAAAACAAATAACACTGGGAAAAAAAAAAAAAAAGGCTCCACTCTAAAAAAGAGTGGGTATGAAAAATAAAGCATCAGTAATGGAATGCAGTGACTGAATTTAATAATTCACTGGAGCGACTAACAGCCAGCATGTATTTAAAAAAAAAAAATAAAAAGCCCGTTGTCAGGTACATGTCCGAGTTTGAAGCGGGGGGAGGGGGACTTCTTTTTTTTTTACTGTTTTTTGGTACTCCAGATGTTATCCTATACCTGACACGAGACATTTTTTTTTTTTTTTTCGGTTCCCTTTTTCACTGAAATAGCGGGTGAATGACCAGTAACCACCAGCCAGTGCACGTGACAGCAGGGTGCCACGACTTTTGTAACATGTTGTGTGTGTGTGTGTGTGTGTGTGTGTGTGTGTGTGTGTGTGTGTTCCCTGCGTGTATCATATCTGGTCGGATTCACATTGAGGTGCCTCAGTCCGTGAAAGAGCCTCATAATGGTAACGCAGAGGGGAAAAAATTGAAAAACATTCCTCTTAATGTTCTATAACCTAAGAGAGAGAGAGAGAGAGAGAGAGAGAGCAACATATTTTGAGTAGCTAGTGAATTACTTTATGTCCAAAGAAAAATTGTAACAGATAAAAATAGCCTATGCAATTATATATTCTCACCTGGTTCGTAAGACGCCAAGGATAAGTCAGCAATACGAGC